>NC_040083.1:42480769-42786144 GCF_003369695.1 Bos indicus x Bos taurus
CTGAATGTTGAGCTTTAAGCCAACTTTTTTACTCTCCTCTTTCACTTTCATCAAGAGGCTCTTTAGTTCTTCTTTACTTTCTGCCATAAGGGTGGTGTCATCTGCATATCTGAAGTTATTGATATTTCTCCTGGCAATCTTGATTCCAGCTTGTGCTTCTTCCAGTCCAGTATTTCTCATGATGTACTTTGTATATAAGTTAAATAAGCAGGGTGACAATATACACCACTGATGTACTCCTTTCCCGATTTGGAACCAGTCTGTTATTTCATGTCCACTTCTAACTGTCGCTTCCTGACCTGAATACAGATTTCTCAGGAGGCAGGTCAGGTAGTCTGGTATTCTCATCTCTTGAAGAATTTTCCAGTTTGTTGTGATCCACACAGTCAAATACTTTGGCATAGTCAATAAAGCAGATGTTTTCTGGAACTCTCTTGCTTTTCCGATGATCCAATGGATGTTGGCAATTTGATCTCTGGTTCCTCTGCCTTTTCTAAAAGCAGCTTAAACATCTAGAAGTTCACAGTCCATGTACTGTTGAAGCCTGGGTTGAAGAATTTTGAACATTACTTTGCTAGCATGTGAGATGAGTGCAATTGTGTGGTAGTTTGAGCATTCTTTGGCATTGCCTTTTTTTGGGATTGGAATGAAAACTGACCTTTTCCAGTTCTATGGCCACTGCTGAGTTTTCCAAATTTGCCGACATATTGAGTGCAGCACTTTCATATCATCATCTTTTAGGATTTGAAATAGCTCAACTGGAATTCCATCACCTCCACTAACTTTGTAGTGATGCTTCCTAAGGCCTACTTGACTTCACATTCCAGGATGTCTGGCTCTAGGTGAGTGTGAGTGATCACACCATTGTGGTTATCTGTGCCATGAAGATCTTTTTTGTACAGTTCTTCTGTGTATTCTTGCCACCTCTTCTTAATATCTTCTGCTTCTGTTAGGTCCATATCATTTCTGTCCTTTATTGTGCCCATCTTGGCATGAAATGTTCCCTTGGTATCTCTAATTTTCTTGAAGGCATCTCTAGTCTTTCCCCTTCTATTATTTTTCTCTATTTCTTTGCTTTAATCACTGAGGAGGGCTTTCTTATCTCTCCTTGCTATTCTTTGGAACTCTGCATTCACATGAGTATATCTTTCCTTTTCTCCTTTGCTTTTATTCTTCTGTTCTTTTCTCAGCTATTTGTAAGGCCTCCTCAGACAACCATTTTTTTTTGCATTTTGCCTTTTTGCATTTCTTTTTCTTGGGGATGGTCTTGATCACTGCCTCCTGTACAATGTCAGGAACCTCTGTCCATAGTTCTTCAGGCACTCTGTCTATCAGATATAATCCCTTGAATCTATTTGTCACTTCCACTGTATAGCTGTAGGGATTTGATTTAGGTCATAGCTGAATGGTCTAGCGGTTCTCCCTACTTTCTTCAATTTACGTCTGAATTTGGCAATACGGAGTTCATGATCTGAGACACAGTCAGCTCCCGGTCTTGTTTTCGCTGACTGTGTAGAGCTTCTCCATCTTTGGCTGCCAAGAGTATAATCAATCTGATTTTGGCATTGACCATCTGGTGACGTCCATGTGTAGAGTCTTCTCTTGTGTTGTTGGAAGAGGGTGTTTGCTATGACCAGTGCATTCTCTTGGGAAACTCTGTTAGCCTTTGCCCTGCTTCATTAGTAAATTAGGTAAATTAGTTTTAACATGTTTAATATATATTGCCTTAGATGAAAAATAAATTCAGTCTTACTTTCTATGATAGAGGCTTCTGTGGGTTTACTAAAACCATTTTCTAGTCCCTCTGGAACTGAAAACAGACTGTGCTTCCCAGGCTTCTTTGTAGGGAAATGTAGCCAGGTGACTGACTTCTGTTCAGTGGGTTATAGATGGACATGATAGATGCTGCTTCCAGGTCTAGACCATAAAAACTTTCCATGGGAAAACTTCCAGGCTGCTTTCCTTCTTGTCCATGTTAAATAAAAAAAGCATCCATGGTGACCTTGGCAATCATGTGTTGAAAATGGCAGAGCTACAATATGGCAGATGCCTGGGTCCTGCTGTTTGGAGGACAGCTACTGGTGACACATGAATTTGGCTGAGATGTTTGTGAGCTTAGACTCGTATACTTCTGCTACCATGTGTCACATTCTTGCATCTCCTAGGCCCACCTGTGATCTCTGCTGCCCCTGAGGTGAAGAGTTCTATAAACACTTGGACAGACTTGACTATATCACTTCAAATATATACTGAGCATCTTTCTACATTTTGTCCAGGAGATTTCTCTGCCCCTGCAGGAATCTACTTGGTTTGCATGTCAGCAAAAGCATCATGGAAAAGCAAGAGTATTAATATCGCAACCCTCAACCAATGGGGACAGGAGAGGGTCAATAAACGCTCTGGTCTCCATCTTTCAGAAAGACAGTTATAGGAGGCATTCTGTATACAATTCTTGTAGAACGGAGCCCACGGCAGTGGCTTGATAACACATTTCATATTGTATTTTCATTCTTGCCTGTCTCTATCTCTTAATTCTTTCATTTTTGCTTCCTGGGATCACTTTCCAAATAAACTGCCAGCACTCAGGTCCTTGATGGCTTCTGCTTTTGGAGGAACCCGAATTAAGACAGATGCCAATAGTTCAGGGTTTATCTATTAGAATTATTGTAAGAAATGATGTAAGTAGTATCATTAAGTGGGATGCTATCATAATGACCTTTAAAACATGGTCACTGATGTAGCGGTCATGGAGGAGCAGTGAGGTAACTGACACTGCAGGCTGAGAAAGAACAGATATTATGCAGCAATAGAACACTTGGGAAAACTGTTGTCTGTGATGACTTGCAGGAACAAACTATGAGCTACTAAGAGGTTGGCAGCAATCTGTGTAATGGGGTATGTTGGCTTTTATTTTCTACTTTTAGCAAATTATTGCAAAAAGAGGTAACCATGGGTGAACGGACACAAAGTGGTATATATACACAGTGGAATATTATACAGCCTTAAAAAGAATGAAATTCTGATACATGTTACAACATGGATGGACCTTGAAGACATTATGCTAAGTGAAAGAAACTAGTTACCAAAAGACCACATATATAAAAAGAATTCCACACAGCCTAAAGTTGCCCAATTCATAGAGACAGAAGGTGAATGGTGGTTGTCAGGGACTGGCGCAGCTGGCAAAGAACTGCCTGCCAGTGCAAGAGACGTAAGAGACACAGGTTTGATCCTGGGTTGGAAAGATCCCTTGGAGGAGAGCATGGCAACCCACTCCAGTATTCTTGCCTGAAGTATCCCCTTGGACAGAGGAGCCTGTCAGGCTACAGTCCATAGCGTCACAAAGAGTTGGACATGTCTGAAGCAACTTAGTGTGCATGCATGGGGAAAGGAGGAATGGGGGGTTAGTTTTTAATAGGTGCAGGGTTTCAGTAGGGAAAGATTAAAAGAGTTCTGTGGGTAGATGATGATGATGTTCCTATAACAATAAATGAAGTTAATGCCACTGAATGATACATTTATAAATGGACAAGATCGTAAATTTTGTTATGAATATCTTACTACAATTTAAAAATATGAGATAACTTCAGAATGAAACTGAGCACTTTTCACACAGGATAAAAGGGATTAGAGAGTCCAGAAACTAATGATACTAAAGGTTGGAAAAGCTGCTGCTTCTAGATCCCAAGTAGTAAGAGATAAGCATGGAAAAGGATTTATGTAACAAAGGCCCAATAAAACTCAGCCCTGTGGCAAAGGTCAGCTTGAGGGTGTGGACTTCCCACCCGTACCATAATTTAGACAGCTTCAAGAAAGTCATCACTAGAATCAGAGAGGAAGAGGGGGTGGTGGTGATAAAACCAATAAATAAATCAGGTCTGAAAATCATGATTAGGAGAGAATTTGGGGTGTGGTTACCAATACATGAAATTGAATGGAAGAAATATATCAGAAGCTGACTGTGTCTTCTAGGGCATGGTGATTGCCAACAAAACCACAAACCTGGACTGAAAAAATCCCTCTATCTGAGGCTTTAAAAAGCCTTCAGGCATTGACATTTATACCAGTTTGAAGTGTGCAGTGAAAACTGTATAGCCCTGAAGGAGCATTTTTTTTTTTCATCAGTAGCAACTTTAAAAATGAATAATAAGGAATTCTCAGAAGGCAGAACCAGAAGTCAGGAGCAATGGGTAAGACAGTTGCTCCCAGAAAGCAAAATCAGTGGCATTTGTCCCCATGCCTTCACTGTGTCCATGGGAGTGCTGACTGTTTTAATCCGCTCCCTGTCCCACCATTGAGTGGGTGTGTTGGGATGAGATGTAGGAGGAGACGACTTGTCCTTTTAAGTCAAAGACTGCTGGACCACAGGAGTCACATCTAGCCAGATGGCGTGGACTGTGCCTATTTCAGAGACGCAGAGCTGTGAGATGGGCACAGTGGCTGGTTGGGACTTTGAGTTGTCTCTCAAAGTTGCTGCTATAGGAACAAGTGTGTTCTACGCGTGAGAGTGAGAGTCAAATGGAAGAGCTGACTGTGGCTAAGACTTGGGTGTGTTCACTAGCACATCTTTTCCTTCACACTGGGTACACAACTAGACTATACTCCCCAGTTTCCTTTGCAACTAGGTATGGCTAAGTGACTGAGATCTGGCCAATGGGGATGTAGGAAGAACTGAAATGTGTGACTTCAAGGCATGACCTGTACAATCCTCCCAGGGAGTCATTGTTTCCCTTTCTGGAATGTGAGAATGGGCACATCTCCTAGGATAAACCTCACATTGAAGATAGCAGAGACACAAAATGGAGAGGATCTGGGCCTCTGAATCACTAAATAATCTATATTCTACTAAATAATAATCACTAAATGATCTATATTTGGAAAAAAAAGTACCTCTTCAGGAGGAACCTTAGCAGACCATGTTAAGAGCAAGAAATAACTTTTCTTGTGACAGTCACCAATTTTACTTTTTCCTGTACCAGGGACTAGATTTACCTTTACTGACATACTACTATAAAGATAATATATGCTTGAATATAGATTATTTAGTGAATTCAGAAAGTAAAAATGAATAAAAACCTTGTTTTTTCCCACTCCCAGAGCTAACCACTTTTAATATTTTAATATGTTTCCTTACTGATATTTTTTATATGCATTTATTTTTGCATAAAAACATGCATAGGTCTTAGGTAGAAATATTATGAAGAGAGTTTTGGTGATAGAAACTATTTCCCAATCCAAATCTCTAATTGCTCAGGTTATTCAATATATGTTTTTAAAATGTAAGCTCTAATATATATGTGTGCTCAGCCACTCAGCTGTGTCCAACTCTTTGTGATCCCATGGACTGTAACCTGCCAGGCTCCTCTGTCCATGGAAATCTCTAGGTAAGAATATTGGAGTGGGTTGCCATTTCCTGGTCTAAGTATGTATACCTATGGCTGACTCATGTTGATGTATAGCAGAAACCAAGACAATATTGTAAAGAAATTATCCTTCAATTAAAAATAAATATATTAAAAAGTAAACTCTATAGCTGACTAAATCATTAGCAATAAAAATGAACTTTAAGATTCTTATCTTACTCATATTCATACATGCTATAAAGCAAAGACGGAGAAGGAAATGACAACCCACTCCAGTATTCTTGCCTAGAGAATCCCATGGACAGAGAAGCCTGGTGGGCTGCTGTCCACAGGGTTGCACAGAGTTGGACACGGCTGAAGCGCCTTAGCATGCATGCATGCAATGGAGAAGGAAATGGCAACCCACTCTAGTATTCTTGCCTGGAGAATCCCAGGGACAGAGGAGCCTGGTGGCCTGCCATCTGTGGGGTCATACAGAGTCAGACACAACTGAAGCAACTTAGCAGCAGCAGCAGCATAAAGCAAAGAATTGTCTGTTATTTTTAACCATTTCACTCTTGGTGAGTAACACAGTCACAGGTAAATAGAGGCACTAAATAACTATCTGTTGAGTAAACTGATACATGAATAAATGGATGAATGACTGAATGAGCACAATTCTGCTTTAGTACAACAGGGAAAAAATTGTTCATTAATCATCTTGGCAGTGTCTAAACCATATAAATGACTTAACCACTTTGGATGGGCTGTACCAGTTGTTTTATGTTAAGATATCCCCTCTGAATGTTGGCAGGAAGAATATGGCTAAAGAAAACATTTCTTCTTCCTTAGAAAAGAGTGGAAGTAGAAATAAATAACAGCAAAATACAGCCTACATCCTTGCTCCAGACTCTAGTATCCACCTGACAAAGTATCAGTATCATTCAAATGGATCTTGAGTTTATGGGCTAAATAGAAAGGTATGACCTTCAAGTTTTTTTATAACTTGAATTCTCCATTCTAGATTTCCTACTATGATTTCATTTCCCATTAAGTAGCATGCATAATAAAGTAATTTTTAAAAAGAAAGGCCCTTTTAAATCTGAGAACTTTTTAAAGACAGACAATTTGGGAAAAATTCTTAGATTGCAACTTTCCAAAACTTATAGATGGCACTCCCATGAATTCTGTATATAACACTTCAGAGAAATTTTAGGCCAATCTGGTATTTTTCTCCTTTGATGATTCTTTTTGTTAATTTTCCTCATACTTAAAAGAAAAATTCCATTTTATCGTTAAAATTCAGAATTTTTGCCAGAGTTTGTCTAAGGGTGAGTCTGCCAGTTTTCATCAAATGTGACACAATGAGCACTCTCTGCTCATGTGTCTTTTTCAATTCAGGTAGGTTCCTTTAATTATCTTAATCACAGATTGCTTACGTGTGGCTGCCTCACTCCAGGGGCATCCTAAAACCAGAGACCATGTCTTAGCCATATGTATATCTTCAGCTTTAGCACTTAGTATAGACAGTAATGGGTGATTGAAGTAGTGAAGATTAGAGTTGTCTGAAAAAGTCTCTAGTAAAGGAAGTATCCACATATTGATAGAATGATGCTTGTCTGCATTTGACTTCAACATGATTCTGTAGATCTACATGGACCACAATGATTGTATGAAGTGAAACTCTCACCAAGTGATGTGCTTTAGGTGATGGGACATTAGTAAGTGTGATGCCAGCAGAAACCTGAAGAGCATTTGTACATTGATGCCTGCTCTCTCTCAATGCCTAGGGAACCCCAAGATCCCAGGACTGCCCTGGGAAGATGGCAAGCTGGAAGCCCACTAGAAGGTGCCATGTCACATGGAGCAATGATGCGCTAATTCAACTTGGGTGCTGTCCTTCCCTATCTAGGTCAACTAGTTTACCAACTAGTTGGTAGACATCTGAGTGAGATCATTTCTGACCATTCAGGTTCAGACTCAACCAGGCCAGAAGCACTTCTCACTGACCCACAAAACTGCAAGAGAAATCCAAATATTTGTTGTTTCAGGCCACTGAGTTCTGGAGTAATTTGTTATGCTAATCAAAAACTAATTGATAGAGGAAACCATTGAACTATTCTAATTAGAAGGATGACATAAACTGGTTTCTATTTTAAAAGGATAACTCTGGCTGTTCTGTGGATAATATATTCTTAGGAAGTGGATTCAAGAGTGGAAATTGCAGTTAGGAGGCTATTGCAATAATCCAGTTGAGAGATTTAGTCCCAGGGTGATGGCAGATCTCTCTTGAGAATACACTTTAAACATAATTCGAGGAAGAATTGGTTTTGAGAAATTGTTTTTTTCAGGGTGAAAAAATGGTAAAAAACCCTGCAATGAAGACTAATATACTTCTTAAGAGGGGTACATGATTCTAGAAGACAGTGGAGTGATGTCTCCCAATTTTAAATGAAAACAATTTCGAACATAGAATTTTGTACCTAACCAGACTACCAATCAAATACGAAAACAGAATACAAGCATTTTCCAACTCACAGAGACTCAGAATGTTTACTTTCTAAAGAATTTACTGAGAAATTAGAAGCTTTTACACCAAAACATGGAGGATGTAAGCCACAAACTAATCCAAAGTCTGTTCCAGATTTTGTTTGCTGGCTCTCAGCTACACTGTGACCTTCTGACTCTCCTCTGTGCTCCTGGGCCTGACCCTGAAAACTACCTTTCTGAGACTCCACTGTTAGCTGTGTTCTAATCTGTTTCATCCAATGAGATAACTGTGAATGCCCTTAGAAGACAGGAAAGGCAGAAGGCCTTGTATTTTGGCAGTGACTTCAGTAGCTTTAACACGACTGCACCAGCCACGTTGGTAGAATTTTCAACAACATCTGTAGAGTATATATTCCTAGAGCACCAAGGTGTTGGAGGCTATGGGCTTCTCAGTGGCAGAGGAGAGTGTGGGCTTGGGTGTTCCTGCAATACTGGTGGTGGCTTAATGGCAGTTACTGTCTCTGGGTAATACCACCTTTTTCCTTTTACTCTTTCTCTCTTTCCAACTCTTTAGTAATGAATTACCTCAAGAGGAAATTCATTTCTCTCTGATTTAATTATCTAGAGTGGTTTCTGGTTGCTTTTTTTTTTTTGGCCTGGGAACTGGATGATTGAGTCCAATGAAATGATATCATAGTCTGAAAGACATTTCAATAAGCCTTGAAAGCAACTGATCTGTTATATATAAGAAGTCAACAAGCTCTAAGAGAACCTTCAAGAAAAAGAATGGAGTCATTTCCAAGCATTAGAAAGAAAAGTCTAAGGAATATGACAGAGAAAGCATGTATTTCTTCAGTGAAAAAGAAAATGTGATTACTAACTCCAGAAAAAACAGTAGTCTAATAGGAAAACCATGGTGAAAATACAAAGCAGACTTTGAAGCAGTATAAGAGATTTTATTTGACCTAGATTCCAGGATCATCCTTCTTTGTGTGGTATAGTGGGCATTTCCTTAGATTCACACAGAAAGGAAATGTAATCCCAGAACATACTTGGCTCTACATGAGCCAAATAATAAACATTGTTTGCATATTTCATCTCTAAAACTTCACTGAAAATATGAAAGACATCTATAATTATGGTTATAGAACAGAATAAGGATCTGAGGACAGCAATTAGGGTTTGGAAGGATAGAAATTTGGGCAGGCACATTCTCATTTTACATGTCAAGGGTCAAGAAAAGCTAGAATATTGATGAAATAAGACATGAAATGCCCCAATGTTATCATTTAGTGCTATAAAATACTACTACAGTAATAGTAAAATACTATAAAATTTTGAAGTATAAAAAGGGTAGCTGAAGTGAGCTAATCCCATATCTTTCCTAAGGAAAAGTCAATGAATAATTTCTAAAGTCAAGGAATCAAGGAATCCAGTTACTAGTATGTTATTTAGAGTTAAGTATTTAGGAAAATAATTTTTTATGTGGCAGAATTGGGGTTGGGCTGGAACAAAATAGGGGTTATATTGTTTTTTATTAGTAACTTTTCTATACTATTTTAATGATCAGGTATCACTTTGATACAAGACATTATTTTAAAGAACACTGCATTGGAGAAAACGGGTAGCCTCATGATATTCCTACTAATATGTATCTTAACTGGGCTTCATCTTCATTTGTAGAAATAAGAAGTTGGATTAGATAATTTACAGTGTTTCAATCTATAAAATACTAGGTATCTTTGAAGAATAGAATGCATCCCTCCCAGAAGGCAGAGAAGGCAATGGCACCCCACTCCAGTACTCTTGCCTGGAAAATCCCATGGACAGAGGAGCCTGGGAAGCTTCAGTCCATGGGGTCACTAAGGGTCAGACACGACTGAGCAGCTTCACTTTCACTTTTATACATTGGAGAAGGCAATGGCAACCCACTCCAGTGTTCTTGCCTGGAGAATCCCAGGGAGGGGGGAGCTTGGTGGGCTGCCGTCTATGGGGTCGCACAGAGTCGGACACGACTGAAGCGACTTAGCAGCAGCAGCAGCTCCCAGAAGGAAACTTCTGAAAGTGTCTTTACATTCACACATCTTTTTTTCCTAGCTGAGGATCACACTTAGAGACAGCCATCCAAAATATGGAGTTTTCATCAAGGCAAAAAGAGTATAGTCAATGCAGGAGATATTTATGATAGA
This sequence comes from Bos indicus x Bos taurus, assembly GCF_003369695.1. NCBI lineage: Eukaryota > Metazoa > Chordata > Mammalia > Artiodactyla > Bovidae > Bos > Bos indicus x Bos taurus. The sequence goes on from NC_040083.1 coordinate 42,490,791, forward strand.
CCTTTGAGAGTACTAAGTTCCAGAGCTGTCATTTATTAAGTTAGAAAAAATTTAAATAAGGATCATAATAGTTCATATCATGTAATTAGAGATAGGCAAAGTCCAAATATGTACTTTACAAATAGCAAGACTATGCATTGACATATGGCCATATTAAAATAGTTATCATTGTTGTTTAGTAGCTCAGACATGTCCGATTCTTTTGTGACCCCCATGGGATATTCTGAACAAGATTACTGGAGTGGGTTGCCACTTCCTCCTCCAGGGGATCTTAACCCTCTTCTCCTGCACTGCAGGCAGATTCTTAATCACTGTGCTACCAGGAAAGCCCATATGGGAGGAGGGATAAACTAGAACATTGAGATTAACAGACACACTACTATTTTACTATACATAAAACAGATAACCAACAAGGACCTCTTCCTGCAATGCAGGAGACATGGAGACATGGGTTTGATCCCTAGGTCGGGAAGATCCCCTGGAGGAGGAAATGGCAACCTACTCCAGTATTCTTGCCTGGGAAATCCCACGGACAGAGGAGCCTGGTGGGCTACAGTCTGTTGGGTCGAAAAAGAGTCAGACATGACTGAGCATGCACACTTGAGCTTAAATACATACATACATATTTTTTCATATTCATATTCCTGTGCAGTATGTCTGAATCACTGTGATATACACCTGAAACTAACATGATATTGTAAATCAACTATATGCCAATTAATAAAATAAAAAGTAAACAAAACCCCCCAAAACTGAAGTTTCCAGAGTGGGACTTTCCTTCCTGAAGTTCAGGATGACAGAAGGAAACATTTTTTCCCTTAAAATGTCTGCATAGGAAGCACTGATAATGTTTCATTGTATATTTTTAAGCCTAATCAATTATTTTTTTCAGATTCATTAGATATAAAAATTTCCCCCAAAATTAAAATCTGTACTATTTTTTTTTCACTCACTCTTAGTGATTATTCTGACAGAGGCCTGCCAAGTTATCTGGGGTCATTCAGTTTGTTGGCAAGGCAGCTCTGTCCATTCATCGGACCCCTGCAGGAAAGGAACCTATTCCCCTTTCTTCCATCTGCCACATCCACTTAGAATCTGATGGGTAGTAACCACCCCTTCCAAAATGAAAGCCACCCCACTTCAATCTGTAAGGCTGTCATTATATCCCATTCCATATTATTACTATGCTCTTATCATCATGGGCCCTTATTCAATATAACATGAAACAGAAGAAAAATCTGTAAAAGGACTTGCCATCGGCTTAGGTGCAGTCAGCTTGGACCAGAAAGCAACCACTGACCAGATGGCCCACTGAATGTGTGCTTGCATCATCCCAGAAAACTCCAACCTCCAGTCCTCTTAATCATTTTTTATTTAAAATATGGTAGTTAGTTGTACTTACTGTCTGATCCTTATAAGAATAAGTGTAGCAGCTTCGTGTCTGCAAGGGACTCTTACCATCGTGGTATTTGTTTCATGTGGAGAAATTATTTCTCTCCATGCAGGGGAATAGTTTTTTCTTTAAGCACGTGTTATCCTCTTCATATACATGCACATATGTTTGTGTATCTATACACGTGATGTTCTTCTGCAAATTCAGGGCAGCATTTGTCTCAGTCAAGTCCAATGTACTTCAGGGTCATGGGTGTCTTGTGCAAAGCCTCCTTTTCAATGCCTTCTTTTATTTTCTATGTGCTGAGAAGGAAATGAATTCCTAATGTATAGCTTTGCTGAAAGACTGATTCCTGGACTTGCCTTAATTTTTCATTTGCTCAGGTAGAGCAGGAAAAGTTAGTAAATGGTAGGTATTTCTCTGCGCACAAAGCCTCTCAGATGTCAGATCTGCTGTTTGGTGCTGGTGTGTATCCTGCAACATGATTGCAACAGAAAATGTTGCTATTAACTTTGCTGGTGAACCCTGCAGGCATGACTTGGGGAGTAGGTACTTAACTCCATAGGTTCTGCCCTGAGGTATCTCTTCTCAAGATCCCTGTTGAAGCTTCTTGGTCCATCCTAACCTCCCACGTTCACTGTATGTCTCAGTTTGCTTTCCCTTTCACAGCACTTCTGCTGTTGCCTCAGGTCTTTGCCCAGCTGCCACTGGCATCCATAGATCTGCACTGTTTAGTGATCATGCAGTCACTTGAAGTCTCTGCATCCTTAGTGAGTGACGAGCATAAATAGCAACATCTGAGAATGACAACACTGAAGACAACTTCAGGTGAGATTTTCTCAACTTAAGGCAAATATCAGGTGACAGTATGTACCATCTGCAAATGACACAAATTAGCCAATGCCTTCCTTCCCACAGATATAAGTGGAAATTTTACTTTGGCATTAAGGAATGGCTGGGATACGAATTAGAGAAGTCTGGTACAATCAGATGCTCAACCATCTCAGGACTCACTTGCAAACATCCTGGTGAATTTAAGGAGTTATGTTGCAGAAGGGTCCAAAGTCAAATGCTCTCTCTAGGCAGTATTTTCCTCCCTTGCTAGCCCCAGAGGGGATTTTCAATCTCACATAGTTTTATGCTCTGCTACTATGTTGAGTTTGCCACTGTCTTCAGCCTCTCAGGTTTTTGACAAAGAAGAAGAGCAATGTGAAGAGAGAGGATGGAAGTCGTGCCTTAATGGAGTCACGCCCTGCTCAAGATCAGGCACTCAAACTCCTACACTACAGTCCTATCTCTGTGCCGCCTTTCATGGCCTTTTCTCATCCCTCAGCGCACACAGCACTGAGGAACCCATTCTCAAATGCTGACCAGTCCTACACTGCTTTCGATAAAGGTAGAGTAGTTGGCTACAGCAGAAGCCCCTCAAGCTGCTGTCTTTTGTACTTTCATAGAACTTTTCTGATATGGCCACTTGGAACTGAAATGGAAAAAAATGACATCTTTCTTCAGGGAATTCTTGATGGACATCTTCCTTTTCGGTGGGTATTGGGTGAAAACATATTGATTGCTTAACTGAAATAAGAGGATGAAACAGATGTTCATTTCAAGCTCTAGGCTGATCCTAATGTCTGTAAATGTGTCATTCTGATATATGAATGTGAGTCCTGCAAGACTTGATCATGAGAAAATAGGAGCCCCAGGATTCACCTCCATGAACTTGGTTCACCCTCATCCAATTCTGTTGAAGACAGACCTAAAAAACAACTAACAAGGGGTGGGCACAGCCACCTGAAGATGCCGTCCACGACGATGTCACCGTGTTGAGTTTGCCACAGTCTTCAGCCTCTCATGTCTATCAACTGGGTTTTCTTCCACTGAAAGTACGTGTATTTTCAGGAGGAAGACTCGCCCTCACCATGCTAAGCAGATACTGATATACTAACTAATAAAATTAGAATCCTTCTTTATTAACTTATATTTGGAAATATTCCTGTCTTGTGGACTATAGTATTTACATTGGCACATTTTCCTCATGTTTGAAGATCTCCACGGGCAGTCATATTATCACGAAGCTGGTGTTTGAGGGCTCACAGACATAAAGAACAAATGTGTGGCTGCCAAGGGGGAGGGAGGAGGGAGAGGGATGGAGTGGGAGTTTGGGATTAGCAGATGCAAACTAGTATATATAGAATGCATAAACAGCAAGGTACGACTGTATAGCACAGAGAACTATATTCAATATCTGGTGATAAACCATAATGAAAAGGATATAAAACAGAATGTGTATATTTATATAACTCAATCACTTCACTATATGGTAGAAATTAACACAACATTGTAAGCCAACTATATTTCAATTGAAAGAAAAAGAAATTGGCTGCTGAGGATCAAATCAGAAAAAGAAGGTAGTGAACATAAATGGCACAGGGTAAATTATCTTGATGTCTTCACCTCTTTTCACACATTTGCTAGTGAAATCCTAATATCGAAGACCCATTGGATAAGACTCCTCCTCCTGGTCAAATCTGGTTAGACAATTCTATACTTGTCAGTGTTATTCTTTGGGTCTATGCTTCCATTTCAATTCATCCCCTCTCTTGATAGACATTTCTAAGGATTTGATAAAATCTTTATCCCCCTAATAGTTTAGTCATACTGGCTTGGAACCATTCCCTTTTAAAGGTACATTTGCATATATTGACCCTAATTCATAGTGTAGACTTTTGAGGCATAACTTGTTGCCAACTCCTCTCCCAGTGTAGGCACCAACAAGTGTCCACATGTAGAAATTTGTTCTTTGTGATGTACTGAATAGTTGCAGCTTAGTAACCATTGTTTCATTAGAAAAAATATCCCAAAGCAGTAATCCAAATCTTAATGCCTGCATTATCAGAGCTATTAATGATTTCCATCACTTTTGCTGTGGCAATTAAGTAGCATAAAGTTTTTGCCAACACTTTGGGGACCAAGTTAAGAGACAACAGAATGCAGCTTTGTTGAGGCCACTGAATGGGATCTTAATTAGAAAAAACATATATATATGGTCTATGTAGAAAGGGATGGTGCTTTTTCTCTCATTAACAAAGCTGAGCATTCCAGATATATCCTTTTAGTGATTAGATTTTTTTTTTTTTTTAACCAAGTGCCATTTCTTGGTCATCTTTCTCAGCAGATTATTTTCCATGAACACACTCTCCAGAATAGTGTAAGCTTGCTTGTGGGATGATGGCTATTCGTAATATAAAAGGAAAAGAAAAGAACAGGGGTCTGAGCACATACATAGCATCTAGCCATCATCAGCAGTTAGAATTTCCTCCAAATACCTGAGAAGCACTTAATGGAAACAGCTGTTTCACAGGGTTCTCATCCAAGAATGTCAGTATCGCTTCATGACAGGAAAGAGAAATGAAAGTGATATATAACTTGCGGTTGTGGGAGATGCTCTTGGCTAAGTGGAAGGCAGATTGAGATAAAACTAAGTCTGGTGAATTGAAAGCCAAGGGGGGAATAACACCATCGAAGTTATAGAGCTGGGAATTGGGAGAAGTCTGTATTTACCAGTTTGGTAGAAGTCTGTATTTACCAGGTTCGATCAAAAAAAAAAAAATATGTGTGTGCATATTAGTTCTTTACCCAAGGCTAGTCTCTCTCAGATATAGAACCATGGACACATCACTTCCCGTCATTGAGCCTCAGTCTGTGCTAAGTCGCTTCAGTCGTGTCCCCCTCTTTGTGACCCTATGGACTGTAGCCTGCCAGACTCCTCTGTCTGTGGGATTCTCCTGGCCAGAATACTGGAGTGGATTGCTATTTCCTTTCCCAGAGCCTCATTTTACCTATGTATAAGTAGTTGAGACACTGAACTCTGTATTTAATGATTCGAATATATAAATCTTTTCTCGTCGACAAGTGGAGCTCCAAAATGCAATCCTCAGATCCTTTTATATGCACTTCACTGGAAAATCCAGCTCATCTCTCTATATATCAGTAATGGTTTTGACCACAGTAACAGAAACCATAAGAGTGACTTAAATATATAAATGCTTATTTTTCTTGCATAATGTGAGTTGTGGGGGCAGGTAGCTGCTGTCTCTAGTTCAGTGGCTCAGTTATATATGTGTGTATATACACACAGACTTCAGAAGATGTTAATTCCAAAGGGAAGGTAGGACGGCAGACTAGAGAGCAGCAGATCGGTAAATACAAGTAATTGACTGTATCACTTTGCCACAGCTGCTTCATCAAGTACCACAAATGAGGTGGCTTAAGAAACAGAAATCTATTGTCTCACAGTTCTAGAGGCAGGAAATCCAAAATCAATGTTAGTGCTTATGAGCACTGTGAGAAAAGGACTGTCCAGTCTTCTTCCCTTCTCTGCTAGATGGGTGTCTTCTCTCTATGTATACCTGACTCTGAGCCCAGATTTCCCCTTTTTAAATGGACCCTAGTCATTTTGGATTAGAGCCCACCCTAATGACCTCATCTTAACTAATTATATCTGGAATGATCCTATTTACAAGTAAGATCACAGGCTGAGGAACCAAGGGTCAGGTCTTCGACATGTGAGTTGTAGGAGGACACAATTCAACGCGCAACATCGACATTACATTATAATTCTCGCTTGGGGTGAAGAACTGTGAGTATTCAATTATACTATTAAAATAATTGAAAGAGGATTACGCTTGAACTAACAGTTGTCATGAACCAACGACCATGCTTAATCCAATTTTGTGGACCTGAGTTCACATAAAGAAAAAACAAGAAAGAAAACTAACTCAAACTGATTAGACACTCAGTCATCTCATTCATACTGATACGTCCTGGTCTTCAGGCATGACTGGATCCAGAGCTTCAAATTCTGTTGGAGCTAGCCCCTGGCCATCTCTGATCTCTGTTCTCTGCCTCGATTCTCAGGTACCACGTGGCTAGCCCCTCATAGTGCTCCTCAAGAGACAGTCTCACTCCCCAGGGTTACATCACTGAAGGACCACTCAGCGTTCTCAGCACTGCTGGTTTACTTCCATTCGTTTTCCCAAAGTAGGAGTTTGCCCCTTGGATGGCAGAGAACAGGTAACATGCAGGGCTGCCAGCTCATAGCCCTGTGCAGAGGTCCATGTGGCAAGCCATGGAGGCCTCCTGTCAACAGCTGGCAAGAAAATGGGACACCTTGCCCACAATCATGTGAGTGAGCCCTCTTGGAACTGGGATTTCCAACCCCAGCAATCCTTTTATGATGCAGCCCTAACTGTAGAGACTCAGCCTGAATTGTCAGCTAAGTTTTTCTTACATACCTGACACTCAAGAAACTGTGAGATGTTAAATGTTTGATGCTTTAAGCTGCTAAGTTTTAGGGTAATCTGTTATGCAGCAGTGGATCACTAATACAAATCCTAAAACTGAACAGGAGATCTGTACAGGAGTAAACACACAAATTAGAGTTACATTCTGGACTAGACATTGGTAAAGTTAGCTTAACCTTTGCTCCGGTTCAGCTGGAGAATTGTCTAAATTCAGCAAAGGTGGTCTTCCAATTGTGATACCCTGTAGTAAAGTATTTGTGCCTCATTCATCTCTCTCCTGCTCGCTCTATCACAGGACTTGAACTGACAAAGGGACTTGATGAATTCTGGTTGAATGATCAACTGAAGAAATAATGAATGCTTCTGTTTCCTCACTTAGAAAAAGATGAGGTCTCATTGCTGTTTCATACCCTTCTTCATGACTTGTTCAAAGAAAGTTAAAGGATATAAAACAAAGAGGGTTAGAGCATTTTGACCTAGAAGACAAGAATTCTCAGAGATGCCTTCGTCTTCAGGAAGACCTGGAATGGTGGATTATCAGCATCATTATGCTTCAATAATAGCACTTTGTTAAAATTAAATCATGCAATATCATATCATGCAACCATGTGAACTATTGCAGAACTATATTTTTTCACTTGGAGAGATACTTATGATATTGTGATTACAATGGAGCATGATGCATTAAGTAAGGTCTTGATATTTGTTGAATAAGTGGGTGAACAAAGGTTCAAAAGAACATGTCCTGTTTTTAATATAAAATATTAATATATCCATATATGTAATGAGGTGGTGAGAAACATATTTGGTATAATATTTCTGATTTGAATACTCTATTTTGGGAATCTACTGGAGTGGTGGGTAATGTAAGGGTTGGAGGTGAGGTCCCTAATGGTATGCAGAGTGAAAATTTATGATCAGTAAGTTGTTATCTAAAGAGACTGGTTAAATGGACTCTTTGGTTTTTTTGTTTGCCTGAGCCATGAGGTAACGGGCGTAAGCAAACTTCAGAAAGAGCGAAATTGTTCCGTGAAACTGAGTTGGCTTTGTATGTAAATAGGTAAAATATATTTAAGTTATTTTGATGTTCCCCGCTGTGAGGGATTGTACATGAGGAAACCCCTGGAGCAGGAGTTGAACCCTTGCACTATGGACCACCCATGGTCACTAATTAATGGAGGGACTTTAGCTAAGATTTATCTTCTTGCTGGGCCCTCATTTCCTCTTTTGCAGAATAAGAGCACATAATTTTCAAGATTCTCAAATACACTGTTCAAAGTGCATATTGATATTGTGGAAAAGACCAACAGAATGACTGGTTAGCATAAAATATACTGGATATAATTTTTAAAGTTGTTATTATACTTCACTTCAAATTTTAGAACATTTTGGAGGTTTTTGGTGAATTATCTCTGTAAAAAAATTTTTTGGCAAAGATAATAAACTGTCATCTGGAGTCTCCAATTCAAGCTATTTTCCATTTTAGAAGGAGACTATAAAGTTGCTTGTATACTTTTTGAGAAAGAAGAAGTTTCTTTTATTTCTATCATCATTCTTAAGTGAGAAAAATGTCAGCATTTTTAGGATTGTCATAGCTTCCTGATATGTCCTAGAATAAGAGGGAAGATAACAAAGAAAGAAACTTAGCACTTATCTTGCTCTCTCCTCCGAAGTAGTGCTTCTCACATTAAGAAGAGGTGAGTCTTAGAAAATATAAGTAAATGCTACTTTCTAAAATGCACAAAAAGAGAGATTTCTCTGGTGGTTCAGTGGTTAAGAGTCCACCTGCCAATGCAGAGGACATGGGTTGGGTCCTGGTCTGGGAGGATCCCACATGCTGAGGAGCAATTAAGCCCACACACTGCAACAGCTGAGCCTATGTGCTGCAACTGCTGAAGCCCTCGTGCCTGGAGCCCACACTCTGCAACCAGGGACGTGTCCACAGTGAGAAGCCCACACTGCATCAGAGAGTAGAGCCTGGTCAAGGCAACTGGAGGAAACCCATGCAAAGCAACGAACACCCAGTACAACCCAAAATAAAATAGAGAAAATGCACATACTCCTTTAATAATTTTTACATTTTCTATACGAGTCTTATTTCCAAATCCTACAAGGAACCCATCTTTTTCTTTCTTTTTTTTTTTTTTTTTGTATTGGCATCTCTGTTTTGACTAATACCTTATAATTCCTGTTGACTTTCCACCATTTCTTGATCTGAATATTTTTGCTCCTGACAATTCACAAGAAGTCAAATGGAACTACAAAAAGAGAGTTTAAATGGTTAAAAATACTAAAAGAATTCAATGCTGCCTTTAAGGTAATTTTGGAAGTTTCACAAATATTTTTTCTGATGGCATCATCCTTGAACAAGGACTTTCAACAAATACAAATGAATGAATGATGAACCTAGAGATTATCATACTAAAATGAAGTCATTCAGTTACAGAAAGACAAATATCATGCAATATCACTTACATGTCTTTTCTAAAAAGATGATACAAATGAACTTATTTACAAAACAGAAACAGACTAACAGACATAGAAAATAAATTTATGGTTACCGAAGGGGAAAGAGGGGGGATTAATTAGGGGTTTGGGATTAGCAGATACAAACTACAAAACATAAAGTAAACAACAAAGTCCTACTGTATAGCACATGGACCTGTTGTCAATATCTTGTAATAACCTATCATGGAAAATAATTTGAAAAAGAAAATATATATGTTGCACACCTACATATGTGACTGAATCACTTTTTTGTAAACCTGAAACTAACACATTATATATCAACTATACTCTAATAAAAATTAAAAAAAAAAACCCAAGTGAATGAATAAATAAACAGCAACTTTGATAAAGACAATGTTAGTTTAGATTTAGAAAGTAGTATATGGCTCCTCTGTCCATGGTATTTTCCAGGCAAGAATACTGGAGTGGGTTGCCATTTCCTTTTCCAGGGGATCTTCCCAACCCAAGAATTGAACCTGCTTCTCCTTTGCAGGTGGATTCTTTACCATTGAGCTGACTGGGAAGCCCATTATGTACTACATTTATATTTTGGGGTTCATTCTAAATACGTCATTTTATATAGTCATATTATTTATATATCATTTATGAATATTATATATTGTATGTGCTTATAATATATAAAAATACATATAAAACCATCTTCATATGTTAAAACTCGGTTCCTTTTAGCATACCCTCATGCATTACTATGCTGGGCATCTTCAGCAACCCCTCAGGTGGTCTTGGCCTCATCTGTTTCAGGTTCCAGATATCTCTGAGGTGACCAGCTCCATGGGTTCCAACTAACTCCACAAAGGGGTCACCTGAGAGCCTCTTGGCTCCAGCACCAGGGTTTTTCCACAAAAGTCCAGATGTGGACCCTGGTGCTTGGCTCCAGGTGTGCACAGCTGGAACTGTGGAGGACTTACACCCCATGGGGTGAGTTTTGGTCAATGGGAAGTGGTGAGTGCTTTTCCTCTTCTCTCCCCTCAAAGATGGAAGATGCTGAGATGGAGTTCATCTAGCCTCTTCAGGGATGACCTGGTGAGATCGAGTCCACTCAGGTGGGCAGCTCAACAGTGGCTCCTACGGGTCCTCCTGCTGCCCTACGCCCTCTCCTTGCCCCTCACTCAAGCTTCCCTGGAGTGCCCTTCTTAGCGGTCATCTGCACAAGCCTTTGCTTGGGCTCTGCTTTCTGGAAAACCCAGGCTAAGACAATTTCTAACATTACATTTAGGAGGCAGGTTCTATATCCAGTTTTTCTTCTCCACTTCCATATGTCCACAGCTCAGCCACCCACTCTAGTTTTTCCTTTAAGGAATCAAATGTTCTAGATAAAATAAAACAATCAACCTGGGCAGGGTGATATTCTGAGATGTTGATTTCTATTCTTCTTCCCCTATTCTCAACCCAACCTGCATATGGAATTTTCTACTGAGTAAAGGACTCTGGCAGGACTTTGTCCTTTTCTGTCATTTATTTATTTATTTAAGTAAAACGTGTTGGGGAGATACTAAATACTCTTAGAGAAGCTAGAGGAGAGAGGCAGTCTTTGAGGATAATTGGAAGGAGAAAGGTCAAACTTTGCTGAGGTCAGAGGTCAGACTGAGTCAGAAGGAGCAGTAAGAGTTACATGGGAGGAATCCAGGACTCATGTCCTCTTTGTGGCCAATCCCAGAGCAAGCTACAAGGCCTCTGAGGAGGCAGCCACATGTACCATGAAAGGCTAGAACCCAGGCACTGGGGTTCCAGCCCTTGGCAAAGACTCTAAGGCATCACATATGTGAGGCAGCTGAGATCAAGAGTTTCAGCAGGAGGTAGGCTGGGAAAGGAGGCATTCAGGTGGTACCCAGCATGGACCGATTCTGATATCTTGGCCTTTTGTGAGTCCTTAAGACCTCAGCCTAATCCTGAGATGAATTCCATTAATGACTGGACTCAATTTCTTGCCATGCTATGTGGGTTTAAGAAAATAAAGAAATGGATATTCATCATATGTCCTCTTTCTGCAAACTGGAAATCATACCTGCAAGAAGCTCTTTTCTTCCCTATAGTTGATTAATTTTTCCATAGACTAGATGTCCAGATATATACAAAGGCCTTGGTCCAACTTTCTCTTCGAGCTTTACCTGAAAAGGTGAGGGTGTTTGGTGAAGTATTACCCAGCTTATCACCACGGCCTCAAAGAAAGCTACTTGAACTGTTGAACTGTTTACATTTTGATTACAAGTATTAAAGGTCAGCCTCAGAAAATAAAGGCGTAAAAAGGATTAGCCAAGGCGAGTGACAGCCAGAGAGGCAATAAGCATTGTTGGAGTTGATGTTGTGTTACTGCCTCCCTGAATGCTGCAGGTGAGTCTTTGGGGGCTCACTTGTTGAAGGTCATTGAGGGCAGAAGAACTGGCATTTGGATGATTTTGTTTGTAATGAATTATTTCTCAGAGAATGGCTTTATGCCACTACTTTCTATTATTTTGATGAACAAAAGCCTGAGCTGATGAAGGGCAGTGTGTACTGCATAGTATGCACGTGTGCATGCATTCTGGCTCATCAAAAACAAAAGCCAGTTATTTCTCAAGGGACACGGGGTATGCTAAGTGCACTGCTGAAACAGGCTTATATTGGTATTTCTAAAGATAGGAGGTCCCATGAAGAAACAATGGAACTAGATTTGCTGGTGTTTATGGTTCTAGTTGTTTATCAGGGAACCTAAGAAATTATATTGCTGTGGCTTGTGTTACAATTCTAAATGATGAAAGCAACTGACAAATCACCTTGGATACCCACCCCTTTCATTTGGCAGGGGTGACTTTTTTGACAAAAATCTTACTACTCTTAGAACTGATGCTAGCAAGGAAAAGTTGACCATCAACTCTGGAGGGGGCCAAGGATAAGTTAATCAATATCCTTGGGGCCTGTGTAAGGACTGTACATTATTTCACTTCAATTTTAGTACAACTCAGTAAGAGGGGACATATTCAATCCTCTATGGGCAAAGAAAATATGGCTACAAAACCACACAACTAACAGGTCAGGATTGTATCAGTCAGTTATTTCTGCATAACAAGCAAGTATAAAATCACAGTGGCTTACAACAATAAGCATATCTCTTACTTGCCTATGAGGAGGCTAGGGTGGCTTTGCCACATGCATCTTATTCTGACTCCCAGGCTTGGGGTCATGGTGCGTGCATGCTAAGTTGCTTTAGTCGTTTCAGATTGTGCAGCCCATGGACTGTAACTCACCAGGCTCCTCTGTCCATGGGATTCTCCAAGCAAGAATACGGAGTGGGTTGCCATGCCCTTCTCCAGCAGGTTCATGGTACCCAAAGTATTTCTTCTCATGCCAATGGCAGAGCAATTCCAACCACACAAGCACAATTCAAGCCTCTGCATATATCACAAGCACTAAAACTCACTGGAAAAAGCAGGGCACAAGGCCAAGCCCAAGAGAGTAGAGGACATATATTACACCGTAGGGCCATGGTAAAGGGGTGGATATATAATACTAATACAGGCAAGTGAAGAATTAGAACCAATAACTTAATAACCATAGTGAATGTCAGAGACTGTATTCCACCATCGGTATATCCCATTCTCAAGCCCAAGTTCTTATAGCCATGCTGGATATGGTGGAAGATGCATTTCCATCCAAATGCAGGTTCTCATGGTACACAGTGAGAATGAGGCAGGAAGCTATGCATCATAATGCCATTTGTGTGATGCCCCAGGACCCCGTCTTTAAAATCATCCTCTTCTCTCCTCTCTACACTCATTTTTTTTCTGATAGCATCTAGTCCCATGGTTTTAAAGATTATCTGTGTGCTGATGGCTCTCATCATTCTTATTTCTAGTCTGGGACTTTTCCCCAGCATATCATATATATTCAACATCTCCATTTGGATGTCCAACAGGCATCTCTAAACTTAAAATGGCCAACACTGAACTAACCATCTTCCCCCAAAGTTGTTGCCCTCACTGAGATTCTTTTGCTCATCTCAGTAAATGGAGACCCTATTCTTTTAGTTGTTAAGACTCAAATCCTTGATTCCTCTCATAACCTGTGTCCCATCCAGCTCTCCCTTCAATGTATTTCCAGAATCTAACCACTTCTCAGCATCTCTATTGTTATTGCCTTGGCCCAAGTCCCCGCTCTTTAGCATTTGGAACATGTTAATAGCTTCTTAACTGGCTTCCCGCACCTTCTCTTTCCCCATATATTAATACTTATTTCCAACAAGAATCACAGTGATCCTTTAAAATGTAAGTCATATCTTCTTACCCTTATACTCAAAATTTTCATGGCCTCACAACTCATGGACAGTATAGGACAAAGTCATTACAATGACCTATGACCTGCCCCTCCCCCCATTTCTCTCTGACCTCACTTCCCACTGGGATCTAACTCTACGCTTTCCCAGGAACATTAGCTTTCTGGTTATTTTCTCACATTCAGGCTTGCTCTTACTCCAGGGCCTTTGCACTTGTTACCCTCTCTACCTGCATAGCTTTTCCTCCAATATCTAAATGACTTCACTCACTCATCACCTTCTTAGTGAGACCTTACCTGACTACTCTATTTACTATTAAAATACTCATCCTCCCCCAAATCTTGGCACTCCCTATTTTCTATTTCTGCTTTACTTTTTCCATAGTATTTATGACACTCTGCTCCACTTTTTACTTTTCTAATTGTCTCTCTCTAGAATGAAAGCTCAAAGAAAACAGGGTCTTTTTGTCTGTTTTATGTTCTGATGAATGCTCTATACTTTGAATAATCCCTGGCATGTAGTAGACACTCTACAAACACTCATTGAATGGATAAATGAATGTGATTGGTAGTGGTACTGGTGCTCACTCCACCAGCAGTTGAGCAGTGGAGGTTGTAATTAGATGGGTTTCAGGGCAGAGGGACACTTTCAGAGTTTAGGGAGTTGAAGCATCCATGCCTTGTGCTGCAGGTGAAAGGGAAATGCAGCAGACACTGCAGACCATGGTTTAAATTCCTATCCAAGACCAGCTGCTTGGAGAGCTAGATGCTGAGGACTCACAACTTAATCCTTTTGTAGGAATTGCCCTTATCCAAAGGGGTGAATCACCCAAGGTGACACTTCTTCCTTGGAGGCAGCTGGCTTTTGATAATTAGGTACAAAGATTTGGTCCTTCTGCTTTTAGTAGGGAAAATGCTGAAGGATTGTTTCAGCTTCAGAACTTCTTATGGGATCCATATTACATTACATTTTGATGTCTCCCACTGGAAAGCCCTACTACAGCTACTACCAATAAACCTCCTGCTTGAAAGTCTTTGCCTCAGAATATGTTTCTAAGGAACCCAACTCAAGACAAGTCATGATTCCCTTATGTTTTTAAGTTATGCACTCAAGCAATATTCATGAAATATTTACTATTTTCTGACACTGAGATAGGCTCTGAGGGATCAGTGATGAATATGGTAGAACTAGTTCACTTTTGCATGGTGCTTATTGTCTGGGAGGCGAATAACTTGGGAAAAGGCAATTAGAGTCCAAGGTAATAAAGACACGAACGGGGTGAGCTCAGGATATAGAAGTTACCCACTTCTACAAATGATTAAGAAGCACTGAAGCAGAGAAGATGCTGGAAATGATGAGTGACACAATATGTGGCTAGAGAGGTAGGAGGTTCATTTTTCTACTAAAAAATGAACTTCTGAGTCATGTTAAGGCATCTGGACATAACCAGAGGACAAGGGGAAATCTCAAAAGCAGTTAAGACATTTTAAATGAGATATGATCATATTATTTTCTAGAAATTATCTTGGTGCTAGTCATTGTGGAGACAAGATCAGAGAGATCAACTGATAATATAAAATTCTTAAGGGTTCTTAGATATCTTCCCCAGGCTATCAGTCAGATGGTTCATTCTTTCACAAACATAGTTCTTAGTCTTCTCTTTTAGTGCATTTTTTTCCTCAGGTCTGGACTTAAGTCCATTTTGATCTAATTTAATTTTCCTTTAAGATGATATCACTGGAGAAATATGTTTAGAAAATACAAAAAGAAAAAGAACAAGAAGACTCCATGTATATCTTAAGAACAGAAGTAGGAGTAGGCAGTAAGTATACTGTGTGATTGGTTTTAGTTAATCCTCCGGAAGATCCTGAATCTTAATCCACATTTTATGGGCCAGTCATTTAATATAATTTACTGTAGTGATTTGGGGTATGTTCTGTCATTCCTGTTTAATTCTAGGTTCTTTGAGAGCAGGACTTCTGTCATATATCTCTCACCTCGCTGTGCACTGTGCAAAATCAGTTCAGTTGATCAAATGAATGAGTATATTTATTTGGTGGAAATCGAGGGAGATACTTTGAAGGCAAAATGGAACAGAGTAAAGCCAGGTGATTAAACAATAGCTAGTGGGTCTCCCAGCACTGGTTGGCTTTCTGTTCACAATTCACCTGGAACTTCTGCGATGAGAACAAAATATTAAATGCTGCATATTGTTTACAGCTTTCTCCTTTCTGCCATCCACCATGGGTGGGGATTTTTTTGGGAGGAAGGGAGAAAAAATATTTGGAAGGAGGTAAGCTGCAACAGCAAAAAGTAGGACTTTGAGGAGAAAGACAGGTGAAGATCTTTAGGATCTTTTCATGCCATAAGATTTCATATACTTCTTTGGTGCTTTTGATGGATTTCAGTAAATATTTAAATTACTCTTCAATACTTATTTGAATGCCAGTTTTTGTAGGATACTATGTTGAGATGGGCATTAAGAAGGTTCAGTTTAAGTTATGTGTTATGCCAAGAAACAGAGGATTCTCTGAAGCTCTTAGGAAAGCCCTCTTTAATGCAAAGAAGGGAACACAGATCTTATTTCTTGGGATTATTAAGGTACAACAGATGGCATCAAAGCTCATCTCTCAAATCCTTTGAAGACACACCAGGTCTGATCACCCAAACTTCCAGCGAACCAGAATTGTATTCTTTTGGAACGTTTCTCTCTTCCTAGAAAGGAACCTTTCACCTCTGTCTACTTTTCTCATCCTTTGGTAAATTCAGATCCATGGAGGTTCTAGGAGATATTGCTGTCAGTGTGTGAGGAGATTCTGCCCCAAATGTTGGAGCATTGACTCATTCAGGCCACTTATTTGCTTCAGATTTTTTTTATCTTAACTCTCACCATAAAGTTCTTTCTTGTCCCTAGATTCTTTCTATTCCCTGTTGTGGAGGGAACTCTACCTTGCCTTTGTCAGGGGATGTGTGTCTGAGATCCTGCCTTAGTAATCTGTCCAGGGACACACTTGTTTTTTACCTGATCCTTATCCAACTCTGGAGTCTGGTCTTGACCCAAGATTAGTGCCTTGATCGCACAGTACCAACTGACCAATATCCCAAATGCCAGTGTCTGTTTCTAAAAGGCTCCCTGCTCCTGGACTGCTCAACACTGAAGTAGAGCATACAAGGACTTTGGAGAAAAGGAGTTGAATGGTCAAATTCAGGAACTACTGTTTGTTCACTAACTCTATGACCTTGAATAAGATACTTAAACTCTTATAGCAATAAGTCCTTTATTAGAAAAAGTGGGAATATCAATACCACTTGGAAGAGTTGTGATGATAAAATGAATAACTAATAAAGTTCTCAAGGACTCAATGATTATGCTGCTGCTGATCATACCCTCGTATCTGTCCCTTTGAACACAGGTGGACTTCAAATATTACTGATAAACACCTGGACTTTTTTTTTTTCCAGGGCTTGACCCTTGCCAGGCATCATCACTGTAGCTCACGAGGTCCTGCCAAAAATATTTTTAAAATGATAGGTGGAGTTTGAGTTTATGGAAATCCTGAGTAAATGTGCTTAAGCATAGCTATATCTTGTGTCATGGCAGAAAGTGTAGACAAATTCATCACTACCTTGTTGGCACATCTTAGTCCCTTTGGTCTGTATTTGCATTAGGTTCTTACCAGAGTGGTATCTCCAGGCTGGTTTCACAAACTGTAAATTAACTGCACATCAACCAAACGAGGCACCAAGGGGATTACCAGGGTTAACAAGAAAAGAACTAACACTTACTCAGCCTCTGCTGTGCATCAGCCATCGTCTCATTTACAGCCTTTATTTAATTTCATCAGTGGAAAACCTAGTGAGACAAATACATCCCCATTTCATAGATGAGTAATCACGAGTTTCCTCAGAACATGAGACTTCAGTACATATAAGTTAACTGAGATATCTGACCAAAAATGTACAACAGTAATTAAGCTTATCTCTGTTAATTATTTGGATCAGTTCCTGTTTTGTCAACATATATTTGCAGAAGAAAATATCCTAGTGAGATCTCAGAGCACAAGCTTTCCAGTTCCTTTAAGCTAAGGATCAGAAACCACGCTCACAGAGGGTACATGACCTGTTCATTGACACGGCAATAGAGCAGGAAAATTGAAACCCAGGTCTCCTGTTTTTTTGAGCAAGGATTTAAAGAAAAGAAGAGAAAAAAGCTTATAATATTAAGACACCAAATTAAAGTAAGACCCTTTCCTAGCAGTACATATTCATGCTTTCCCAATTCTGTTTCTGAAACTGCTTTGCTTATATTTCTGCTTCTGTTCATGACAAAGTGCTCTCGTGTCTATCAGGTCGTGCGAAGGGTCAGGGAGAGCGAAGCAGATTCATGCAACCTGTAAAGGGTGTAGGTTGATGCTCATGACCCTTTGAAAAATGTCTTGGGAGATCTGGGGCTTTCCTCCATTGCTGCCTGGTTTTAACGGCTTTGCTAGAAGCTCTCATTCTAGAGTTTCTGTTTTCAGATCTCACACTCAGCATCATAGGTTGCCCTTAAGGTGGCAGGGGCCCAGATGCAAATGTAGAGAGTATAGGAGGAACATGAGATCCTTGACCTCCCGGGGCCACTGCTTTCCATCCTGTCTATCTAGCCATGAGCTGGCTGGCACCAAAGATTGATGGGCGGTGCAACCAATGGCAGAGTCATCCATGTTCACCTTTAGCTTTCTGCCTTCTCTTTATGGGAAGGACATTCACATGCTGCCAGGGATTCTTGCTCACCCCGAGGGCTCACTTTCCCAATTTTTAAATTTTGATTTTTAAAAACATTTAAAAAATTGAAGTATTTTAAGAAGATTCATAATATTGTGTTAGTTTCAAGTGTACAGCAACATGATTCGGTTATATATATGTGTGTGTGTGTGTGTGTGTGTGTACACACACATATATGTGTTGGAGAAGATCATGGCAACCCACTAAAGTATTCTTGCCTGGAGAATTCCATGGACAGAGGAGCCTGGTGGGCTGCAGTCCATGGGGTTGCAAAGACTCAGACACAACGGAGTGACTAACACACACACATACATACATGTGTATGTTTTAAGATTACTTTCTATTATAGATTATTATAAGATATTGAATATATTCCCAGTGCTGTACAGTAAAGCCATGCTAATTATCTATTTTATGTATAGCAGTTTATATCCATCAAATTGCCAACATTCGCTGGATCATGGAAAAAGCAAGAGAATTCCAGAAAAACATCTATTTCTGCTTTATTGACTATGCCAAAACCATTGACTGTGTGGATCACAGTAAACTGTGGAAAATTCTTCAAGAGATGGGAATACCAGACCACCTGACCTGCCTCTTGAGAAATCTGTATGCAGGTCAGGAAGCAACAGTTAGAACTGGACATGGAACAACAGACTGGTTCCAAATAGGAAAAGGAGTATGTCAAGGCTGTATACTGTCACCCTGCTTATTTAACTTATATGCAGAGTACATCATGAGAAACGCTGGACTGGAAGAAACACAAGCTGGAATCAAGATTGCTGGGAGAAATATCAATAACCTCAGATACGCAGATGACACCACTCTTATGGCAGAAAGTGAAGAGGAACTAAAGAGCCTCTTGATGAAAGTGAAAGAGGAGAGTGAAAAAGTTGGCTTAAAGCTTAACATTCAGAAAACGAAGATCATGGCATCTGGTCCCATCACTTCATGGGAAATAGATGGGGAAACAGTGGAAACAGTGTCAGACTTTATTTTGGGGGGCTCCAAAATCACTGCAGATGGTGACTGCAGCCATGAAATTAAAAGACCCTTACTCCTTGGAAGGAAAGTTATGACCAACCTAGATAGCATATTCAAAAGCAAAGACATTACTTTGCCAACAAAGGTCCATCTAGTCAAGGCAATGGTTTTTCCAGTGGTCATGTATGAATGTGAGAGTTGGACTGTGAAGAAGGCTGAGCGCCGAAGAATTGATGCTTTTGAACTGTGGTGTTGGAGAAGACTCTTGAGAGTCCCTTGGACTGCAAGGAGATCCAACTAGTCCATTCTAAAGGAGATCAGCCCTGGGTGTTCTTTGGAAGGAATGATGCTAAAACTGAAACTCCAGTACTTTGGCCACCTCATGCGAAGAGTTGACTCATTGGAAAAGACTGTGATGCTGGGAGGGATTGGGGGCAGGAGGAGAAGGGGATGACAGAGGATGAGATGGCTGGATGGCATCACTGACTTGATGGACATGAGTCTGGGTGAACTCTGGGAGTTGGTGATGGACAGGGAGGCCTGGCGTGCTGCGATTCATGGGGTCAGAAAGAGTCGGATATGACTGAGCAACTGAACTGAACTGAACCCCATACTCCTAATTTATCCCTCCCTCCTAACCTTTCCCCTTTGGTGACTATAAATTTGTTTTCTGTGTCTGTGAGTCTGTTTGTTTTCTATATAGACTCACTTGTATTATTTTTGAGGTCATTTAAGACTTTCATTCTTGCTTGTGGAAAGGGAGATTTTCTGAACGGTGAATTAGGCTCTAGTCACCAACTGGGGGCATGGCTTTTGTGGTAGAGGAGTCTTACAAAAGAAGCTCTGGGAATTGCCAGACCTGAAGGAAAGACTGAATTCCTGGTTCTTGTCATTTTTTAACTCTTGTTATCTGGAAAGTTATTTTTCCCTCACAATTCCCCTTCAGTTATTGCTGAACTGTGTTCCCACCTCTAATTCCCAATTTGTATACTGATGTCCTAATCCCAGGTACCTCAGAATGTACCAGTGTTTGGGCGGGGGGGAGGGAAGGTATTTATCAATAAAACATTAAGTTAAAATGAGGTCTCTAGAATAGGCCCTCAATCAATCTGACTGATGTCCTTACAAGACAAGGAATTTCCACAAAGAGAAGGGGGTGCCATGTGCAAGCTAAGAGGGGCCTCAGAAGGAACCAGACCTGCCGACACCTTGACCTTTGACTTCCAGCCTCCAGCACCGTGAGAAAATACATTTCTGTTGTTTAAACCAGCTAGTCTGTGATATTTTGTTTTGGCAGCCCAAGCAAACTCACACTTGCCCTGATACTCCCAGAATCTCAGAGGATCTGGGTTCATTGTCATGTAGTGTCTTCCCTGCCGGCTTTTCTATCCTTTCCAAAAAATTCCGATGGTCTAAACTTTTGTGGTTTCTTCTGGTCCTTAGGCCTTCTACCACCCAACACAGCAGATGAAGGAGCCAAGAGCAGCTGTTATATGAATAGCTCCTTGATGATGGAAAGGAAAGCAGTAATACAGCAGTCTCAGGACTGACAAACTTATATGCAGAGTACACAGAGGGCATCATGCAAAATGCCAGGCTGGATGAAGCACAAGCTGGAATCAAGATTGCAGGGAGAAATATCAACAATCTCAGATATGCAGATGCTGCTGCTGCTAAGTCACTTCAGTTGTGCCTGACTCTGTGCTACCCCATAGACAGCAGCCCACCAGGCTCCACCATCCCTGGGATTCTCCAGGCAAGAATACTGGAGTGGGTTGCCATTTCCTGCTCCAATGCAGGAAAGTGAAAGTGAAGTTGCTCAGTCATGTCCAACTCTTTGAGACGCCATGGACTGCAGCCTACCAGGCTTCTCCGTCCATGGGATTTTCCAGGCAAGAGTACCGGAGTGGGTTGCCATTGCCTTCTCTGGATATGCAGATGATATCACCCTAATGGCAGAAAGCGAAGAGAAACTAAAGAGCTTCTTGATGAATGTGAAAGAGAGTGAAAAAGCTGGCTTAAAACTCAACATTCAAAAAACTAAGATCATGGCATCCAGTCCCATCACTTTATGGCAAAAAGATGGGGAAAAAAATGGAAACAGTGACAGACTTTATTTCTTGACTCCGAAATCACTGTGGATGGTGACTGCAGCCATGAAATTAAGAGACACTTGCTCCTTGGAAGAAAAGCTATGATGAACTTAGAAAGCATATTAAAAAGAAGAGACATCATTTTGTTGACAAAGATCTATCTAGTCAAAGTTATGGCTTTTCCAGTAGTCATGTATGGATGTGAGAGTTGGACCCTAAAGAAGGTTGAATACCAAAGAATTGATACTTTCTAACTGTGGTGCTGAAGAAGACTCTTGAGAGTCCCTTGATCTGCAAGGAAATCAAACCCATCAATCCTATAGGAAATCAACCCTGAATATTCACTGGAAGGACGGATGCTGAAGCTGAAGCTACAATCCTTTGGCCACCTGATGCAAAGAGCCAATTCATTGGAAAAGATTCTGATGCTAGGAAAGGTTGAGGGCAGGAGGAGAAGAGGGTGACAGAGGACGAGATGGTTGGATGGCATCACCAACCTAATGGACATGAGTTTGAACAAACTCTGGGAGATAGTGAAGGACAGGGAAGCCTGGTGTGCTGCAGTCCATGGGGTCGCAAAGAGTTGAACATGACTGAGTGACTGAACAACAACAACTCCAGACATAATAAACCACCCTGATAGTTTAAAGTGTCAATATCACCGTATGGGTGTGTGAGAGAAAAGGACATGGGTTCTTGTTGAATGACACATAGTGTAGAAGAATAGAGGACCCTGATGCTAATTACAGAATAGCAAAGCAAGAAGTGAGAAACACCAAAAACTTGGGTTGGCTTGTGTATAAGAAAATGCTAATTGCAGTCATTTTTGTGAACTGCTTACCATTGATAGCTAATTATCATGCAGCACAATAACAATTATGTATATCATTAAATATGTATCAGATTCGCCTTATTTGATTACAACAATAAACTGCAGAAACATAGACTGTCAGGCTGAGAAGCCTCTTTAGAGTTCAACATCTAGATCTACCCCTCGTTTTACAGATGAGGATACTGAGGCTGGTCCATGGCAGCTGCTTATGGCAAGACTGGGACTGGAACATAGGTCAGTGGCTTTCTAACTATGCTCCCCACAAGGAATCTGCCTGAGGGCAGAGCCAGCATCAGTGAAGACCACGCCCTTCCTGACTGTTCTGTGTAAGAAGTACGTGGTCCAGGCACTGTCATGTCACCCTGTGGTGTTTCCTTCACATCATCCATCAGTGGTTGAATGTATTGTGTTTACTTGTTTGCTTTATTTTTTACCACTGCAGCACTAGCACAGAGTAGGTGCTCAATAAATATTTGTCAAATGGAATTAATGAGGGAGTGATTCATCAACAGACTCTGGCAGGTGGAAGACATGGGATCCAGGGAAGAGGATGTGACCAGACTTGAAGCCTGGTACTGAGGCTTCCCAACACCAGGTTTTCTGTCTTTAGGCTTTCCATGCTTGATCATAAGTACTTGTGAACTAGACAGATTTCTAGGTTGTTTTTCTGGAATTTCAGATTTGGTGGGTCTAGATATAGTTCCAGGAACTTATATATGTATTTTTAACAAGCGCTCCAGTAATTTGCTATGCTTATTGTATTTAGAAAGCACTGCTTAATAGGTCTGTCTCATATTAAGAGCCTGGCTATCAAATCACAACCCAAAGGAAATAGAGAAAACTTTAACTCTATGTATTTCTATGGAGAAAATGCCATGTTTAGAGACTCCGGATTGTTTAAGGAATCTATCGGTGGTAATACGACAGGTAGCATCTGAGAAGAAACAGCAGGACACAATCTTTGAGCAAATTACACCACAGCAGAGGCAACGCTAGATGCTGGGAGACAGAAAACAGCATGGGAGATACAAAACCCTTGCATGTAGAGAGCTCACTCTCTAAAGAATGGACAGGGGAAGAGTAGGAGACTTTTTTCTAGCCTTTTATTAAGGTATACTTTACACAGAGTAAAACTTACCAGTAAGTGCATAGTTATGGGAGTTTTAAAAACTGCAGTTCCTCCTCCCAACTTCCCCGCTGCCCCAACACCGCCCTGCAATTTCCCTTTTATCTCTTTGTCAAGATCCAGGGTGACCAACTGTTCTGATTTGCCTGGGGCTGAGTGGTTACCAGGGATGAAGGCTTTCTGGGCTATAAGTAGGACAGTCCCAAGCAAACTGGGAAGGTGAGTCAACCCATTAGGTCAGCATCTCCCTCTATTCCTAGTTCTGGAAACTCGACCAGATTTTGGTCCCTAGAGTTTTCTGGTATGAGCTTTTTGCGTCTAAATTCCTTGGCTTAGAATAATGAATTTGATTCTTTAATGTTACTGTGTCTATCAGTGGTTTAGTCCTTTATATCACTGAGTAGTGTTCCACTGTATAGATACACCAAAGACGTGCACACATTCCCCAGGCAACTAATTTCTCGTGAAACAGGTGTTAGGAGCTGAGCAGCCCTACCCCACTGTAGGGATGCAATGCCTCCGTCAGTCTCCTCTATCTTCTAAGACTTCACCCTCTGGTCCTTGTCCATATTTTTTTTTACTGCCATCTCTCAACATGCATCTCAGCATGCAAGTTCATCATAAAGGAGGAAGAGGGTGGGTGAAGGGAGACTGGAGATGACAGATGTTGGCAGATCCTTGCTCAGAAGGATCCCAAAGTATTGCATGCACTAGTGCAGGGTTCCTTTCAGCCTGGAAGCACAGCCCTGAAACAGCACACCAGCATCAGAAAGAGGACGTTGGTTGGCATCTGGCAGGAGCTGAGCAAGTCAAAGAGGAGGAGAGGAAATTTAGATCCAGACCATCTGAGAAATGCCTTCTCTCATAAAAAAGGGCCTATCTTAAGAGGATCAGATCTGGGTTTTCTAAAACATCCAGGGAAGGCACCACTTGCCATCGACTCTATAAAACTCATTTCATCTCCTTGAGAAGGTAAGAGCCAGAGTCACTCCCAGTTAATGAAAAACTTAAGGTGGGCAAAGCAAAACGGTCTCACTTTGACTCAGGAGGATAGCTTTAAACAGAGACAGCAAATTCAAACTCTTTCCCCCTTTCTTTGCCTTTTCCAAGAATAGACTGCAAAACCCAGCCACGTTTCAAAAGAATATGCACCTACAGCTCTCTCTGTAGGCTCTCAATCTTCTGACATTTTCTCCAGGTCAGATACCCTGCATGCAAATACCTGTCTGTCTATTTATGGCCTGCCACTCAGGCAGCGAGGCAAAAAATCTGGACTCAATCCCTGCCTTGGGATAATTGCTTAGCAAACAGGATGCATATAATCCATTTTCATTATAAATACTCCAGTTAGAAGCCAGGCTCTGTGCTTGGTTTCTCATAATGAGAGGCGCCTTACAATGAAGGTTACGAAATCTGCCATTCAGTGCACAGCATTGTGAGGAGAAAAGAAACCCCTTCTGTGGCAGGTTCAGATTCCAGACTTTTTTGCTCCTCATAGTGCAGTGGGCTAGATGGGTCCTCTATCAAAGGACAGGACATACTGAGTCTCCTGCCTGTTGGTGTGGTGTGTGCGTGCTCATCCGTGTCCAATTCTTTGCCACCCTACAGAGTAGCCCGCCAAGCTCCTCTGTCCATGCATTACGCATTCTTAATCTGGGTCTGAGAACTCCTTGGAAGGCATCTGCCCCATGCAATTGCACACCCAGGGAACAGATCCACTGGCATGAGGTGGAAAAGAGTTTGAAAGTGATTGTCACGCAGGGCTAATTCAGATGTAACCAGCACAACCCTGGTGGCTGGTTTAGTCACACAGCAGAAACCTGGTGAGTTTTTGAGGGCTTTTTCTTTTCTTTTTTTTTTTTTTTAATAAATACTTGAACTAGAGGTGTTTCCTAAAGAGTGTTAAAGGACTTCTTGGAGAAATCTGTTCTCATTCTC
This sequence comes from Bos indicus x Bos taurus, assembly GCF_003369695.1. Lineage (NCBI taxonomy): Eukaryota > Metazoa > Chordata > Mammalia > Artiodactyla > Bovidae > Bos > Bos indicus x Bos taurus. The sequence goes on from NC_040083.1 coordinate 42,516,005, forward strand.
CAGCAACTTTCATTCCATCTCAGCGGAAGGTGGTTTGCTATTAAAAGAAAAGATAATCCATTATCCCTATGAGTCTTGAACTGCCAGGGGGGAGCCTGCAGCTGACTGGAAGGAAAGGCTGATAACTTGCATTTAGAGGAAAAAAAAAATCAATTGCCAGTTGGTGCCTTGCCATCAGTCAGAAATGCACCATAGGTTTGTCCACGGGCAGAGGGGCTGGGTCCCTGGGAGGGTTTGCAGTGGGATTTGAAGGCTTCCTGTTTACCTCGAGGTGATTAGCTTAAGCCCAGTTTACATCCACAGTGACTAAGTTGGTTATTTTTTGTCAAGCTCTTTGGTGACAGGTGTCTGTGTTACAAAAAACAAATTGGCACTAATGGGGCACTCTTATTGGCATCTAGGCAGGAGCAAGCAACAACTGGCTTGATTTTGGAAACAGCACATTGTCAGGGAGGGGACACCTGTGTTGGATGAACCCAACCTGTCTTGTTTTTGTTGATTTGGGTTTGTTTGTTTTAGGAATTTCAGACAGTGATTTTGAATGTGGCAGTTTTCACCAGCATTCCCTCTCCCACCTACCCCAACACACACAGACCCACACATGAGGGAATCTTCAAAGGATAGTATGCTGATGACAGATCCATCACTCTGTTTATCCATGATCGTTAGTATGAAATTTTGGCCAGTGAACCCACTACAATCAAGACATAAATTATCAGTGGGCAAGGGAGCTGCATTTTTTGTTTACCTGCATACCTGGCATCCAGTCAGGCATGCAGTAGATGCTGAATTAAATATTTGTTAAACAAATGTATATTTGCGGGATGAATGGATAAATCTCTCTCTCTCTCTCTGAACTGTTAATTCATGAGAGTCCTTTCAAGTAGGACATTTAGATTTGGACAGCGACCTCAGCCATCATCTGAAGACACCACCATTCTTGTTCAGGAACCTTGGCTAGGTGAGTGACTGAGCTCACCTGAGCAGAATTTCTGTCTTCAGAGCCCTGGTACACCACTCTCTCAATGCTCCTTCTGAGAAAGAACTATTTCAGAACACAAAACAGAGCTGCAAATGAACAGCACAGCGGACCATGCATAGAGAAACCTGATCTTAATACTGGGATTCTCTTCTGAGTACGTGACCTCAAGAAAACCACTCAGCGCTATCGGGTTTCTACTGTTTACAGTCTATTTGGGGAAACAGACAAGTAACCAGGCAATTACAATAGAGAATGCCACGTCTGAATAATAGAATAAGTTGGAATACAAAGGCAAAAAGTGCTAGCACCATTTGGGGGCAAATTATGTTTCAGCTCTAAATAATCAGTACACTGAATGAGAGTGTGGAAGGCTTGTGAGAGGCAGTCTTTGTTCTGTAAGTCTTTTGGGCCCATGTGGCGATTTCAAAAGGGAGGGACTCACCTAGCATACTCTGATGATCCACCAGGGGGTGGTAGAGGTCAATTTGTTCTGTACCAGAGGAGGTGGCGTGATTTGTGTTTTGTAATGAAAAGGAGGCAGGACAGAGAAGGATGGACTTAGGTTGATGCAAATTTGAGGTGTCCTGTTCTCACAGTTGGCTCCCTTTGGTGGCATCTACACAGAATGACCCAAGGTTTGGGACCTCACTGTCGACTTGAAGCAACTCCTTAGGCCTTTATGGTAATTTCCCAGAAACAAAAGTCCAGAGAGAAAAGAAGAAAAGGGATGGATTCTTAGCCGAGTATAAATCAACTATTCAGTTATCTATGTAAGGGACACAGAAAAAGATGAAACTCTTATACCATCCAAAAACCATTTCATTCAGACATGCTATAGCAAGTAGCCAAAACATTGAAGTTGAGTGCATTTATCTTTTTTTCTAAGGCAGACGCTCACAAACTTCTATAAAATGGACAGAATGGGAAAAGACGTGGTTTAACTAGGAAAGTGTTTAATAATGACCTCACAGCACTCTCCTTGAGAAGCTTCAAAGAAAGGTTCTAGTTGGGGCTACCTGAAGCCACAGAGGAGACAGCTATGTTCAAAGACAGGTATTTCTGTCTATGGCAAGTAGAGTCCTGTACCTGGCAAGCATCTACTTTCCAACTTAAGGTTAGAAAAGGCCAGAAAAGATTCTGCTATTGGGGAAGAATGGATCCATGTATATGGATGGCTGAGGCCCTTTGCTGTTCACCTGACACCATCACAACATTGTTTGTTAATTGGTTATACCCTGATACAAAATAAAAAGTTAAAAAAAAAAGACTCTGCTAGACTTGGCCAAATTCATACATGTTAAAGAAGGAAGAGGGAACCCTAGCAACTCACTCCAGCCTAGGTAATGCCCTTGCCCTTAGAAAGATCTTATTACTATGTACACAGTGTACTGATTTTTGTTGCAGATGTGGCTACTGAATAGTTGTAGCTTTACAGAGTGGCTCTGTTGTGGAAGGTCACTTTATTATGATAATTCCCTGTATGTAAACTCTAGTCTAATAATAATAACAATAATAACCAACATTTATACGGTGCTTTTATGTGCTAGTCATTGTCTCTATATTAAGTCATTAAATCCTCACAAGCCTATGGACTGGACTCTCATTATCTCTGCTTTATAGATGAAGAAACTGAGGTTTGCAATTAAGCAAACTCACCCAAGGTCACACAACAGGTCAACAGCCAGGATTCAAGCTCAGGGGGTTGAGCACTGGAGATCATGGTGTTAATGACTTACACTTTTATAAACTGTTGCAGGGAAAACTATGCACAACTTATTCTCTGACTAGAAAACCACAGAAGGAAGAAGGCTGCTATGGTCCTTTTGACCTTGAAAATAAAGCTGCCAAGAACCTGATAGAACATTCCCAGGTAGCAGGAGGAAGGTGCATCCACAGTAGGGGACAGACTCTGGTGCTTAGAGGGCAGTAGGCAGTTTGGCAAGGCTCTGTACAAATGTGCCATCCATGGAGACAGTGTGCAGTTGCTGGGGATCAGCAAAAGTATTTCAAGACCTCGTCTGGTGTGTTTCCTTATATTATCTGCTTTTCTTTCCTTTCTTTCTTATTAAATCTTCCCTGGTAGCTCAACTGGTAAAGAATCCTCCTGCATTGCAGGAGACCCTGATTCAATCCCTGGGTCGGGACGATCCCCTGGAGAGGGGATAGGCTACCCACTCCAGTATTCATGGGCTTTCCTGGTGGCTCAGATGGTAAAGAATCTGCCTGCAATGCAGGAGACCTGGGTTCGATCCCTGGGTTGAGAAAATCCCTTAGAGGAGGGCATGACAATCCACTTCAGTATTCTTTCCTAGAGAATACTCATGGACAGAGGAGCCTGGTGGACTACAGTTGCAAAGAATTGGACATGACTGAGTGACTAAGCACAAAGCACAGAACATTTGGAAGGGTTAGGTTTTTAAATAGTAGTCCCTTTCATCTGGGCTAATGAAAAGCTAAAAAGGGTTGTTCCCCCTACACTTGTGCTGTTGAGGTGTTAGAGCAGATGGCTTGAATGCTCCACCTGTATCTGCTAGACCAGATCCTGGAGCAGACAGTGTCTAGAATGCTGACAGCCTCCTGTGTCATCCTTCCTTGCTGCTGAGGCCTTTCTCTAAGTTAAGAGAGCTTGTTCCATTCAACTAGGTACAACCTGGATGGCCAGTGGACGTACCTCCTTGAAGGGTAGCCCGATATCCATGGAGGAGAGGAAACAGTGGAGAAATGCCCCAGGCTCTTCAGACTGGTGGGTGAATTCAGAGGTGTGTTTCCTGACTCTCTAGAGGGCATTCTCTAGGCTTAAGTCCAAGGTGTCCTCAAAAGCAACTCACGCATTAACACTCTCTTTAATGGCTCTTCTCATCTCCCCCAGCCCTCATATACTCTCCCTGGGATCACCTCCCAAGTGAATGAACTGCACCCAAGTCTTCGGTCCCAGCTCTACTTTCAGTTCAGTTCAGTCACTCAGTCATGTCCGACTCTTTGCGACCCCATGAATCGTAGCACACCAGGCCTCCCTGTCCATCACCAACTCCTAGAATTCACTCAGACTCATGTCCATCGAGTTGGTGATGCCATCCAGCCATCTCATCCTCTGTCATCCCCTTCTCCTCCTGCCCCTAATCCCTCCCAGCATCAGAGTCTTTTCCAATGAGTCAACTCTTCACATGAGGTGGCCAAAGTACTGGAGTTTCAGCTGTAGCATCATTCCTTCCAAAGAACACCCAGGGCTGATCTCCTTCAGAATGGACTGGTTGGATCTCCTTGCAGTCCAAGGGACTCTCAAGAGTCTTCTCCAACACCACAGTTCAAAAGCATCAATTCTTCGGCATTCAGCCTTCTTCACAGTCCAACTCTCACATCCATACATGACCACTGGAAAAACCATAGCCTTGACTAGACGGACCTTTGTTGGCAAAGTAATGTCTCTGCTTTTGAATATGCTATCTAGGTTGGTCATAACTTTCCTTTCAAGGAGTAAGCGTCTTTTAATTTCATGGCTGCAGTCACCATCTGCAGTGATTTTGGAGCCCCCCAAAATAAAGTCTGACACTGTTTCCACTGTTTTCCCATCTATTTCCCATGAAGTGATGGGACCAGATGCCATGATCTTAGTTTTATGAATGTTGAGTTGAAGCCAACTTTTTCACTCTCCTCTTTCACTTTCATCAAGAGGCTTTTTAGTTCCTCTTCACTTTCTGTCATAAGGGTGGTGTCATCTGCATATCTGAGGTCATTGATATTTCTCCCGGCAATCTTGATTCCAGCTTGTGCTTCTTCCAACCCAATGTTTCTCATGATGTACTTTGCATATAAGTTAAATAAGCAGGGTGACAATATACAGCCTTGACGTACTCCTTTTCCTATTTGGAAACAGTCTGTTGTTCCATGTCGAGTTCTAACTGTTGCTTCCTGACCTGCATATAGGATTCTCAAGAGGCAGGTCAGGTGGTGGTCTGGTATTCCCATCTCTTGAAGAATTTTCCACAGTTTATTGCGATCCACATAGTCAAAGGCTTTGGCATAGTCAATAAAACAGAAATAGATGTTTTTCTGGAATTCTCTTGCTTTTTCAATGCTTTATGGGGAATCAACTATGTAAAGGGGCCCTTCTCTGGAGCTTATTGTGGCAGCAGCAGGGAGGCCCGATATGAACAACTTTCCAGGGGTAGAGACGATGGAGGCAGGAATCTCTAAGTCAGGTGAGAGACTCCCCCCACTGCCCCCCACACCCCGCCTGTGAGGGTGCTCCAGCTACAGCTTGGGAGTTTTCCTTGATCACAGGGAGCCATTCCTTCCCTTTGACCTCATATACATTTTTGTTTGTTTGTTTGTTTCATTAAAGGGATCTACTTGGTGGAGGAGGTATTCCACAAAATACGTTTTCATCAAGTGAGTAACTGAAAAGATCAGCTTCTTGGATACAGATGACTGCCCTGGGTACAGTGAGCCCAGAAAATATCCCCAAAGTGCCAGTTCCCTGCAGTTTGAAAACTAAATGAAACTCCTTCCTCCAATCATCTGGAACTGGAAAGAACGGAGGTGAGACAATGTCAGGGTCTGCTCCTTCCCTTGTGTGGTTTTCAGTAACAGATGATTTTATTCACAGCCTTCCTGTCTGGAGGTCTCTATAGTGCGGAATCGAAGTCCCTGCTGATGCCTGGCTTTCGTGATTGAAAAGGGGCCTATTTGAAAGTGCCATATGGGGTAGAGGGGAAGTTGGGGTAACTCCTTGGGTTTCTGGAGGGGCAATTTTCTCAGTTTTCTAACTCTGATCAGGTAAAATATGATGTCTGTATAAAGTACTCAGGCTCTGTGTAGTTAAGGTGTCTATGGCCCAAGTATTCAGCAAGCTTTAGTATCTAGGACACAAGGAACTTTCTATGCTGGGGATCCACACTTGATTATATTCTGTTCAGTTCTGGGAATCTTATTTTGATAGTTCAGTTCAGTTCAGTCACTCATTCGTGTCCGACTCCTTGCAACCCCATGGACTACAGCAGGCCAGGCCTCCCTGTCCATCACCAACTCCAGGAGTTTACTCAAACTCATGCCCACTGAGTCAGTGATGCCATCCAACCATCTCATTCTCTGTCATCCCCTTCTCCTCCTGCCTTCAATCTTTCCTAGCATCAGAGTCTTTTCAAAGGAGTCAGCTCTTTGCATCAGATGGCCAAAGTATTGGAGTTTCAGCTTCAACATCAGTCCTTCCAATGAATATTCAGGACTGATAAGACTGACAAACTGGAGAATGTTCAAAAGACTAAAAACCATGATTGATGCAGTATAAAGTAACATGCTGGATTTTTTCCTTCTGTAAGTGAATTGCATCCCCTCTCCTTTCTAATTTGGAAGCAGTTGAAAAATACAAACAGAGGAGCTTGAACTATCATTGTTATTGCTGGCAAAACTGTCTTCATGGAGATGGGTTGGAACTGCAGCATTGGATTTTGAGAGCTCTGCTTGCAAGGACTGAACTGATGTAGCAAACACTGAACTAGCTCCCATCAAGGAGCATCTGTGGACCTTCCTGTGCCTGTACTTTATACAGATATCATATCTTACTTGACAGAGAACAAGAATGGAGAACGTCCTTCAGCCTTGCCTCTGTAACGCATCATGGGCTCTGATTCAGGTCTTATTGCATGGAAGGAGGAACGGGGTGAATACCATCTGTCTAGCACGTTTACAGAAAAGATGGTCAACCAGGGGCTCAGCCTCCAAAGTTCAGGACTTGTATCAATCTCCCATATTAGATAAGGCTCTACTCAGTTATTTGGGAAGAAGATAGAGGGCACAGGGAACAAGCAAAACAATTCTTAATACATCTAGAAGAGCAAAAATTCCCATTTTGTGGGTCAGGACAGAATCATGGCAGAGGGGGAAATGAACATGTTTATCTGGGAAAAAGAAGATTTATAAGAAGACCTATCTAAGAGTCCATTATTTTTAGACAAAGTGGGCAGAGTGGGTCCAATTATAGTACAAAAGCAAACAACACCCCAAATTTTGTTAGTTCTCATTATTAAGGCAATTTTGTTCTTAACTCCATAAGGCTATCTTATTTATTGAAAGTTTTGAAGCAAAGATTGGAGGTATTTGGAAAAGATACCTAGGCATTTATTTAGAATCTGGGAAATCTTATGATCTCTCTAAATTCTGAGATTTTTTGATTCTGTGTAGGGTCTGACTCTGTGACCCCATACACGGCAGCCCACCAGGCTCCTCTGTCCATGGATTTCCCAGGCAAGAGTCCTGGAGTGGGGTGCCATCGCCTCTGTGTAGGGTAGTGCAGGTCAACACAGGTCTGTCTTTTAAGTAGAATGGGTAAAGATTGTTTTAAGTACAGACAACTCTTGAACACACACACACACACACACACACACACACACACACACACACACACACACATATATATATATATATGATGGAAACAGAAAAATAAAAATAGCTTAGATAATAGAAAATGGCTTCTTCTAGCTTCTTACCAAATCTTTATTTCTAAACTTATACTAGTCAATGCAATGACCATTTCAAACCCAACCATGTTTTTCTCTTAATACAAATGCTCTAAGTCAAGGAAAGGAGGACAGCTAAAAATCCTGGGTGATTTACATTCTGAAATCAGCCTAAAATTAGGTATAAAATAAATGTAAACAGTTATATCACTCCCAATTCACTCAACTACCCTCTCCAGAGAAACACAAAATGGTTTACTTAATTATTTAAGCATTTGCTGTCCTATGATAAAGGAATACATGGGGTACACTTAGGAATAAACTGGGAGACACCAGGAGAGATACCTGCCTGAAAGAAGCTCATCTTCTCTACTGTTTACAAATTTTTTTGTAAGAATTTGTTCCTATCAAACTAAAAACAACATTGGAAGAAAAAAAACATTAGAACCTAAAGGAGATGTCTGTTTTCAGAGTTTATGGGACCCATAAGAGAATCAATGGCGTTTATATATTGATATGACTTACTAAAATTAAGCTTTAATAAGAAAGTAGGCCTTAAGAGGCAAACGCCTCCAGAAGTGTTTGCCCAGGGACAAAATATAAGTGTTTCTGTTATCAACTATGCTTATCTTCTCTTGCAGTATCTAGTTACTTTAACTTCTAGCAGGACTAAGTAATACCTATCACTTGTATATTTGTCTTTCTTCTTTTCCACTTTTTCCCAGATTGCATAGATTTTTGGCTATGATCTCATAGAAGGAGGGACCAAGTCAGATATTTCTGTGCTTCTTAGAAGCTGAGTAGCCAAGTGGAAAGATCGTGAACGTTCAAGTTGGACCAAACTTGCTCTGAGTCCCACTTAGCAATTTTGAAGCTCCATTTCCTCCTCTGCAGGAGCTTCTGGAAGACTGCTTTATCTAGATATCTGGCCCAGTGTTTAGTGCAGTGCCAGGAGTCCACTAGATTCTCCACAGGGGTTTGTTGAATGGTCATCAACTTACTTGACAGTGAACAGAATTCGTGAGATGTTGGGAGAGAGACAAGGAGAAGGAGTAAAAGCAGTGTGTGCAGCAGAGACAAAGATGTGCCACCCATTTGTCTTGTTTGCTGAATTATTTAATGTGGCCTCAAGTCCATTCTGAGTTCAGAAATTATGTTTTATTTTCTACAGTGAAACATTCAGGTAAAATAACTACAATGTGCATATATATGGGAAAAGACTTTTCTTGTCCTCCAACAACTCTCTGCTTTGTAGGATTAACAGTTCCAAATGTTTCCTGTCCATACAACTGGCTGGTATCAGTGCTCGACTTAAGTGTGACATTCATCCCAGAAAACACTTCTGTCTACCCCATACCTCACTTAATGAAATTCTGGACTCCTTGATGGCTACCTTACTTTGTCCCATGTTTAGCTCAATGTCTTTTCCTTTAAATAACAGGAAAAACACAACAAATGGCTTATATGATGAGGGAAACTATTGTCTCACATAACAGGAGTCTTGTGAGTAAGGAAGGTGGGGTAGCAAGGAGGGCAATGTGGTGGCCATGGTCTGCCCCATAGCACTGGTGAGAGTTGCTGATGCTTTGTGATAAGTCAGTGTTATTGCTCTAAAATTCTTCAAAGACAATGTTCCCCTTAGTTGCCTGTTCCTGCAGGCTGCTCCTACATGCCCTCTTGGTTCACTATTGGGAAAGAGGTGTGTTTACCTCCTTCCCTACTTGCTAACCAGGAGAATAGGCTCCAAGGGAGTAGTAGAGGCTCAGGAAGGATATCAGATCTACTTATCTATCTATTACTTGTATTTATTTCTTAGGGCTATTTAAATCTCACTTGCCTGTGACACTTTTGTGGGCTCACAGGACATTCCCATCAATGGGGCCATTCTTATATCATTTTCTTTGGTGACTGCATCTCTCTTATGGATGGTCGGTCATGAACCCCTCCTCAGCTCCAGTGGACTAAGGCTCACCTCTGGCCCCTCTGCCCCTCTGTGTGGCCCTGTGATCATGCAGTGTTGCCTCTCTTCTGCATGACCCATGGCTAGTCCATCTTTCACCCTGACAAACTCTGCGAGTGCAAGCCAGTCCTTCTCATGCCCTCTAAAGGCAAGAGGCAAAGCTGACTCCATGAGTTCTCCCAAACGCAGGGGTGGTGGGGGAAGCCCAGCCACTCCCGCACAAGTGAAGCAGTTGAACCTCTCCCTGTTTCCTCTGGAGGGCGGGGGAATGCATTATGGAAACAATTCTCTCTAGATAAATATTGTCTCCACAACACTCCTTTTCCTTCATACTCTCACCCCAATAGCCATGGTTTTTATAAGGTCCTTTGGAAGTGCCGCATGACGGGTCTTCAGATCACCTTTAACGTATATGTGGTCTTTATCCTACTGCTGTCTCAGGTACAGATGAGGCAGGGGTCATCTTAACATCCATGTTACACAGACATGACAACACCCAACAGAATGCTGAGAGACTCTCCTCCTGTGTGTCTGTCTGGGAACTCCTTTCTAGTCAGTTATTCCCAGAAGACTGCCTCTCATGTCCCACTGCTCAGGACTGGGTGCCACATCCTCCCCCCAGACAAACAGCTGGCCAGGAGAATGGTAATAACAAGGGTGGTTCAGAGTGGTCAAAGTTTACTCTTGAGCTAGGGGTATGCTTATCTCTCAGAGCACACAGTCATGGTGGAGGTGATGATGGATGACCACATTGAGGGGACAGGTACCCAATGGCATCTGCCAATTTGGGCATGTGGTATCTGTCAAATGATAATGACTTTGGAAACCTCAGAGTCTAGGACGCCTGCCCCAAAATTCCATCTACCCTAAAAATCACTAGGCTTTTGGAGGTGAATGGCAGGACTAGGAAAAGTATGGATGGGGTGCACAGGTACCTCAAATTAGAATGAAGATGGGCTGGTGCTGAAAGAATCTTTGGGGTGTCAGAAACTCACGGGTTCCTGCCTGTGAACAGGCAGCAAGTGAAGGTCCACCTTTCCATGGGCTTTTCCTCCCTGGGGGATCCCTCCTCTGCTTGAGTTTGCTCAGGTTGAAAGATTTCACTTTGACCTGCTGGCGTGTTCTCTCTCCTTCATTTCTATGGATGACCCACAGCCTCTCAGACAAGCTTATTGGACTTGTGTTGTTTCATCTGTAGGAAGAACTCGGTCAAGTGCAGGCTGCTATCCAGCATGCTCTGGGGCCCTTGGGCCAGCCCCTTTTCTCTCCTGACCTGTGAGATCCTGCCTGCTGCTTCTCACTGTCAATCAGGCCCAATCCTGTCAAATTATGCAGTGCTACACTCAGTCACAAGAGTCGGGTTGAGACCTACAAATTCATTTTCACATGCAACTTAAGCCAAGATCTTTTTCTCAGGTCGGCAGTGGTGTTGAAAAGAAATGGGATGCCAAGGGCCAAACACATCAGAGAGGAGGTTAAAGCTATGCCCTTTCCCTCAAACTCAGCCTACTGTGCTGCCATGTCAGACTCTGACTTCCTTTGCTTCTAAGAAAACAGTTCCTAAAGTACCCCCATTCCATCTTCTGGATTTTTAAAACAAAGTTTTATTGGTGAGCTTCTATTTACATGTTTTGAATATGGCATACATTATCTCAACATCTTTTTTTCTAGAGCTTGATTTAAGATCTAGGTGATCAGTAATTCTAGACTATGTTAAGCTCGCTACAGAATTAATTACAGTTCGTTGTTCCTTTTTTAAAGCATCATTTAGGAGGGCAAGAGACACAGTCTGGACAAATGACAGAGGTATTAAGGAACACACCCAACATAGTGTGCGCGCATACGTATGTGCAGTTGAATACTTCTGTTTGTATAATAAACAGAATACATGCACAGGTATGCAAATATTTTCTATCAATAGATGTGTGCGATATCTAAGGATGGGGTTTCCCTGGTGGCTCAGATGGTAGAGAATCTGCCTGAAATGTGGGAGACCTGGGTTCGATCCCTGGGTTGGGAAGATCCCCTGGAGGACAGCATGGCAACCCATTCCAGTATTCTTGCCTGGAGAATCCCCATGGTGGGCTAGTCCATGGGGTCACAAAGAGTTGGACACGAGTAAGCAACTAAGCACACACACATATCTAAGGATGAAGGTGATGCTCAGGTTTTGAAAGTGAAACAGCTACCTTCCTATCTGCTATGCAATCTGATGAGTTTAATTTTTTTTTAAGAAGAGATTTGAGTGAGCTCAGAGGCCAAAAGAAGAAAAGGAGATTTGATGACTGGAGAAGCTGACTGCTCACTGATTTACCCCTGGAATCTGAAAGTTCTTAATGTTGAGGTCCTTATCTTGGCCATCCCCATGACAAATCCTAGATTCTCTCCTTTTACAGAGAGCAGGAATTTTTAGACCTGCACTAAGTTGTATGTAGTTTGCACACTCCTGCAACTGATGTTAATGAGAGCTAATAGTGCTTCTTATGTGCTTCCACACTGTTAGAGATTTCCATCTGCTAATTCACCAGGTATATATAATCACTGTCTCCATTTTACAGATGCAGAAACAAAGGCATAGAAGGTTACTAAGAATCCCACCCCTGGCAAGAAGTGGGACTGGGATTAGGCCACCTGGTGTGGGGTCTGAGCTCATAACCACGCTGCTATGCCCTTTTTGTTTTGCCTTCAGAGGCAGTAAGGGGCAAGGTGTCCCCTAGAGACTGACAGTTGATGCCTACGTGGATGACAAGTCATGGCACTAGAGATAAAGCAGCATCTGGAGGTCCAGCTCACTTTCATTCTGTTCTATAGCAGCTAGGTATGTCAGGTACAAATGAGGCAGGGAGTCTCACTTTGGCATTCTGCCACACAGGCATCACAATATCTAACAGAAGAGCAGGAGATGCTTTTCCAGGTTTCTGGAAGCCCCTCCCCAGTCACCCAGAGGGATGTGGTGAGTGGGGCACAGAGTGGTTACTGTCAAATGGCATCCTTGTTTGGCTGGAGCGTCAGTGATGGCTCTTGTTACTAAGACTGATCATACACAGAGTTGTCTCTAGTTTCTATTGTGGGGTGTATATGGGGAGCATGGAGAGGAGGGAGAACACTGAGGCAGAGAGTCAAAGGAAGGTAAGATCAGATTTCACCCTCCAGGAGTCGGGTGGGTCCTTCTAAACTTACCCCTCACTCTGACCCCAAACAAAGCCTTCCTATCAGTCAGCTAAACACACTTTCCCATGCCTCCTGCATATGGACAGTCCTGCTTCTGAGTGCTCACTTACTGCCCTCTCCGACGGGTGCCCTCTTTCCCATCCTCTGTTTCTTAAGGGATCTTCTACAATCTTTAGGACACACTTAGAACTCCATCTCATCTGCATAGTCTTGCCTGAGCACTCCCATTTCTAAGACTTCATGAATTGCTGGGAATAGGGTCACGGACTACATCTGGGGTTGTGTGGTTAGGTGTAGAGACTTACCTATGGTGCAGAAAGCAGTGTGTAGGTCAGACTGAGGACCAAGTCAGGTCCTCTGCGAAGGCTCTGCAAGTTGTCCTAGGGCTGAGTTTGAGTTCAGTGACTCGAGCAAGGTCCACAGTAGAGCCCAAGGGTCAAGCAGCCACATGTGGACATGCACAGGCAGCAGAGCATTCTGCTTGAGGCTAATTGTAGCTATGTGATAGATCTCAGTGGGGGCATCAGTTACAGGCTCGCTCTCTCCTCCGAATTTCACCCTTGCACTCTTACTGTAACATTCATGTGGAATTTGATCATCCACACCCTTCTAATTCTGAGCGTTACTTTGCTAGCGTGTGAGATGAGTGCAGTTGTGCGGTAGTTTGAAGATTCTTTGGCATTGCCTTTCTTTGGGATTGGAATGAAAACTGACCTTTTCCATTCCTGTGGCCACTGCTGAATTTTCCAAATTTGCTGGCATATTGAGTGCAGCACTTTCACAGCATCCGCTTTTAGGATTTGAAATAGCTCAACTGGAATTCCATCACCTCCACTAGCTTTGTTTGTAGTGATGTTTCCTAAAGTCCACTTGATTTTGCATTCCAGGATGTATGGCCTTAGGTGAGTATTCACACCACCAGGGTTATCTGGGTCATGAAGATCTTTTTTGTATAGTTCTACTGTGTATTCTTGCCACCTCTTCTTAATATCTTCTGCTTCTGTTAGGTCCATAGCATTTCTCTCCTTTATTGTGCTCATCTTTGCATGAAATATTTCCTTGGTATCTCTAGTTTTCTTGAAGAGATCGCTAGTCTTTCCCATTCTATGTTTTCCTCTATTTCTTTGCATTGATCACTGAGGAAGGCTTTCTTTCTCTTCTTGCTATTCTTTGGAACTGCATTCAAATGGGTATATCTTTCCTTTTCTCCTTTGCCTTTAGCTTCTCTTCTTTTCTCAGCTATTTGTAAGGCCTTCTCAGATAACCATTTTGCCTTTTTGCATTTCTGTGTGCAAGGCAAGAAGCAATGGTTAGAACTAGACATGGAACAACAGACTGGTTCCAAATTGGGAAAGGAGAATGTCAAGGCTGCGTATTGTCACCACACTTGTTTAACTTATATGCAGAGTACATCATGTGAAATGCTGGGCTGGGTGAAGCACAAGCTGGAATCAAGATTGCTAGGAGAAATATCAATAACCTCAGATATGCAGATGAAAACACCCTTATGGCAGAAAGTGAAGAAGAAGTAAAGAGCCTCTTGATGACCATGAAAGAGGAGAATGAAAAAGTTGGCTTCAACTCAACATTCAGAAAACTAAGATCATGGCATCTGGACCCATCACTTCATGGCAAAGAGATGGGGAAACAATGGAAACAGTGACAGACTTTATTTTGGGGGGCTCCAAAATCACTGCGGATGGTGACTGCAGCCATGAAATTAACAGATGCTTGGTCCTTGGAAGAAAAGCTATGACCAACCTAGACAGCATATTAAAAAGCAGAGACATAACTTTGCCAACAAAGGTCCATCTAGTCAAAGCTATAGCTTTTCCAGTAGTCATGTATGGATGTGAGAGTTGGACTACAAATAAAGATGAGCACTGAAGAATTGATGCTTTTGAACTGTGGTGTTGGAGAAGACTTTTGAGAGTCCCTTGGACTGCAAGGAGATCCAACCAGTATATCCTAAATAAAATCAGTTCTGAATATTCATTGGAAGGACTGATGCTGAAGTTGAAACTCCAATACTTTGGCTACCTGATGTGAAGAACTGACTCACTGGAAAGGCCCTGATGCTTGGAAAGATTGAAGGCAGGAGGAGAAGGGGATGACAGAGGATGAGATGGTTGGATGGGATCACTGACTCGATGGACATGAGTTTGAATAAGCTCTGGGAGTTGGTGATGGACAAGGAAGCCTGACATGCTGCGGTCCATGGGGTCTCAAAGAGTCAGACATGACTGAGTGACTGAACTATCTACACCTTCCTAATAATAGTAAGAATGGGTTGCTATTCCCCTCTCCAGGGGCTCTTCCTGACCCAGGGATCAAACCCTGGTCTCCAGCAGTGCAGGCAGATTCTTACTCCCTGAGCCACCAGGGAAGCCCTATTAATAGTAAATGTCTTCTATGGGCTGTCTCTCCAAACTCTGAGAGGACAAAATATCATCTTTTGTTTTATATATATACACACACACACACACACACACACATATATATAATTGCATCTCTCTTTCTGTCTCTCTCTCTCTCTACACACACACACACACACACACACACACACACACACATTATCGCATCTCTTTAGTTGCATTAGGATCGTGCTGTGTATGTCTGATAGTCACACTAAACATACCAACTGCGTGAATGAACTACAGCAACTGTGTCTGCTATGGGTTGAACTGTGTCCTTCAATAAAAGATAGACTGGAGTCCTAATTCCCAGTACCTCAGAATGTGACCTTACTTGGAGAGAGGGTCTTTTATTTTATTGGGGTATAGTTAGGTGGTTCAGTGGGTAAAGAATTTGCTTGCGATCTAGGAGATGCATGAGACAAGGGCTCAATCCCTGGGTCAGGAAGATCCCCTGGAGGAGGGCATGGCAACTCAGTCCAGTATTCCTTCCTGGAGAACCCTATGGACAGAGGAGCCTGATGGGCTATAGTCCACAGGGTCACAAAGAGTCAGACATGACTGAGCACACGTGTACATGGCTGCTTTACAACGCTGTGTTAGCTTCTGCTGTACAGTGAAATGAGTCAGCAATCATATATCCCCTCCCTATTGAACCTCCCTCCCACACCTCACCCACCATTCCACCCACCTAGGTCATCACAGAACACCAAGCTGAGCTCCCTATGCTATACAGCAGGTTCCCACCAGCTATATGTTTTACACATTAGTGTATATATGTCAGTCCCAACCTTCCAATTCATTTCCCTCCCCTTGTCCCTAACCCTGCCATATCCACGTGTGGAGATAGGATCTTTACAGAGGGAATCAAGTTCAGATGAAGTCATTAGAGTGGGTCCTCATCAAATAGGACTGATGTCCTAATAAAAATGGGAAATTTGGTCACAGGGACTGATGCATATAAAGGGGAGCGTGTGTGAAGAAACAAAGGGAGGAAATGGGCATCTACAAGCCAAAGGGACAGGATTGTAGCAGAGCCTTCCCTCACAGCCTGCAGAAGAAACCAGCCCTGCTGACACCTTGATCTTGGACTTCTCCCCTCCAGAACTGGGAGACAATACACGTCTCCAGTTTGAGCACCTTTTTTGTAGTACTTCACCATGGCAGCCCAAGCAAACAAATGCACTGTCTACTACTTACGGAATTCTTATTCTGCATGAGGTTCTTCTCTAATCAGTTTACAAGTATTAACTCCTTTAGTCTAATAAAATATTCCTGAAATAGGTAGAGTACTATTGTTGCCAGAGACCAAGAAACTAAGATCCAGAGAAGTTAAGTGAACTTCCCAAGATGCCAAGGATAGTAAGGGACAGGGATAGGATTTGAACCCAGGCGGTCCACCTGCAGAATACTCACTGTAAGTCATGATCGCTGACTGCACCAGTAAGTAACCTTTATCTGAAAGACTACAGACTTTTGGGCTTCAGGCCACACTCACTGAACAAGTGTTTTTTTGATACTGAGGCAAAATGTGTTCTCCAAAGTTGCACAAAACCACACCTCTCATCCCAGTGCTCTTGTGTGGTATGAGTTTGCCACCTCCCTCCAAGAGAGTCCATTTCTCTGCCTCTGATTTCATGAGACTAAGCAGGTACTGTGCCTGCTTTGACAAACAGCAAAGGATGATAGTGATGCTGTGGAAGGTCCAAGCATGATTCTTAACTGGCCTGAAAGTTTCTGTTTTCTGCCTCTTGGAAGCTGGTTGCCATGGCAATGTATAACTTCTTGAGACCGCCATGCTGTGAGAAGACCAAGCACATGGAGAGGCCCTGAAGGGTGAGACACCACTCAGAGAAAGAGAGAGAGACAGAGAAAACCAAGGAGTACAGATAGAGAGGTGCTAGATATGGGGATAAGAATCCATTATTTGGATCATGGACCCATAGATCCAGATGCCTTAGCTGACACTACCTGGGTCAGAAGTGAATCACTCATTGGAGTTCTTCTTAAATTCTTGAACCACAAGTCATGAGCAGAATAAGACGGTTGTTGTAAAGAACTGATTTGGGGGTTGTTACTCAGCATAGATAACTGACACAAATCTAGACAATGTTTTCAATAATTTAAGTTGATTGCCAAGTAACAAATTGAGATGGATCTCTTACACACACACCCACCTCTCCCCACTCAAAGATTTTCAGCTTTTCCTGAAGGATTAGAAGAGTCAGTTCTTCCCGCTTAGAAACAATTGCTTGAGACTGAGTAGAGCTACCCTTTAGATGGGGCACACATGTTCTGTAGAGTTCCCTTGGAGTCCCCATCAAACCTACTCTCCTCCTTTATGCTACCTCCCTGTCCCATCCAGGCATATGAAATGTGCAGTATAGCTTTGGCTGTTTCATTAAAGCTTCCCATTCAGTTCCCAAGTAGTTAGCAACATTCCCCGACTCTTCCAGATACTCACGCAGCTGCACCAGGCGCTGGAGCTTCAGAACTGCTGGCCCTCTTCTCTGTTCCTCCAGTCTCCTCCGTGCACCATCTCCACACTCAGGAGGGCCGGGGCGTGCAGTGCATCCAGGCCATCGTGCCTTCTGGGACTTTCCTTGTTTGCTTGTTCTCTGCCGCAGGAGGGGTGCTTCTCCAAAATTGAAACTTCATACTGTGCCGTTCCTTCATCTCATTTCCAGACCCCCTGCTGTGTGACCGTGTGACACATAGTCATTCTGTGAGAATTGAGAAGGATATTGGCAGTTTGGGAGCTGTTGTTCCTGCTTATGTATGCAAGGAACATAATTGCTAAGTGCATCATCTGCTGTAATTTACACATCCACATATAGCACTGAGCAGGGCATTCTCTTCTTCTGCGGGCACCCAGGGTTGAAGTTGCGTACATGCTCTAGCCTAGAGAGAAGCTGGCTATTTTCCAAGGCCCGAGGCGGCCCAGTGGAAGACTCAAACAGCATGGTTTCTAAGACCTCCAAAATGGAACTGGCAGAATTTCTTATTAGATTATTTAGAATTTTCATAGGAAGGATGCAAGGGATAAATCTGCAGCACCTCACCTCTTTCGGCATTCTTTTCAAATGAGTTTCAGGCCCCTGGTGAGAGTTAGTTGTAGTGAGAGGTGTAGGCTTCCCCGCTATGCACAAGCTGAGGTATTCAATAAGGGCTGGCCCTGCCCTCCAGACACACCCCTTGGAGCAGGGCTGCTAGACCTCGCTCAAGGGTTTCCCGAGGAGAAAGTACTTCCTGGTGGCAGACGGGTTCAGAATGTCATCTGACCAGATCATAAAGTGGCCTTGCTCTTGGACTTTGTCCCACTCCTAGGTTTACATGCATTTCTAAGGTCTGTAGAAAGTTTCACTGATGGACAGCAAGGTGGGAAGGGCACTCGGCAGAGGTCCCAGGATTCAGCTTCATTCATTTTAACAGCACGGCTGAGATGGCCCCAGGCTGTATCCCAGAGCTCAGGGTCTGTGAGAAGATACAGATGTGACCAGCAATATATCCGAAGTTATGAAGGTACATAGCAGTATAAGATATCTGCTCTTCACTAGGTGATATTTTAAGCTTGTCTTTTAAAACAGGACACAAAATGAATAATAGGAAGCAATGATTTTGGAGGACTAGAAAAAAAGAATGCTGGGGAACTCCAGTCCAAGCAGACCCTGCTATCAGACTTCTGTGTTGAAATCCTGACTCTGCAGCTCAAAGATGTGACCTGGGGTCATTTATATAACCACTCTGCTTCAGTTTCCTCATTCATAAAACGGGTACAAGAGCGCTTCTGTCAGTGCCACCTTGGAAGCTGAAGGACCTGTACGTAAAAAGTGCTGACAGTGGGGCCTGGCCCCTGGTAGGAACTCAAGGAATGCAGACACCTAGCATTTCACTGGTAACTCTGCATCATGTAGATGATTTTTACAGCCCTTGTGATTTCCTTTACTGGTTCCTCACTAAGTGTCAAAACAGCACCCCTAGCAGACCAGGCCCCTGAGCACTGTTAAGTGTCCTTAGCTGGAAAGGGCAAGGGAACAGAGCTGGTCTTTAGATTCAACAGAGCTGCACCACCCTTTGTTCGATGTTTGACCATTTGTAACAGGGTTAACCCTTCCAAATGCTGATTTCTCTACCTGAAATGGGAATAACAGTCCCTACCTCAAAAAAGGAAAGATATACCCATCTGAATGCAGAGTTCCAGAGAAGAACATGGAGAGATAAGCAAACCTTTTTTAAGTGAACAATGCACAAAAATAGAGGAAAACAATAGAATGGGAAACACTTGAGATCTTTTCAAGAAAATTAGAGATACTAAGGGAACATTTCATGCAAAGATAGGCACAATAAAGGGCAGAAATGGTATGGACCTAACAGAAGCAGAAGATATTAAGAAGAGGTGGCAAGAATACACAGAAGAAATATACAAAAAAGATCTTAATACCCAGATAACCATGATGGTATGATCCCTCACCTAGAGCCAGATATCCTGGGGTGTGAAGTCAAGTGGGCCTTAGGAAGCATCACTACAAACAAAGGTAGTGGAGGTAATGGAATTCCAGCTGAGTTATTTCATATCCTAAAAGATGATGCTGTTGAAGTGTTCCACTCAATATCCCAGTAAATTTGGAAAACTTAGCAGCGGCCACAGGAATCAAAAATGTCAGTTTTAATTCCAAAGAAGGGCATGCCAAAGAATGTTCAAATGACTGTACAATTGCACTCACTTCACATGCTAGCAAAGTGATGCTCAAAATCCTCTGGGCCAGGCTTCAGCAGTACATGAACTGAGAACTTCCAGATGTACAAGTTGGATTTAGAAAAGGCAGAGGAACCAGAGATCAAATTGCCAACATCTGTTGGATCATTGAAAAAGCAAGAGCGTTCCAGAAAAATATTTACTTATGCTTCATTGACTATGCCAAAGCCTTTGACTGTGTGGATCACAGCAAACTGTGGAAAATTCTTAAAGAGATGGAAATACTAGATCACCTTTCTTGCCTCCTGAGAAATCTGTATGCAGGTCAAGAAGCAATAGTTAGACATGTTGATCTCCTTGCAGATCAAGGGACACATAACAATGGACTGCTTCAAGTAGTCCAGACTGCTTCAGTGGGAAAGGAGTAGTTGAGGCTGTATATTGTTACCCTGCTTATTTAACTTATATATATGTAGAGTACATCATGCAAAATGCTGAGCTGGATGAGTCACAAGCTGGAATCAAGATTGCAGACAGAAATATCAATAACCTCAGATAGGCAGATGATACCACCCTTATGGCAGAAAGTGAAGAGGAGTTAAAAAGCCTATTAATGAAGGTGAAAGAGGAGAGTGAAAAAGCTGGCTTAAAACTCAACATTAAAAAAAACGAAGATCATGGCATCTGGTCCCATCACTTCATGGCAAATGGGAAAGCAATGGAAACAGTGACAGACTTTATTTTCTTGGGCTCCAAAATAACTGTGGACAGTGAATGCAGCCATGAAATTAGAAGACATATGCTCTTTGGAAGAAAATCTATGACAAACCTAGACAGCGTATTAAAAAGCAGAGATACAACTTTGCCTACAAAGGTTTGTATAGTCCAACTATGGTTTTCCTAGTAGTCATGAATGGATGTGAGAGCTGGAGAATAAAAAAGGCTGAGGGCCAAAGAATTGATGCCTTCGAACTGTGGTGTTGGAGAAGACTCTTGAGAGTCCCTTGATCTGCAAGGAGATCATACCAGTCAATCCTAAAAGAAATCAATCCTGAATATTCATGGGAAGGACTGATGCTGAAGCTGAAGCTCCAATTCTTTGGCCATCTGATGCAAAAAGTCGACTCACTGGAAAAGACCCTGATGCTAGGAAAGGTTGAAGGCAGGAGGAGAAGGGGACAACAGAGGATGAGATGGTTGGATGGCATCATCAACTCGATGGACGTGAGTTTGAGCAAAGCTGGGGAGATAATGAAGGACAGGGAAGCCCGGCATGCTGCAGTCCACAAGGTCGCAAAGAGTTGGACACAACTGAGCAGCTGAACAACAACCTCAACAACTACTATGACTTGGATTGTTTCCCCCACGATGTGGTGAAGCCCCAATCACCAGTACCCATGAGTATCGAACAAGGTCTGTGTAGGTGGAATCAAGTTAAGATGAGGTCATTAGGGTGGGCCTTCATCCACTGTGGCTGCTGTTTTTGTAGGAGAAGGACATCTGGACACAGACACACACAGAGGAGAAGAGCATGTGAAGACACAGCAAGAGGACAGCGATGGGAAGATGGGGGCAGAAACTGGCATGCTGCTACCAGAAGCTGAAAGAGTCAAGGGAGGGTTATTCCTGGAGCCTCCTGAGAGAGCGTGGCCCTGCCAACACATGGATCATGGACTTCTAGCCTCCAGAACTGATGGAGAATAAATTTTTGCTGTTCTTAACCTACTGAGTTTGTGGTACTTTGTTAAGCAATCCTACAAAATGAATTCAGAGATTATATACACAGTGGACTCTTAATGGCATGAGGCATGGTGTGTTTGCTCAGATGTAGTTTTCCTGTAGGCCGTAGAGCAGTGAGTTCATACTCTGTATTTGCTATCAAGAAGATAGTTTAATTGCCCACAGGAATGGAAGGGATGGTTAAGTTCTTTAGTATGCACCTAGGGTCCTTCAGAGGCAAGCTTTCAAAGGGTAAGTCTTCTATGTATTCAGAGCCGTTGGTGTTTCACAGGAGGGAGAGTGGAGCCCCTCTGGGCCTTCAACCACTAGAGGGCGTTTGCAGAACTTCAGACCAATATGAGCGGCCCTCCTATGGTCAAGCAAAGGCCAAACATTCTGTATGACCCACTGTGTGGGAGTAGGAAATACATGACTCAACAATGAAGTTATTTGATGGTTTCTTTTGGCCAATAGCTAGTCAAGTGGTTGAGTTAGGAATTCGGAGCAGGTAAGAGTGGGAACATCTCAGCATGTGTCCCGTCTGACTTCATAGTGTTAGCTATTTCCCTATCTGTGTAGAAACAGGCAGGACAGAGAATTTTAGGTGTGTGAAAGTAAATTTAAAACAACCAAAGGGAACAAAAGGGACAGATTTAAGTCCAGTTATACACTCAAGTAATAAAAACCATGTATTAAAATAGGAAGCTCCAAGCCTGGATATCTACCACATACCCTTTGAAAAGGTTCAAAGTAGAGTCTTAGGCTAGAATCCCACTTAATGGCAATCCCTGTAATTCAGAATCTGACTGGTGGCTCAACAGGAAAGGCAAGGCTGCAGAGGTGAGGTGGGGACTGGAGATTTAATTCTCTCTCTCTCTCGGTGATTGACATTCCAGCTGACCCTAGACAATTCACTTAACCTGTCTGGGTCATTGTTTCTCAATGTATAAAATGAGGATAATACCAGTCATCAGATCAATTTTCTAGAGTTCATTCAGGTCCCCTAATGAAAGGCACATTATAAACACAAATTGTAATTATACCTGAGAGTGCTTTTTCCTCTGAGGGAAACAGAGGGCTTTTCTGTCTTTGAAACTTCAATTACGAAAGTTAGAATCTTATGCATATGTCAGTGGTGGATAAAAATTTATTCATAATATGAATCACATAAGAGCAGGTTAATGATGCTCAGAATCTAAAAGTGGGGCATTATTGACGTGAACAAATTACCTGGAACCTGGAGGCTTAGGGTCTGGTCCTCATTTTTCACTAATTAACCCTGGGGCCTTGGACAAGTCATTTTACCTCCTTGCATCTTGGCCATAAAATGATGCAGCAACTGGATTTACAAGGTGCTTTCCAAATTTCAGTCATTCTCTTCATGATTTTAGCCATATCTAAGAAACATCTGTATTATTATTAACTTATCATTACTATTTTCATTATTTCTTTAAATCCATTCATGTTTTAAACTTGTCAGTAGTCTTGCTCTGAACTAAACAATAGTTCAGAGTCTTGCCTTGCCCTAAACAATAATACGCATAATATTTCAGGATTGGTGTGCTAGATATATAGATATCTCTCCATGTGTGTGGGGCTTCCCTGGTGGCTCAGTTGGTAAAGAGTCTGCCTGCAATGCAGGACACCTGGATTTGATCCCTGGGTTAGGACGATCCCCTGGAGAAGGAAATAGCAATCCACTCCAGTATTCTTGCCTGGGAAATCCCATGGACAGAAGAACCTGGCAGGCTACAGTCCATGGGGTAGCAAGAGTCGGACACAACTTAAGTGACTAAACCTACCTACCTATACATGTGTGTATATTTTTTTGTTCACTCATTAAAGGAAAATAAGTTATTAGAAAAAGAAACATTAATTATCAGAAAATACATTAAAACAAATATTAAAATATTAGAAAATATAATTATTTAGAAAAATACTTTTGACTTATATACCACCTAAGTCTAACATATCAGCATATGTACCAATTTGGGGGAAAAAAAAAAACTGGCCTAGATTATGTTTAAGGATTCTTCTAAAGTTATGAACCTGTGAAAGAAGTTAAAGTAAGTATAAAACAAACAGAAGAGTGGTTGATGGTTTTTATAAAATTTGGATCTATGGCACAGCAGAGAAGCTATAAATTTTTTAGATTAACAGTGTTTCCTCTACCAGATAGACATGTTAACACCTGATATTGTTGTCAGAAAAAAGATTGGCAAAAACAGCATCAGATGGATACCGACGCAAGGATGTTGAGAGAAAATGTCTTTTAAAAAATATTAACTGAAAAGATAGATTCCCCAAAGCAGGAGACAAACTCATCCAACGAAGCCAGGATTTGTGATGACTGTTGCCCAAACTGTTACATAAAATAAGGGTACATTTATTAGAAAGAAAGTGTTTACATCAAAATATTCCGTTAATTTAGTAGGTGGGTGTGTACCAGCAGCTCTACAGTTGTTGGTTTCTCCAAGTAGTCATGTGCTTTGAGAGCTGAGAACGTTTCAGGTCCTGTTTTAGAAAGTGGTGACACATTCATGAGCTAAGTCCTTATTCTCCAAGGGCTTACTTGGCCCTAGGCTGTGACATCAAAGGGGACTTGGGGTGACCCGCTGCTGTAGCTGTACCTCCAGAAGTGGAGGTAAAGGATCTGTGTTTAAGAATCGCCTCCATGTATATACAATCCTGAGCTCCGCATCAAGTCCTCCACTTCTTGGAGCCTTCACTGTTTCACCTTTAAGCAGGACTATTGATATTTCCCAGAAGAGGCGAAACTGACAGAGGGTATGTGAAATGACCTGGCATGGCACAAATAGCAACTACTACATAAATGTTCCTTGAATTTGAGTCTGAGGATCATAACATTAGAAAGGAATTTAGAGATAATCTAGCCTGTTCTTTCTCAGAAATAGAGCTGGAAGCCACAAGAAATTTAAGCTGAGGGGCACAATATGGGGGCTTGGCCTGCTGCCCTGTTGCTTCAATATGAGATTTTTATTGTTTTGCAGCACAATTTAACTTCAAATAAGGTGATTCTACACTCAGAGCTAGAGTCAAATGTAACATCATATAGTCATCTACACCTATCCCCCAAACCAACCTACAATGGTTTGATGATAATTATTTACTCTGGCTAATGAAGCTCACCATTCTTTAGCTTTGGGGTAAAGAATTCTAGATTATCTGCCATTAGGGTTTTTTAGGTTTTGTCTTATTTCTTCATACATGACATAGTAAGGATAATATCTGAATAGCTATATTTCTGTTCTCTCATTACAAGTGGGAGTATAGATGACTCAGTCTAAATCTTGGGCAAGAACATAGGCTGCCTTGTTCTGGGGGTCTCTTCTCCAGCCCTCCACTGGCAGCTCTGCTCACATTTGGGCAAGGAGGTCAGGGACAAAAAGGAAATCCTTCTCTCTAGCCTCCCCTTTCAGACCCAACTCGTGACACCTAGGATTTTGCAGTTAATTCTCTAGATGATTCTAGTACTTGAAGTCTTCTGCAAGATTTCTCCACCAGGTA
Source organism: Bos indicus x Bos taurus (assembly GCF_003369695.1). NCBI lineage: Eukaryota > Metazoa > Chordata > Mammalia > Artiodactyla > Bovidae > Bos > Bos indicus x Bos taurus. Next base: position 42,540,930 of record NC_040083.1, read on the forward strand.
CCCCCTTCCTTAGGGTAGACAATGCTTTCAGCATACACAGACCTAGGCATGAGTGGTAACCCAAAAGAGGGACAGTGGTGGAATGATGATAGAGCTTGGGAGAGCACTATCCACACACACACACAAAAGGGGGAGCAGCAAGAAGAAAAGTGGGGTTGCACTTTGGGGTTTTATCCCACACTTTCCCCAGTGTTGGGGGCCAGAGTGAGGTACTCCGCCTGTGACAAAGGTCATGAGGAAGGAGGCTCGACATACGCAAAGGCGGGATAGAGCCTCAGGAGTCCCCCTGGAACTCCTCGAGCATCTACCCCCATAACCAGAGCCTGCCTACTTTACTACTTTGTGCTCACCTACACCTCTGACTTTACGGGGGGCTGTCCCCCACCACCTCTTTTGGAGAAGGAGTTAACTTAGAGCTCCAGTTTATAATAATTCCTGGGCGTGATAAGAGTGTTTTAACCTACAAACTCCTCTGAAGGTTCTCTGGCCTGCCTGACAGGCTTGTCCGGCCACATGTGATCGCTCACAGCTTCCCAACCGTGAGAGGCACAAGATGCTTTAAACCTTCTAAAAACAGGTTCCTTAGAAAAGTTAGAAAACTATTAGTATAAGTATAATGGGCTAATTAGAAATTGTGTTGGTGAAGGGTTTTTCATTTGTTGAGCCAATGTTTGTTGCTAAGTCTCCATATCCCCTGCCCTTACACACATTAATGAATATATAGAATTAACCTTTGATATTAATCACGTTAGACCTTAGGCTAAGTAAATTCTTTCCTTAACTAAAACCCACTACACCCTCACCCTGTAGGAATGTAACTTTATTTGGGTGGCGTCTGTTTTGAGAATAATCAGCCCTGGAGAAATAAGTGTCCTGATTGACTGACCGCTGTCACAAGGAGAGGGTCGTAAATTGTCAGCAGGCCCCCCTGGCCAGAAGATGATGTAACACGCCTAAGACCTCTGTATACATTTGTATGAAGCACCTGACTTTGATAAAAGTCAGAACTGCTGACCCCGCGTGACTTTTGCATAACATCTCAGTGTATAAAAGTAGACCATGGAAAATAAAGAATTGGGATCAGTTTCTCGAAATACTGGTCTCCCCATGTCGCTCTCTCTCTCACTCTGGTTGAGTCTCCATCTGGAGCGCGGAACCCACCATGCTTACTAATTATGCCTGGGCTTCTAAGATCCGACCGGGGAGGCCTCAGTGTCTCCTCTTCTTCGGGAGAACGGAAGGACGCCTGCGGCCTACATAAGTGGTGCAAACTTCTTGTCTTGAAGTTTTATTGGTCTCCCGCGTAAACCAAGCTACTCAGCCTCTTTTCTCCACTGAATTTTCCTACTGAGCTATCCTCATCCTATTACTCTTTATATCTTTGATAAAATATTTAAATAAATAGGTCGCCGACGCCGTCCCCGCTTCGAATACCCTGGATCAGCCGGGCCCCAGGCCCTGCAAATGTTTCACTGGAGCTCATTCCTCCCTTGATGGATGTCTGTGAGTTCCTTTTCTCGTCCTCCTGATGGCTTCCTTTTGTCTATTCATGACTCTCCAGCAAGTCTACTGAGGGCTAATCTTGGCAGACAGTAGAGCTCAGACGCAGATCAAATCATTCTTCTGGTTGGTGAGTGAAAAGTTATCTTTGCAACTTCTTAGCAGCCTTGATAAAATGTTTCTGAATGGAACTTGGGGGTCATCTCTCAAGTCCATGATAGTAAGAAAAATGAAAGCTGGTAGATGCAAAGACAGACAGCTAAATAAATAGACGATTAATTGATCAATCAAAAGTCTCATCTTTGCCCATCGTTACTATTTTGTTAGCCATAAAGGTGTGTCGTGATTTGTTCTTAGACCAACGGCACTTACAGTTGTGCTTCTCTGGTGGTAGTTTTGCACGCGTGCACGTGTGCTCAGTCGTGTCTGACCCTTTGTGACCACACGGACTGCAGCCAGCCAGGCTCCTCTGTTCATGGGATTTCCCAGGCAAGAATACTGGAGTGGGTTGCTGTTTCCTCCTCCAGAGGACCTTACCGACACAGGGATCAAACCTGCATCTCCTGCTTAGAAGGTGGATTCTTTACCACTGAGCCACCTGGGAGTTGGTTTTGCAGTCATTATAAAGCAAAGAAGCTTTGGTTCATTTCAGGTGACCTGTAAAGCACTTCCTACACACCAATTTGTTCATTTAACTAATAATATTTTAAAATATATTTTAATATTTTTAAGTGCTGACAACTCTCCCTTTTCCCCTAGAAATCTTGCCTTTAATCTTATTTCCTTTGTGCTCTGTTCTTTGTCAAGGCTGGTATCATATGCTCATCTAGGATATAATGTCAGTGGCCAACAAAAACTTAGAGGTTACCATCTCAAGCAGCACTATAAAACCAAACTTGAACTAAAATGTTAGTCTGTTTGAAATTTTCAGATAGGCATGCAGATCTGGAAAGGAAGGCAATCATGTAACCCTAAAGCTTTTGGAATTGCTTTAGCCATAGAAGCAGCTGGAAGGGAAATGTTTTGGATGAAAATCAACATTTCAACAGCCAGCAGAAAACAAACAAAGCCAGAAGAGACAGAGACCCAACTGTGCTGCATTGGGTCAGTTAACTATGCAGGAGTGAGCAGCCCTGAACAGAGGGTGGTGTCTGCGAAGTCCAGGAAACACAGAAAATGGGATGAGACAGGGGAACCCTGACAGGGAACGGCTGCAGTCCAGGTAGGTGCATCACAGAAATCCTATTTGATGACAGGACAGTGCAGACAGCACGGGTTCTCTGTGCTGCTGCTGAGGCTGCTAAGTCGCTTCAGTCGTGTCCGACTCTGTGTGACCCCACAGACAGCAGCCCAACAGGCTCCTCTGTCCCTGGGATTCTCCAGGCACAAACACTGGAGTGGGTTGCCATTTCCTTCTCCAATGCATGAAAGTGAAAAGTGAAAGTGAAGTCGCTCAGTCGGGTCCGACTCTTCGCAACCCCATGGACTGCAGTCTACCAGGCTCCTCCATCAATGGGATTTTCCAGGCAAGAGTACTGGAGTGGGGTGCCATTGCCTTCTCCGGGGTTCTCTGTAGGTAGAGAAGAAAAGAGCCAGTGATGTGGAGAAGATGGGAGTTTGTATGGTGCAGAAGGAAGAGAGAGGGATCTCCATCACCATATGGGAGCCTTTCAGTGCACGGGTCAGATCCGCTAGGTGTAGAAGAAAGAATATTTGCATCTCAGTATGAGGACCCAGAACATGGACTCCTCAACTTTTCTCTGTGGGATACACACAGCAATGTTTCCAGGCAAGCCCTACTCTGATGGGTGTGCCAGGCGTGAAGCAAGATTGCAGGAGGCCCTGCCCTTTCCCTCTCACCTTCTCAAAAAGCATGGTAGAATGTGGGGAAAAGGAGTATTCATCTCCATGTGGCAGGAAGGTTCCCCACCTCCTGGAGGACAGCAGTTAGCACAGCTAGGAGCAACATAAGGCAGCACTTGGAAAGGCAGCTTTAGGCTAGGAAGTCTCAGATTCTCTAAGCCTAACACAATGTCCATCTTGGGCATAGAAAATATCTACTCTACACAAGGAGCCAGGGTGCCACAGACCCAGACCCCATCTCTCACTCCCTTCTCCTTGCTCACGCACACAACTCTTGAATGTACAAATGTAAATGTGTACAAGGACACAACTGATGATCCACGATGACTGAAGAGGATAGAGGAGGAATACACAAGTCTGACTGCCTCATGGCTATCTGAGCAACAGAGAAGAAAGAGATACCAAAGGTGAGGGTTTTTTCTACTGTGTTGGTGAGAGGGGCAGCCGTGTGGAGAAGCCCCAAATGCCCAGAGTACAGCATCTCTGCCTAAGGAGTAGGTGAGGACAAACCCCATGGCATTACAGACTTCTCATAAATCAGAAGATACGGCTCAAAGTTGAAGGCGAGAATTTATATAAAATTCCTTTGTCTTAACTTACTAATAGTAAAGCCACTTGCTAACATAGTCTGCCTCCCCTCCACTATCATGGGTATAGTACGAGATGATATTAGGATGAACCTGAATCTACACTACTTTTCTCTTTGATAAATAAATCATAAGATGACAAGCTGTTGTCTTTTGGTAATTATGTTATCTGTGATCCAGCTCACAACTTGTGAGGACCCTTCTGTATGTCATGCCACTGAGTTGGACGGGATCAAAGATAGATCAATTTTCCTGGAGTGGCATTAACATTGAGAAAAGACAAAAATTGGAAGCTGTGCCAGTTTTGTGTATGTGTGTGGATTCTGCGTCATGGGAAGCTGAGGGCCAGTGCCTCTTAATGGTTAATTAGAACTTGGTCCGTTACACTTGTGGTTCTCAGAGAGAAGAAAAGTTACATTTCCAGGACCCAAGGGCTTTAAAAATGGCTTTGTACTCTAATCTGATTTTTGAAAAAAGGTTGGTCCTGGCATTTCAAACTGAATCAGCACAGTAGACAGCTAGATAGAATTCTAGCAAATAGTTTGATCTGAATCTGTTTGAGTGGAAGTGACGGTGTAGCAATTTCAGAGCCATACATAAACAACATGTGGGGAGATATTCACGGGAACTATGACTTATATAATACTACTTTTACCTAAGTATCTAATCACGTCATCCAAACTGAAGACACTATAACCAGAAAAACACAGAGGATGAGCCAAGTGTTCAAGGAACTTTGAGGCGGGTTACATGCGATACCCCAGGCAAACAGGGGGCAGGGCAAAGGAGAGGAGGGTAAGAGGTTGGTTACATCTGAACCCACAGAGCTGCTGGCTGGAGCATGGGTGATATGTGACTGCATCTCCAGGCAACTCTGCCTGAGCACCAGATGTCTTGTAAAGTGACTTAAAAAAAACTACTTTAGAATAATTATAGATTGATAGGACTATTATGAAGATAGTAAAAGAATTCCCATGTACCTTACATTTAGTCTTCTCTATTACTTAACATCCTATATTAGGAAGTACCTTAGTCATTGAACCAATGAACACATTATTACTACACAAAGTCCATACTTGATTCAGATTTCCTCAGTTTTTATATAATAGCCATTTTCTTCCTTAGAATCCCATCCCTGAGACCACATTACACTTAATCTTCATGCTTCATGTCTCCTTAGTTTCTCAGACTTTTTGTGGATGACTAATAGTCTTGAGGCATACTGGTTAGGCACTTTTGCAGAATGTCCCGTAATTGGGATGTGTCTCATGCTTTCCTCCTGATGAGAATGGGGTAATGAGGTAATGTGTTTTTGGCCGGAAGACCACCAGAGGCCAGTTTCATCACATCATGTCCATGGTACATTCTATCAATATGATGTATCGCCATTGATGTTGGCCTTGATCATCCGACAGAGGTCCTGTTTGTCTTGTTTCTCCATTGTGAAGTCATTCTTTCAGCACTGTACTCTTAAGAAGGAAGTCGCTAAGCACAACCCACATTTACAGAGTGGGGAGTTACACCCCATCTCCTTTAGGATGAACTAGCTGCATAATTTATTTAGAATTCTTCTCCACAGCAAATTTGTATCTTCTCCCTCACTAATTACTCAATCATTTATTTACATGGTGTTTACATGATACTTATTTATACTTTGGGTTATAATCTAATACTACTTTATCTATTTTGTCATTCAGATGATTCCAGCTTTAGCCATTAGGAGCTCTTTTACTTGTGTCTCTCTGACAGCCCTCCATCATTTTGTTATTTGTTTTCAATGCTTCCTTACTTTCTATCTCTACAAGACGCTTCAGGCTGATGCTGTATATTTACTTTCCCAGTCTTAAAAATGAAAGACAGATATTAGAAACCAAGATCTGAGTGCTAGGGAGTAGGACTTTCCAACCACCCCCCTCCAAGTTCTGAGCTGTCCGCTCTGCAGCACACCTACAAAAGTGACCTGGCCTATTAGGGACGCTGCAATGACAGCTTATGATCTGAACTGCCCTGACAGGGCAAAGGATCCAATAAAAACCGAGGACGATGTCAGTCCTGGTACCACAATCTCCAGTGGGGACATGGGAGCTCCAGCTTTTGAGTCACTTGTCTTATGCAGAACCCAGCTCCACTACACCGCCCAGAAGCTGCTGCACCTGCATAAGCTTGTGTGATGTTTATGAAAAGGAGCCAGGTATCTAAACACTGCTGTTTTGTTTACTTGCTCAGTTGTGTCTGATTCTTTGAAATCCCAGGGACTGTAGCCCACCAGGCTCCTCTGTCCATGTGATTTTCCAGGCAAGATTACTGGAGTCGGTTGCCATTTCCTATTAATGGACATCAAATAATTTGTCAAGAGAGTAGGTGCTAGGGTTATGGCTGGTGTTTGCCCCATACTGGGTTTCACATCTCAATCTTCTGCAGAAGCAGTAAGAGTAATCATGGCTGAGTGCATGGGCTTTGGAGCCAGCTCAGCCTCATTTCAAAGCCCAGCTTTTCCCCCTTAATTCCCCTTAGGATCTTTCTGGGATTTTTGTCTCCTCATCTGTACAATGAGGACCATAGTAATACCTACTTTAGACCTGTGGTTTTGAGGATTAAATGGGTATATATGTGATACATGTAAATGGACTAACGCAGTCATTGACATATCAGTGTTTGTTATTAAAACCTCAACATCAGGCTTCCCCAGTGGCTCAGTGGTAAAGAATCCACTTGCCAATGCAGGAGACATGAGTTCAATCCTTGATCTGGGAAAATCCCACATGTCAAAGAGCAACTAAGTCCATGCACCACCACTCTTGAGCCTGTGTCCTAGGGCCTGCAAGCCGCAACTACTGAAGTCCACACTCTGCAGCCTATAAGCTGCAGTTACTGAGCCCATGTGTCACAACTACTGAGCCTGCGCACCCTAGAGCCTGTTCTGCAACAGGAGAAGCCACCGCTACGAGAGGCCTGTGCGCCCCAACTAGGGAGCAGCCCCCGCTCACCGCAACTAGAGAAAAAAGCCCGCACAGCAATGGAGACCCAGCACAGCCAATAAATCAACTGATTGATTAAAAAACCTCAATATCCACGTCTGTATGTATCTAAAGTTTCATTAGCAGCATTTCGCAGAAATGACCCTGAGTAAACGGGAAATGGAAACACGTTCTGCCCAATGTTCAAGATAGCATGGAAGCACACAACATATTTAGAAAGGTTTTGAAATTTAAAAATTCCTCAAAGGATGATACGGAGCCCGTGCTTACATGGTTAACAATGAGCTGTCTGGAAAAATACAGCAATTCAGAAGAGCTTTCCCCAGGGTTATGGATGGCCGTATCTTTAGTGTACTCCTGGTTTAATAGGAACAACTTACGTATAGGATTGTTAAAGTTTACTGTAGCTGATGGCAAAGTGTTACGGTCACAGGCAGAGAGTCAAGGAGGCTGGGACAGGCCAACAGTAGTGGTTGACTGGGGGTGGGGGCGATGAAAACCAGCATCTTCCTTTCAGAAAATAAAGTTTCAAAAATTTTGCTTTTGTTATTTGTTTGTATCAATGTGAGCGTGAGTATATATGCTAGTTTGTTAGGGATGCCATGCCATAACTCCACAGACTGGGTAATTTTTAAAACGGTGAGAAATTAACTTTCTCACAGTTCTAGAGGCTAGAAGTTCAAGATCAAAGTGCTGTCAGGGCTGGTTTCTGTGGAGTTCTGTCTTCCTGGTCTCTGGACAGCCACTTCCTTGCTGTGTTCTCACATGCCTTTTCTCTCTGTGTGAGAGAGATCTCTGGGGTCTCATCTTTGTCTTACAGGCACACCAGTCCTATTGAATTAGGGCTCCACCTTTATTTAACCTTAGTCACCTCCTTAAAGATCCTATTTCCAAACACAGTTACCTATGGGTTATCCTTTAACATATGAATTTAGTGGGTACACAATTCAGTTCATAACAGGGTGTGTGTGTGTATGTGTTTGTGTGTATGGTTTTAGGTTTGATTGCTCTTTGCATTTGACATAATTTCCCTGTCAGTTGATATAATGTTCATTTTGTTAAAAGGCAAATTAATTCTGGATGAGCCTTTCAGAACTGGCTCTTCTGATATGGATTAGGAGAAAACAGCATAAGGAAAGGAGAGAGAATCCTGAAAGAATAAGCTGGAAGAGAGAAATATCTTAAACTAGACTCTCTATGACTTAAAGTCTGTAAAGTAAGTAGCTAGTATGCTGCTCTCTAGAGTGACCAAAGCCAGCCCTGAGTATTCTTTATGGAATCCCATTGGAAATATGTTTGCACAGAGTTTAATCACAGATGTATTCAAATAAGAAAATGCCTCATTTGCCAATGCTTTCCTGAACAAGGAATAAATACACATCAGGAAATTGGCCTCAAAAGAATTAATTCCACTTCATGTCACTGGTCCATTTTTGATAGGATTAGGTGAACATTCATTTTTGGGAAGATGGACTACATATATTTGGCAGAATCTCAGGGTATTTAGGGACCTGGAAAGAGTGATATTAGAACTACACCCAGGGAGTTGTAAACCTTTTAAAATGCTTCAAGGTGGTTTTGTATCACTTTATAAAGCTGTGCTATAAAAGATAAGCTAAAAATCAGAATTTTATATATGGTCTATCTGCCACCAAAGGGCACTACAGCCAGGCTACAGGTCATGGTTACTTGAATTGCATTTGATATATTTAGAATTATTTATAAATTCTTAGTAAAAAAGCATGTTGATTACTTGCTATATTCAAAGAGCAACATTAGACACTGTGAGCATATGAGGTTTTTTAAGACCGTCTTTAGTTCAGTGTATTACAATCTATTTGGGGTCATGGTACATGTACACAAAGATAATAACAAAAATAATAAACAGGTAACATTTATCTGGCATATCTATGTGCAAGATATTTCCTATACATTATTTCACTTAACCTAATCCTCAGACAGTTCAGGTGGTCTGGTATTCCCATGTCTTTCAGAACTTTCCACAGTTTATTGTGATCCACACAGTCAAAGGCTGTGGCATAGTCAATAAAGCAGAAATAGATGTTTTTTTTTGGAACTCTCTTGCTTTTTCGATGATCCAGCGGATGTTGGCAATTTGATCTCTGGTTCCTCTGCCTTTTCTAAAACCAGCTTGAACATCTGGAATTTCACGGTTCATGTATTGCTGAAGCCTGGCTTGGAGAATTTTGAGCATTACTTTACTAGCGTGTGAGATGCGTGCAATTGTGAGGTAGTTTGAGCATTCTTTGGCATTGCCTTTCTTTGGGAAACCTATATGCAGGTCAGGAAGCAACAGTTAGAACTGAACATGGAACAACAGACTGGTTCCAAATAGGAAAAGGAGTACGTCAAAGCTGTATACTTGTCACCCTGTTTATTTAACTTCTATGCAGAGTACATCATGAGAAACGCTGGGCTGGAAGAAGCACAAGCTGGAATCAAGATTGCCGGGAGAAATATCAATAACCTCAGATATGCAGATGGCACCACCCTTATGGCAGAAAGTGAAGAGGAACTAAAAAGCCTCTTGATGAAAGTGAAAGAAGAGAGTGAAAAAGTTGGCTTAAAGCTCAACATTCAGAAAATGAAGATCATGGCATCTGGTCCCATCACTTCATGGGAAATAGATGGGGAAACAGTGGAAACAGTGGCAGACTTTATTTTTTGGGGCTCCAAAATCACTGCAGATGGTGACTGCAGCCATGAAATTAAAAGACGCTTACTCCTTGGAAGGAAAGTTATGACCAACCTAGATAGCATATTCAAAAGCAGAGACATTACTTTGCCAACAAAGGTCCATCTAGTCAAGGCTATGGTTTTTCCAGTGGTCATGCATGGATGTGAGAGTTGGACTGTGAAGAAAGCTGAGTGCTGAAGAATTGATGCTTTTGAACTGTGGTGTTGGGGAAGACTCTTGAGAGTCCCTTGGACTGCAAGGAAATCCAACCAGTCCATTCTGAAGGAGATCAGCCCTGGGTGTTCTTTGGAAGGAATGATGCTGAAGCTGAAACTCCAGTACTTTGGCCACCTCATGCAAAGAGTTGACTCACTGGAAAAGACTCTGATGCTGGGAGGGACTGGGGGCAAGAGGAGAAGGGGACGATAGAGGATGAGATGGATGGATGGCATCACTGACTCGATGGACGTGAGTCTCCGTGAACTCCGGGAGTTGGTGATGGACAGGGAGGCCTGGTGTGCTGCGATTCATGGGGTCGCAAAGAGTCGGACACGACTGAGCGACTGAACTGAACTGAACTGAATCCTCAGACAACTCTAACAGGAGGGTTATCTCATTTAACAGATGTAGAAACAAAACTCATGGAGATTCCACAACACCCCAAAGTCACACATTGCAGGAATCAGACAAGCTAGGATTTGAAGCTGTTCTATACACTAGCAAAAAACTGATCTTTCAACCACTAGGCTATAGTAAAGTGAAGTCGCTCAGTCGTGTTCAACTATTTGCGACCCCATGGACTTTAGACTGCCAGGCTCCTCTGTCCATGGAATTCTCCAGGTAAGAATACTGGAATGGGTAGCCATTCCCTTCTCCAGAGTTTCTTCCCAACTCCAGAATTGAACCTAGGTCTCCTGCATTGCAGGTGGATTCTTTACCATCTGAGCCACTAGGGAAGCCCCAGGCTATAGTGAAAGGCTGGCATAAATCAGAAGTGATTTGGATTTTAGGAGGAAATGTGTTCAGGTGGCAAAATAAAGACTTTGGGATGGAAATACAGAAATATTGGATATAGTCTCAGTAGGCAGAAATGAATACATGGAAAGAGTATTGACAATGTATGAAGGCAGGAAATTACAAGGCAGCATCAGGAGATAAAGTACTAATTGATCATGGATTCATGCTCATCAGGTGGATTGGGGTCAAATTACATGGCAGCAGAGGTAAAAAAAAAACAGTTCAAAAATTATCACAAAAGTGTTACTGTATTTCAAGTATTGGGTATATATGAAGAAAGAACCCTTTAGAATCATAATCTAGTATGCAAAATGGATTAAATATGGGAAGAATTGAAGGTTAGCTGATGGTTCTGAATCCTTGCTGCATATTAGAATTGCCTTGGGAGTTTAGAAAAAACAGACCATGTAGGGGCCCCAGCCCAGCTCAATTTAATCAAAATCTTTGAGGTTGGAACCAGACTGAGGAATTTTTTTAAAAGCTCCCCTAGGTGATTCTAATGTGCAACCAGGGTTGAGAATCACTGAGTTAGATTATTGCAATCATGCAGCATATAATAAGTTTTTGAGCTAGGATGATAGCAGGGGAAATGATCAAATGCAGCAGACACTAGGAAGGTATGGGATAAAGTGATAGCTATAGTATTGGGGCAGAAATTACTATAGGTACAGAGGATAGACGGGGAAACAAATATGTCATATGGGTAGCTGTGACAAAATTCTAAGAGGCTGAATTCATGAGAACAAACCATTTAGGGCTGGTGAAGGAATCCATCTTAGGTATGCTAAGATTCAGTCAATATCTGCAAAGTTTTGGGGAGTCAGATGTTTAGAACCAGGATTTAAAAAAAAAAAAGTGGGCAGGACCTTGGGAGATGCTCACGGAGATGGGCAGCAGGGTGAAGAAGAAAACATTAAAAAGAAACAAAATGCAGATTCCCAGAGGGAGACTCTCAACCAGATTTGTGATGGAAATGAAGGAATCTGAAAGGAGTGGCCACAGAGGAAAACCAAAGGAGGACGATACCACTACCTTGCCCTGTGTCCTTAAGCGCAAGAACAATAACGCTGCGACTGCTGCAGCTGTTTGTATCTTCCTATCTGGGGCTCTTGAGCACACAGTTTTGCTCGCTGTGAATGCAATCTGGTTTCTTTGCTTGATGAGAAAAGAAATGTGCTTTAAGTATGTGTCTCCATGGAGGAGCTCATTAAACAGGCTGAAGGTTTCTGGGATAGGTTGGAAGAAATAATATAGGAAGGAAGCCAAGAAAGGGACATTTTTTAAGAGGCAGAAGAGAATTAAAATTGGTATCAACAGTTTGGCAAGCGAAAAACAGTGACATAGAAGAAACAGAAGGGGGGACAGACAGCCTCTCCAGAGATAGACAATAGATTAGAACCTTGATGATTTTCAGCCTCCCGAAATGGTTACTGTTGCAGTCTCTGCTCCTTCAAACAAAGGGAGGAAGCTTTAATTTTCAGCAGGTTTGAGAAATTCTGAAGAGAATACCCAAATGCATAAACAGTGTATTAGGGAGTCTTCAGTTCAGTTCAATTCAGTCGCTCAGTCATGTCTGACTTTCTGCGACCCCATGAATCACAGCACGCCAGGCCTCCCTGTCCATCACCAACTCCTGGAGTCCACCCAAACTCATGTTCATCAAGTTGGTGATGCCATCCAGCCATCTCATCCTCTGTCGTCCCCTTCTCCTCCTGACCCCAATCCCTCCCAGCATCAGGGTCTTTTCCAATGAGTCAACTCTTTGCATGAGGTGGCCAAAGTATTGGAGTTTCAGCCTCAGCATCATTCCTTCCAACGAACACCCAGGACTAATCTCCTTTAGGATGGACTGGTTGGATCTCCTTGCAGTCCAAGGGACTCTCAAGAGTCTTCTCCAACACCAGGCCAGTAAAAATAATCAACCTGTAATACTACCTAAGACTGGACTTTTAGTTGTTTTCATAGTCCTCCAAAAAATCAATAAAGAAAAATAGCTTTTCTACTTTAGTACTTTAGTACCTTGCTACTTTTCTTACTACCTTTTCTTAGTACCTTCGTACCTTAGGGGGTACCATGAGATCTCTATGTTGAAAAATTAAAATTTATATCCTTTTTGATAAGTTTTTTGGCCTGTTGGTTAGAGCAGTGGCACATAGAAATGTATATCTGACAACAGCTTTCATGATGTTCTTGTGACAAATTTGGGGAAAGGTTAGATGATAAGACATTAGGTGGATTCATAGCTGGTTAAACGATTATAAAGATCACTGGGCTAGGAATAAAACACCTGGGCTCTGGTACCAACCCTACCCCTTAGTTACTTTTACCCTAAGGGAGCTTTCATAATCTTAGAGCTTTGAATTCATCTTAAAAATGGGTCTAATAACAGCTGCCTATTACAGCACACGGGAATGAGTGAGCATGAAATAAGAATAGTACGTGGAAATAGGCTTTGTGATCTGAAAAATGTAATACCTTCAGGGAATTCTTACTATTGATGCCTGTGGTGGGCACAGTACCAAAGATGTCCTCAACCCCCTAGAACCTGTGGGTATGTTATGTTACATAGCAAGGGAGAATTAAGGCTGCTAATCAGCTCACTTCAAGGATTGTGTAGGATTATCCAAGACTAGACACAATCACAAGGCTCTTTACGTGGCGAAGAAGGGAACAGAAGAGTCAGAACCAGAGTGATGATGACCATTATTCTTGGCTTTCAAGCAAAAGGCCAAGGAATGCAGGGGCTAGAAACCAAGGACTGCAGCAGCCTCTAGAAGCTGGAAAGGCAAGAGAACTGATTCTCTCAGAACCTCCAGAAAGAATTTGGCTCTGCCAATACCTTGATTTTAGCCTCAGGGAGACCTGTTTTAGACTTTAGACGATTGTAAGTTAGTAAATTTGTTTTGTATAAAGCCACTAAGTTTGTGATAATTTGTTATAGCAGCAATAGGAGATGCATACAGTGCCTTCATGCAAGTCTTTCTCTAACCAGTTCTGTGCTCTTGGTTATAACCTATCCAAAAGCCCTATTAATTAATTTGTATGAAGTTATAGAAAGCACGCTTCTATAGTTTGTATGTAATATAAAACTGGGAAGGAGAGCATGTATATTACTTAAACTTCTAATATTCTAAAAGACCTTTGTGAATCAGATCAAGATAAAGTTCCAAACAGAAATAGAAACTTTTCCTTTTAGGTTTAAAATGTGAACTTTACAGTACAGAATGAATAAACCAAAAGTTGTTTGTGCAAAAAAATATGAATTTTAATTTATTACCTAGTAATGATGATTACAAGGTCATAATGAATCATCAGAGACTGATGAAAAGCTAATACCATTCAAACCTGAACTGACAGACTTTGGGTAAAGAAAGGATAAATAGTTGTGTTGGACTCTAACAAGTGAGGCCATGTATGGAATACTGTTAACTTTGTTGACTATCACATAATTCACTAATCACATATTTTCAAAGTAGAGAGGCCAATAAGGTAAAATTGTCAATAACAATGCTAGGACTTGTTCACTGACATAGGAGTCATCTGTTTAAAAATAGAGAGTTATGGCTCCCATTCTAGACCTACTAAATCAGAATCTTCTAGAGAAAGGGACCCAGAATATGTGTTTTGTGTCTCTAACAAGTATCTCAGGTGATTCTGATGCATAGGACATGTTTAATGTATGTACCCACGTCAAACAAGAAAATGATGAAGTTACTGAGATGAAAGGTAGGTACAGATTATGGAATCTCAGATTTAGGAAAGTGAAGTCACTCAGTCATGTCTGACTCTTTGTGACCCCATGGACTGTAGCCTACCAGGCTCTTCTATCCATGGGATTTTCCAGGCAAGAATACTGGAGTGGGTCGCCATTTCCTGCTCCAAGATTTAGGAAAGGCCTCCTAATTGTCTTCAAACATTTGAAGGGCTTTCAGATGACTGCCCTATGGAATTATACAGAATGAAAATAGTGTAATAGTGTAAGTTGGAGGCCAACAGGTACTTAGTAATTGAGTCTATGTATATATACCCCAAGTTACCCCAGATGAGGGGTAAAAATAGATCCAAAGAGTTGTAACAAAATAGTATTTCTATGGATACACCTGAAACGGATGTGTCAGGACTCTAAGTCTCCCTTACTGAAATGTTTTAAAGGAGTCTCAGGGGAGTGGGGATGGGGGCTATTACATGTGTCTTTGAGAACTAGCTTTAGTTCTTTAGGCTTCCATAATACATATGTCATTTCCTTTCTCTGCTGATTACTGCTTATAATCACCAAAGGTATCACTGTACCTTAGTCGACCAAAGCACAACCCACTATGAAGTGACTCATCAGATTGGGTATAGAAGGAATATATGTCAGTATAAGGAAAGCTGTATACGACAAACCCATAGTTACCATTATACTCAAAGGAGAAAAATTGAAAGCTTCCCCTATAAGATCAGAAATAAGACAAGCATGTCTAATCTTACCACCCTTACCATTATACTGTCAAAAGTCCTAGCGAAAGAAATTAAACAAGACAAAGAAATAACATATATCTAAATCAGAATGTCAGAAGTAAAGCTGTTGTTATTTGCAAATGACATGATTTTGTATATAGAAAATTCCAAAGACTCAACGAAAAATTAATTAGTTGGAATTAATTAGTTGGAACTAATCAATGAATTCAGTAAAGTTGAAGGATATAAAATCAACATATAGAAATCAGTTCCATTTCTATATACTAATAATATAAAACATCTGAAAAACAAATAAAGAAGACTATCTCATTCACAAGAGAATCAAAAACAATAAAATACCTAGGAATAAATTTAATAAAGGAAGTGAAAGACCTATACCACAAAAACCGTAAGACTTTGTTGAAAGAAACTGAAGAAGACACAAACAAATGGAAAGACATCATATGTTCATGAATCAGAAGAATTAATATTGTTAAACTGCCCATTCTATCCAAAGCCATCTACAGATTCAACACAATCCCTATCTAAATTCCAGTGGCATTCTTTACAGGAAAAGGAAAAACAATCCTAAAATGTGTATGGAATCACAAAAGACACTGAATACCAAAGCAATCCTGAGAAAGAACAAAGCTAGACATCACACTTACTGATTTAAAGCTATCCTATGAAGCTATAATAATCAAAACAGCTTGGTACTTGCATAAAAATAGATACATATATTAATGGAATAGAATGGAGAGCCCAGATAAAAACCCTATAGGTACTGTCAGCTAAGAGTTGATAAGAAAGCCAAAAACACCCAATGGGAAAAGGATGTGAAAGTCAAAATCGCTCAGTCGTGTCAGACTCTGTGACATCATGAACTATACAGTCCATGGAATTCTCCAGGCCAGAATACTGGAGTGGTAGCATTTCCCTTCTCCAGGGGACCGTCCCAATCCAGGGATTGAAACCAGGTCTCCCGCATTGCAGGTGGGTTCTTTACCAGCTGACCCACAAGGGAAGCCCAAGAATATTGGAGTGGGTAGTCTATCCCTTCTCCAGTTACTTCAACAAATGATGCTGGGAACACAAGATAAACACATACTGAACAACAAAACTGAACTCCTATCTTACACCACTCACAAAAATTAACTTAACATCGATCAAATACTTAAACATAAGACCTGATATTATAAAATTTCTGGAAGAAAACATGGGCAAGAAGCTCCTTGACATTGGCCTTGACAATTTTTTTTGTATGTGACATCAAAAGCCAAAAAACAAAAGCAAAAATCAATGCATAGGATTAAATCTAACTTTCAATGCACAGCAAAACAGCAGTCAACGAAATGAAAAGGCAACCTATGGAAGAAAATTTTTGAAATCCCTATATTGATTAAGGGTTAATATCCAAAATATATAAAGAACTCATACGATTCATAACAAAAAGACAATTGATTAAAATAAGGGCAGAGGTACTAAATAGACATTTTTCCAAAGAAGACATCCAACAGGTACGTGGCCAACAGGTACATGAGCAAATGTTTAATATCCTTAATTATCAGGGAAATCAAAATGAGAATGAGATATAACCTCACAGTTGTTAGAATAGCTATCATCAAAAAAAAAAGATAACTATTAGCAAGGATATGGATTATTGGTCTTTGTACACTATTGTTGGGAATGTAAACTAGTTCAGTCACTAGGGAAAACAATATGGACTTTCCTTAAAAATATTAAAAATAAAACTACCATATGATCCAACAGTTCCACTCCTAGGCATATCCTCAAATGAAATGAAAACAGGATTTTGAAGAGATGTATCTACAAATATGTTTATTGCTGCTTTACTCACAATAGCCAAGATATGGAAACAACTAAGTGCCTATCAATGGATGAATGGATGAAGAAGATGTGAGATACACACACACAATGGAACACTATTTGGCTAGAATAAAAAAGGACGTCCTGCCATTTGCAACAACATGGTTACACCTTGAGGGTAGTATGCTAAGTGAAATAAGCCAGACACAGAGAGACAGACTGTGATATTACTTATATGTGGATGTAAAAAGACCAAACTCATAAAAATAGAAAGTAAATGGGATTACTAGGAAACTGGGGCAGTGAGGGGAGGTGAGGAAAGACAGATGTTGTTGAAGAACACAGACTTGCAATGAATAATATATAAGTCCTAGAGATCTAATGTACAGTGTAGCGGATATAGATAATAATGTTGTCTTATAATCATTAAACTTTCCAAAAGACTAGTTCTTAATTATTTCAACCACTAAAATGAAATGATAATTATGTGACATGATAGCAGTGCTAATTATTGCTACAATGGCAGTCATAATATATAAACATCAAATCAACAAGTTGTACACCTTAAATTTAAATGTTATATGTTTAATACATTCCAATTAAAAAAAGCAAGAGGAATCATCTCTAAGAAACTGTAGAAAAGATGCATCCTTGGCATGACAAGCTAGACAAGATCGTTTTTAAACTCATCAGTAACTTAAGTTTACAGGTACTGTGAGGTTGATATACAAGCCAACTGACAGTTTAATTTCCATACTCTCATCCAAAGTGACAAAAAGCTTGTGTGCCTATGAAATAAACCTAATCTGAGAATCTGAGACATAAATATATATATATACACACACACACACACACACACATATATTTTTAAAATATTCCTTCCATGACTCCAAATTCATTTAATTTGTCAAGAGAAGGAAGAACCCCTGGGGTTAATAGTTGTAAATTAGGAATTTAATCAATTGAAAAGGTTTTTCCTGTGTGTGTGTTTAGCCAAATGTTACAGGGATTTTAAGAGCGATTCTCCTACTTTTAATATTTCTTAAAGATCAAGAGTGCTTAAGAAAAACTAGCTAAGATAGTGCAGTTGAGGGACTATCTATCTTGAATACAAAACAGGTGCCCAGCAATGTATTTGGGGCAGTTGCTGCTGTGTTTGCTAAAAGGGCACCATTGAGATTTCAGGCCCATTTGGCAACTTCATTTCTGTTTTTGGCAACTCCATTTTAATTGTGTTCAAAGATGAAGATGGAAGTCTTGAGTTTTAATTTTGAATTTTTTAAAATGAAATGTGTCTTCAGTGCATCACAGCTTTTTTCCCTTGTGTCTTTCTTTAGTTTTACAGAGTGTGAACACTTAAGTTATTATACACAGAAAGCAAGCAGTTTCAGTAGCTCGCAAACCATTGGTCTGTCCATCTCCCAGCTGCTTACTTATGTAGGTGGTTTTTTTTTTTTAATTTTTGCTGGAGTATAGTTGATTTACAAGGTTGTGTTAGTTTCAGGTGTACAGCAAAGTGAGTCAATTACACATAGCAGCTGCTGCTGCTAAGTCGCTTCAGTCGTGTCCGACTCTGTGCGACCCCATAGATGGCAGCCCACCAGGCTCCCCCGTCCCTGGGATTCTCCAGGCAAGAACACTGGAGTGGGTTGCCATTTCCTTCTCCAATGCATGAAAGTCAAAAGTGAAAGTGAAGTCGCTCAGTCGTGTCCGACTCTTCGCGACCCCATGGACTGCAGCCCACCAGGCTCCTCCATCCATGGGATTTTCCAGGCAAGAGTACTGGAGTGGGGTGCCATTGCCTTCTCCAATTACACATATATCTACTATTTTTTAAAAGATTCTTCTCCATATAAGCCATTACAGAGTATTTACTAAACTAGAGTTCCCCATGCTATACAGCAGGTTCTTATTAGCTACCTATTTTATAGTAGTGGGTATAAACTGATGTGCTGGAGATTCCTGAGCACTCATGTCAGAGTACTTCAAACCCATGGAGCACTGAGAATAGAATGAAGGTCACCTTTCTTGTTATGCAAATCATTATGGCAAAACATTATACTCCCCCTCCCCTTAAATTTATTCCCTTTTCTCCTCCAGTGGAAAAAAAATTATTATCTAATAACTAAACAAACAGTCAAAGAGGCACATACTACAAAAAGCATGGGTCTCCCAAATAGACATAAGTTTAAATACTAATATGATCCCATATTTTTGACCTTGTTAAAATTGGGATAATAACACTGAACTCATCATGGGTGTACTGGAGAAATAATGATAAATATATAAACACGATACATGCTTGATAAATGTTATTTGTCTTCTTCCATTACCTTGAAGGCTGTAGAGAGGATTAAGTGAGCGCATGCCTGTCAATAGTGCTTGTACATTTTCTGGTCAAGGAATCCTGTAAGATTTTTTTTTTAAATCTGTGGTCTTTTTCCTGGGGAAGGTCACCTTTCTGACCTCCTCTATCTCCCACATAGACCAAAAAAAAAAAAAAAAGGAATTAATTAGGTTCAATTTGAGGAAATTCACAGCCCTCCTGAGCACAACAGATCAGCAGAACAAGAACCTCTTGTCACCAAACGAGTGATTCAATAATGTGAATTGCCATCCCTGACTTATTTTTCTGTTCTGAACTAAATATGTCATCAGTGCTGACTTATAGCATATAGTCATATAGTGCTGA
Source organism: Bos indicus x Bos taurus (assembly GCF_003369695.1). Lineage (NCBI taxonomy): Eukaryota > Metazoa > Chordata > Mammalia > Artiodactyla > Bovidae > Bos > Bos indicus x Bos taurus. The sequence goes on from NC_040083.1 coordinate 42,560,532, forward strand.
CTTATAACATATAGGAGTCAGATGATGTTAAAGACTCCAGCAAACACAGCTTGCTCTTTCCACACCTAAGAACTTGAGTTTAAGGCTTAGATCACTGTGCAAACTCTGAACATTGTCAGATTGCAGATAGGGAGACCCTGGGGAACTGAATAAAGAAGAATGAAAATAAGGAAGAATTAAAATGAAGGAAATGAAAATAAGTGGCCAGCAAAAGTTTGGGGAAAAGGTTAGAGAAAAAGGGGTTGGGAGTTTCTGAGTTTTTCTTTTATCATGTTATAATTTTAATTGACTATTTGTCTTAACAGGTGTATAGTCTAGTTTTTATTTAATATTTGTTACATCTTTAAAAATCAAAGAAAGTAAAGCTTGATTTTTAAAAAATGAAATAAAGTTGATAGATCATCACAGAAAAACAAAACCTAAAATGCTTGTCTACCATCCAACTTCTGCCCAATCAAAATTTTTCTCAAGAAAAAAACTCATTAGCTTTGATTCTACTATTTTCCCACTTTATATATTTTATGAACTTCCTCTTATGATAACTGAGGATTTAACTTATATAACCTATTTAGTGGGGCGAGAGAGAGACAGAGATTAGGAGGGACAGGGAGAAAGAGGAGAGGAAATATCAATGTAAGGTAGGTATTTCAATTGAAAGAGTCATGTGTCTCTCTTTAGGTCTGAAAATTCTTATCTTACTAATTCTATGTAAATGTACTTCCTTTCATTTTCTTCCCTTCTTTTTCTTTCTGGAAATTCTTTTAATCAGATTTTGCATCTCTTCATTAATTCTTCTCTTTCTCTGTTTACAATATGTTCTGGGAGATTATCTTCCCTTTATTTTCTACTTTCTCCTTTGAATCAACTTTTTGATAATTATATATATAACTACATATATTGAAATATAGTTCATGTAAAATATTATATGCAGGTGTACAATGTAGTTATTTACAATTTTTAAAGGTTATGCTCCATTTGTAGTTAGTATAAAATAGTGACTATATTCTCTGTGCTGTTCAGTAGATTCTTGTAGCTTATTTATTTTATACATAGCACTTGCATCCCTCAGTCCCTCACCTCTATATGGCCCCTCCACCCACCTTCTCCCCACTGGCAACCACTAGTTTGTACCCTATATCTGTGTGTCTGCTTCTTTTTGCCTATATTTGTTAGTTTGCTTTTTTAATTTATTTTTTAATTAAAGGAGAATTGCTTTACAGAACTGTGTTGTTTTCTGCCAAATATCAACATGAATCAGCTATAGGTATGCATATGACTTATTTCATTTAGCATGATACCCTCCAAGTCCATCCATTTGCTGCAAATGGCAAAATTTCATTATTTTTTATGGCTGAACAGTATTCCATTATGTATATATGTACCACATCTTCTTTATCTATTCATCTGTTGATAGACACTTAAGTTGCTCCCATCTCTTGACAATTATACATAATGCTGCTTGAACATTGGAGTGCACGTATCTTTTTGAATTATTGTTTGAGTTTTTTGGATAAATTCCCAGGAGTGAAATTGCTCATTATATATTTTTAATTTTTGAGAGTTATTTCTTATTTTCTGGTTGTTTCCTTTATTTCCATAGCCTCCTGCTCTTTCCTAAAGTGTCTCTGTTTCCTCTCAGTCAATTTTTATTTTTATTAATTTGGTCTTTTCATTCATGATAAAATTCAGGGAAATGCCTAGGAGTTCTTGGTTGTCAGTTTGTATTACGAATGAAAGAATGCTCCCAGCAAGTTATTTGGATGTATGCCTGAGGCTTGTGGCCTGACACTGCTACAGTGTGAAGAGGAGGGAGCCAGGCATTATCCTGAGGAGGGGGTGAAAGAGCATCCCCCAGAAGCCTAAACGAGTCCTCATTTGGAATTCCAGCATCTACACTACCTTTCCTAATTCTTCATGAGATGCTTTACAGTCTGTTCCATGTTTTCAGAAGGAAGACTTCTAGGGTTTGTTAATTTTTTGTTTAGGGCCAAAGACTTATTTGGCTGCTGGCTCTGCCTATGGGGAGGGGGAGGGCATTTTTAAAATTCATATTCTTACATAAGCACATTGCTTTCAGTCCCACTTAAATCCTACTGGTTTGCCATATCTGCTACTGCCAGATCTGCAGTTTCATGGAAGTTCTTCGGAGAAGAAAAATTTCCTCCTATGTTGAAACCCTAGGCAAGACGCTTAGGTGGAACTTTCTCTACTTCTTTCAGCTATAGCCATTTTTCCATTTGCTTTCTGACTTGAGAAATTTGTTAACATATGTTGTCTGATAGTGGTCTCTTTTTCATTCTACTCTATTGGTTTGTCTGTAAAGGAAAGCCAGCATTTTACTTTAGGTGGACTGCCAGGAGAGAGGGGAGGTCAGCAGAGAAGCCATCATGATACGGAAGTCACAGAAACTCATTAAGATCCCTGCTGTCTCCTATTGTCCAACAACGCTGATATTTTTAAGGTATCTTTAAGCAACTAGCCATAAAGAACTCACTCTCTCACCCACGCTGCCCTGGGATCCACATCTCAACCATCCAGCTCCTCTTTCTCCCACACGATTACATACATGTGCCACGTGTGTCCTGTGACATGTCACTTCCCTCTACCCAAAATGGCATGTCATTTGGGGAACAGTGATTCTCTGAGTCTACATTTTTCTCAAGAATGTTTTTTTTCCCCTAAAAACAGGGAAAGGAGGCCAAGTATATAAGTATTTACAGCCTCACCCAAATTCCATGTTCTGGGGGATGGGGAGTGAGGAAGGCTGTTAATCACTGCTTTTTAATGGTTGTTAACCCATCAAAAATGAAAGAATGAATTTCCCTGGAGCAGTAAACCAGTAAGGTCACATCTTTTTCTCTACAGAGAAATAAAGTCAGGTAGTCGGGCAATGAAAGACAAAGGAAGAAGACAGCAGCTGCTGGAACAGATATTCTCTATGTCTACAAATTTAAGTAACAGATAAAACTTCTAATAGAGAAGTTAACTGAATAAAGCCCTTGCTTAATTTCTTGAATAGCATTGCATTTTGTTAACTCAAACTGCTGAAATGACTTTTGAATTCTACTCAAAGTCACGGAGATATATGTTTACTTCAGTTGTCTCCCCCATCTCAGTCATAAATACAGAGAGCGAAGGCTGCTAAATCTGCCATTTCATAGCGAAAAACAACACCATGACAATTTAACTAACGATTCTCTCACACCACTTTTATTATACAAAGAAAGGTTTCTCTTTTTGACAGAGAACGACACCCTGCGTGGTTTCTTTTTCAGAGGGGCAGAAATGTGTGTCTTGGTGAAAGAAGGCGAAGAAATGAGGCTGCTCCCTCTTAATGCCTTTTATGACTACTTTCTCTCTCCCACTTTCTTCTTATATCCTCTCTAAATATAGTCTATAAGTGGGTGCCTTAACATGTGAGTTAGACTGAGTTGGTGCCAAGCATTTGATGGACCTCATTTGTTGTTAGTGTGGGTCCAATTAAGATCTCTTTTATCCCTTACTCCTTTGTTTTAGTTAGACTGTTCTAGTGACTATCTTTTTAACATGCCCAAAGGCTTCCTACTGTCATGCTACCATTTACATTTTTTTTTAATGAAAATTATCCCCCACTTATATATCTTCACATATATATCTGAAGTTCCACCTCTCTTTTAACATGCCATCCAGATCCTACTCCTTCCGTAAATCTTGGTGACTAACTTCCTCTCCTTGAAGTGTTCTCTCCTTCCTCCAAATTTCTATCACTCGTATTGTCTTTTTTGCTTTATGGCTCTTGTATGGCTCTGACTAAAGCAAGACTACTCACGATCTTAGTTTTGTGACCAATGCCCATTAGGGTGGTTCATGGAACAAAGCAAGCACTGATTTTAGCATTTAAAAAATAGATTTCTCACTATTTAAAAGCCTAATATTTTTCATATTAAAAATAGTTATTTCATACTTGAGAGAGGGAAAATACTGTTGAAATATTTCATCAAAACATTTACAGTCAGCTAAATGATAAAACAGCTACATTTATAGGTTAGTTTCCTTATCCAGCCATCTTATTTTATTCTCTATTATTGCTAAACTTGAAAACTCCAGTTCATAGTTTATGGTTTTCACACAGAGTTATGAGCCTCAGACTTGAACAGATCAGAATTTAGGCATAGATTCCATACTAAAGACTAATTACAGCACTGCTTTCTGCTTTAAGTTAATGAGCACACCCTACTGCAAAACTGGAAAGCTGAGTGATTTATCTTGGGAGACAGCAATGAAGTATTCCTAATCCACCGTATGGTTGCATTTTGCTCAGCTAAGCAATTCTTCATATTCCATGGAAGTTTATATATGAGTTTAAAATACATTCAATAATAGGTTATAGACTATTTTATAGATGAGTAAAGGAAATCATTAAGTGTTGGTAAAGAGTCAACATCTTGGTGACTGAGCTGTTTTCACCACAGTTATGGCTTCCTCAGAAATTTTATATGTAGATTGAAACTTGTGATATTTCATTCCTGAAGAAATACCTTCAAGATATAATGCTGCTGCTAAGTCGCTTCAGTCGTGTCCAACTCCTAGCAACCCCATGGACTGCAGCCTACCAGGCTCCTCTGTCCATGGGATTTGCCAGGCAAGAGTACTGGAGTGGGTTGCCATTGCCTTCTCCATCAAGATATAATAGCAATTATTAAAACATCTAATATTTATCGCCTGGTAACTATATGCCAGGCAGCATAAATATTTTATATGGATTATCCTATGTAAACCCTAGGATAATTATTTCAGGTAGGTACTTTCACAAACTTTATTTACTGATAATTACATTATGTTATAGAGAGATTGAATGCCTTGTCTAAAATCACATTGCTTGTGAGTGGTCCAGCTGGGTTTTGAATCCTAGAAATCTGACTCCAGAATCCTAGGTCTTAACTACTAAGCTTTCATTCTGGATTGTACTATTTAAGAAAGTCACTTATAGAAACAACTATGGACAGAAATAGCAACTTCATTACATGTTTTCATCTCATTCATCATTTAATAAAAATTTATGCAACCATCACTTCCTCAGCACCTCAACAACAAGTGTCGTCATGTATTAGAAAAGCAACATTTTACATGGCTGCTGTTTTCTTTGCCATAAAAGCTGAAAAGACCTACAATCAATAGCTGCAATTTGTTTGTATTTAAAATGTCACTATTTCTCTCAAAATTGAAGGAATGTTACAAATAACGTAGTTGACCGTCACCTGTATTCTGTGAATGAAGCAGTTTGCAAATAAGAGCAACGTTTTCCTTTGTGTAGTGAACACCCTTCTTTCTATACATATAACTGGTGTAATGTGCAGTACTTACTCTTAGACAATCTATACCACAGTGCATAAAGTGATCATCCACTACACAAACAAAACTCTTCTATGACATGACTTTTCACCGATGAATGAACAAGTCATCCCAGCACTTATATATATATATATATATATATATATTTTTTTTTTTACATATTATTATCTGTATACCAAATGTGGTTTGGTCAAGCTTTAAAGCAAAATGTCAGCTAACAGCACACATGATACTAATTACTTTTCATACAGTATGATACTGAAATCCCAAAGTGTTAGATTATAGATGAATTTTACCATAGCTTTTGTATTATGATTTTAAAATATGCCCATCAGTTTTTTTACATTCTTCCAAAGATCAACGCTAATTCCCTTCCCCTTGGTGTGAACTAGTCTTAGTAGCTCAAATCTAATAAATAGAATATGTTAGGGCTTCTGAGACTAGGTCTTAGAGAGCAATAAGGCTTCTTCCTTGCTCTCTCTCATATCACATGCTCCAGGGGAATCTAGCTGTCGTTTTGTGAAAACACTCAAATGGCCACATAGAGAGGCCACATGTCAAGGACCTGAGTTCACCCAACAATCATAAAATAAGTGAGGCTTCCTGACAAAGTAAGCTCTTTTGGAAGCAGATTCCCCAGTCCCTACTCAAGCTTTCTGATGACGACAGTCCTGGTTGACATCTTGACTACAACTTCTTTAGAGACCCTGGCCTAAAACCACCCAGGTAAGTAACACCTAAATTTCTGATCTATAGGAATCATGAGATAATAAATATAAGTTGGTTTAAGTTTCTGGGTTTTGGGTTATTTTATGACATAGCAATAGATAATTAATATACTTTTCTTGCCTGGAAAATCCCATGGACACAGGAGCCTGGTGGGCTGCAGTCCATGGGGTCGCTAAGAATCGGACACGACTGAGCGACTTCCTTTCACTTTTCACTTTCATGCATTGGAGAAGGAAATAGCAACCCACTCCAGTATTCTTGCCTGGAGAATCCCAGGGTTGGGGGAGCCTGGTGGGCTGCCATCTATGGGGTCGCACAGAGTCGGACACGACTGAAGTGACTTAGTAGTAGTATACTTTTCTTTCCTTCTGTACATACTATCATTAACTTTACAACTTGTTTTATATTCTCTATGCAATAACTTGAATTATAGCTATCTTTAATTTAGAATATGCAATAACTTGAATTATAGCTATCTTTAATTTAGAATAATTTAGAAATTTAGAATATGTTTTATTTCACCTCTCTTTAGTAGCAAAATTCATCAGTTCTAACTGGAAAGGTATAAATTTGTACTAGAAAAAATCAATTATTTTATGATCTTTATACTCTGCTGAAATTCTGATGATTTTAAGCCACTATTGAAAAATACTGTATCAATGAATTAAAGAATATGAAATTTTTTTCAACTAAAAGTCATTATATTTACAAGTTGCAATACATTTTAACTATCTTTACAAAATCATGATACTTACAGATTCACGTTAGCATTCAAATTCATCCTCCATATTTGCACAGACACTGTTTTAACTACTTAATTTTATAATTTTTTCCTCAATAGTAATATTTGCATTGAAATTTCCAGCAACACTTTTAAGACTATCTGAACTATTTTAAAGCTATTTTGCCATTTTGTGAAAAAAGATGTAATAATAACACATTTGCAGTTTTATATATATGAACAAAAAGACAAATAATATGTATCTGCCTACCAAGAGCTGTTGACAATATTAATAAAATAAAAACATGTAATTGGGTTGATATGAAAAGATAAAAATAATCCACATCATGAGCAGAAGAGGAGACATTATTACCAAAGAACTGATATTTTAAAAAGATAAGAGAAAATTATGGACAATTTTAGGCAATATGTTCAATAATATAGGTGGAGTGCTCTTCAAAAGACCAAAACTACCACAGAACACTTGAGAAGACATAAGAACCCAATCAGCCCCTTATCTAGTAAAGAAACTGAATTTGTAGGTAAAAATTATCCCACAAAAACTCTAGGGTGCAGATGCTTTCAGTGATGAATTATACCAAATGTTTCATAAAGAAATATCAGCTCTGCTCAAAAATTCCCAAGTCATAGGCAAGGAACAAAAACTTCCTAACATTTTGTGATGCCATTATTACTCTGGTATGAATATTAGACAAAGACATTCCAAGAAAATAAAACTAAACACTAATATTCCTCATGAGCACAGATATAAAATCCTGAACAAAAATTTTTAACAAGTCCTTAATAAAATTTTAGCATATCAAAGTGAGCAACATATAAATAAGATGGTACATCATAAGCAGGTAGACTTTATCTCAGAAATGCAATTCTCAAATAATAGTTAAAAGATAATCAATGTAATCATCATATCATTAAGGTAAAACAGAAGAAATATATGATCATCTTAACAAATCCAGGAAATGCACTTACCAAAATTCAATTTCAAGTGTGATAAAAACAAGGAATACAAGGCAATTATATCAACTGATAAAAGGAAGCTACAAAAACTTATAAGCTAAAATTTTACTTAGTGGGAAAGGACTAAAATGCCATTCCCAAGCACAGAAACAACACAAGGCTATCTGCTCTCATCACTTCTTTTCAGTAGGATAGAGGTTTCAGCTAGTTCAATAAGGCAAGGAAAGGGGAAAAAAGACACAAATTTGGGAAAGAAGAAGTAAAAATGTTAACACAAAAAAAGCATGAATGTTTGACTAGAAAACTCTAAGGATTTTATAATAAGCTACTAGATAACCAACAGATAAATTTTACAGAGAATATAAGGTCAATATAGAAAATTCAATTGTATTTATAAACATTAAATATGAACATTTAGAAATGAAAACTGATAAAATGTTTATAATATTTTAAAATAAAATAGGAATCACTATAACAAAATACATGTAAAACTTGCACACTGAAAATGACAAAGCAATGATTATAGAATTTAAGACAGACCTAAATAAATGGACATTTATCAATGGGGAGCCATGTTACCATTTTAATTCTAAGATGATCTATCCATTCAACAAAATTCCAATCAAATTCTCAGTAGGATTTTTTTTGCAATAATTAAAAAGCTGATCCTAAAATTTATATAAATTCAAAGGATCTGGAGTTAAAAAACAACAAATTAAGCAAAGAAGCAAGTTGGAAGACTTGAAGTACCCAATTCCAAGACTTATCATAAAGCTCCAGTAATCAAGAAGCATAGTATTGGCATAAGGATAGACATATAGAACACTGTAACAGAAGAGAGTCCAGAAATATACTCACCAATACAAGGTCAATTTTCTTGATAAAGATACCAAGGAAGAAGGATAGTATTTTCAACAATGGCACTGAAATAGGAAGTCCACATTTAAGAAAAAAATAAATTTCAAACATTACCTCACGAGTCATACAAACATTAAATCGAAAAAGATAATAGATCTATATGTTAGAGAAAATTACAAAATTTATAAATAAAATATATAAGAAAATCTTTGTGACCTTTAATTAAAGAATTTTTAAAATTTTACAAAATAAAGTTTACAAAAAATAAAAATTTGATAAATTAGATTTTATAAAAATGAAAACATTTTATTATTTGAGAGATACTGTTAAAAAAATTAAAAGGCAAGTCACAGACTGGGTGAAATATATACAAAACATCTATCTGATAAGACTTGTATTAAAATGTTCTAATGAGGTGGATGAAACTGGAGCCTATTATACAGAGTGAAGTAAGCCAGAAGGAAAAACACCAATACAGTATACTAACACATATATATGGAATTTAGAAAGATGGTAACAATAACCCTGTGTACGAGACAGCAAAAGAGACACTGATGTATAGAACAGTCTTATGGACTCTGTGGGAGAGGGAGAGGGTGGGAAGATTTGGGAGAATGGCATTGAAACATGTAAAATATCATGTATGAAACGAGATGCCAGCCCAGGTTCGATGCACGATACTGGATGCTTGGGGCTAGAGCACTGGGACGACCCAGAGGGATGGTATGGGGAGGGAGGACGGAGGAGGGTTCAGGATGGGGAACACATGTATACCTGTGGTGGATTCATTTTGATATTTGGCAAAACTAATACAATTATGTAAAGTTTAAAAATAAAATAAAATTAAAAAATAAATAAATAAAATAAAATTCTATAAAGAACACTTATTCCTAAATAGAAAGATGAGAAAAAAACAATGTAAAAATGGGCAATGTATCTGAAGAGAAACTTCACGGAAGAAGATATTTCAAATGGTAAATAAATACATAAAATGTTGTTGAACTTCATTAATTATTAGGGAAAAAGCAAATAAAAACAATTATGAGATAGTTCTACATACCTGATACTGCGGCTAAAATTTAAGTGCCATGGCATAGTACCATGTAAGTTTAAGTGTATGGAACTATCGGGACGCTCATGGCTGATGGGAATACAGCAGATGTGGAAAACAGTGGGATTTTCTTACAAAGGATACACCCATATAGCCCAGCAATAGCATTCTCAAATATTTACCAAAGAGAAATAAAAATATCTGTCCACACAAAGATGTGCACATGAATATTCACAGGAACTTCATTGAACAGACAAAACCATAAAGATTAATAGCATGGCCTTCAGAGCCAGGTCACAGAGAAGCTGTATTAATAATAACCTTGAAATGAAAACAATCCTAATGACCAAAAACTGGCAAATGATTAAACATATTATGGTATATCCATATCATGGAATACTACTCAGCAATGAAAAGGAACAAACTACTGATGTATTTTCTTATGGATGAATCACAAAATAATCATGCTATTAATTAACTGAGGCCCAAAAAACTATATGACTCCATTTACATAAACTTCTAAAAATTGTAAAGCCATAGTGACAGAGAGTCAGTCTAGTAATTGTCAGATCCTGGGGAGAGTAGAGAGTAGTTCCCTTGTACTGCAAAGGAGTACAAGGGAACTATATGAGTTGATGCAAATGTTCAATATCTAGGTAATACTCATGGCAATGACAACGCTACATAACTATACATGTCAAAACTGCTTAAACTTCACATTTAAAAGTAGTGAATTTTATTTATGTAAATTACTTTTAGTAAAGCTTATTAAAAAAAGAAAGAAAATTGACAGGAAGAAATTACTCTAGCCAAGATGAATGCCACCTGTTAAGAAAATAATGATATTTAAAAGCACAATAGGATTTTATGGAAAATTATAATTTACCTTATGTTTCAAATTTGTAAAAAATATCTGAATAAAATTATTCTTATTTTTTTCACTTTGAAAAGAACATACTACTTGTAGATCACCTGATAGATGGCCAAACTTTGTGACACAATAATCTAGAACAAAGCTCTTGGTGTGAATTGGCCCTAACTTGCACTGCTGCTGCTGCTGCTAAGTCACTTTAGTTGTGTCCGACTCTGTGCGACCCCATAGACGGCAGCCCACCAGGCTCCCCCATCCCTGGGATTTTCCAGGCAAGAGTACTGCAGTGGGGCGCCATTGCCTTCTCCAAACTTACACTAGTAACCTTTTAATTTTCTTCAGTGAATTATTTTAGTCTGAAAAAGTGGAAGTGAAGTGAAAGTTGGACTCATGTCCAACTCTTTGTGACCACATGGATTGCAGCTCACCAGGCTCCTCTGTCCATGGAATTCTCCAGGCAAAAATACTGGAGTGGGTTGACATTCTCTTCTCCAGAGGACCTTCCTGACCCAGGAATCAAACCCAGTTTTCCTGCATTTCAGGCGCATTCCTTATTTGCAGAGCCATCAGGAAAGCCCTAGTCCCTCAGTCGTATATGACTTTTTGTGACTCCATGGACTGTAGTCCAACAGGCTTCTCTGTCCATGGAATTCTCCAGGTAAGAATAATGGAGTGGGTAGCTATTTCCTTCTCCAGGGGATCTTCCCGACCCAGGGATCAAACCCAAGTCTCCCACACTGCAGGCAGATTGTTTACTGGCTGAGCCACCAGGGAAGCCCCAAGAATACTTTAGTCTACTAAATAATATTTAGTCTACTGATCCCTAAATGTAGACATTTCTCGATATTCTGTTTTGGTGCTTCATTTCCCTTTTCTTTTTCCCAGCTCTTCATCTTTTCCCATAACCATGTCCAGTATACTGTGATGTAGCCAACTCTCAGTAGAGGTGGAATATACTTCTATACACCTGGACTTTGAGATGAGCAATGCTTTGGTCAGTATTATGTTTAGTGGAACCTATTTGGTTCCAAATAGGAAAAGGAGTACGTCAAAGCTGTATACTGTCACCCTGCTTATTTAACTTATATGCAGAGTTGCTGCTGCTGCTAAGTCGTGTCAGTCATGTCCGACTCTGTGTGACCCCATAGATGGCAGCCCACCAGGCTCCCCCGTCCCTGGAATTCTCCAGGCAAGAACTCTGGAGTGGGTTGCCATTTCCTTCTCCAATGCATGAAAGTGAAAAGTGAAAGTGAAGTCGCTCAGTCGTGTCCGACTCTTAGCGAACCCATGGACTGTCGCCCGCCAGGCTCCTCCGTCTATGGGATTTTCCAGGCAAGAGTACTGGAGTGGGATGCCATTGCCTTCTCCGCAGAGTACATCATGAGAAATGCTGGGCTGGAAGAAGCACAAGCTGGAATCAAGATTGCCGGGAGAAATATCAATAACCTCAGATATGCAGATGGCACCACCCTTATGGCAGAAAGTGAAGAGGAACTCAAAAGCCTCTTGATGAAAGTGAAAGAGGAGAGTGAGAAAGTTGGGCTTAAAGCTCAACATTCAGAAAACTAAGATCATGGCATCTGGTCCCATCACTTCATGGGAAATAGGTGGGGAAACAGTGGAAACAGTGTCAGACTTTATTTTTTGGGGGCTCCAAAATCACTGCAGATGGTGACTGCAGCCATGAAATTAAAAGGCACTTACTCCTTGGAAGGAATGTTATGACCAACCTAGATAGCATATTGAAAAGCAGAGACATTACTTTGCCAACAAAGGTTTGTCTAGTCGAGGCTATGGTTTTTCCTGTGGTCATGTATGGATGTGAGAGTTGGACTGTGAAGAAGGCTGAGTGCCAAAGAGGTGATGCTTTTGAACTGTGATGTTGGAGAAGACTCTTGAGAGTCCCTTGGACTGCAAGGAGATCCAACCAGTCCATTCTGAAGGAGATCAGCTCTGGGTGTTCTTTGGAAGGAATGATGCTAAAGCTGAAACTCCAGTACTTTGGCCACCTCATGTGAAGAGTTGACTCATTGGAAAAGACTCTGATGCTGGGAGGAATTGGGGGCAGGAGGAGAAGGGGACAACAGAGGATGAGATGGCTGGATGGCATCACTGACTCGATGGACGTGAGTTTGAGTGAACTCCGGGAGTTGGTGATAGACAGGGAGGCCTGGCGTGCTGCGATTCATGTGGTCACAAAGAGTCAGACACTACTGAGCGATTGAACTGAAATGAACTGAACTGAACTGATGTTTAGTGGACCTGACCCAAAGAGTAGTTGAAATGTGTTTGCAGAGTTAGCTTGCCTTCTAACATAGGCAGACTTTGGAGACACTTAAGTTTTCAGTTCCAGATGACCACAATAAAGAAGGTATCTCAATAAAGCAGATCACACAAATCTTTTTGGTTTCCCAATGCATATAAAATTAGGATAACACTATACTAGAGTCTATTAAGTGTGCAATAGCATTATGTCTGAAAAACCAATGTGGCACCTTAATTTTAAAATGCTAACCACCATCTGAGGTTTTTAGTGCATCAATCTTTTTGCAATCATAATATTAAAGATCATTGATAACAGAACATCATAACATTAAAAACAATAAAATAATATTAAAAACAATGAAAAAATTGTAAATGTTGTAAGAATTATAAAAATGTGACAAAGAGACACAAAGTGAGCAAATGCTGTTGAAGAAATGGCAGTGGTAGACTTGTTCAACATTGGATTGGCACAAAATTTCAATTCATAAAAAATGAAGCATTTGCAAAAGGCTGAAGCTGAAATCTCCAATACTTTGCCCATCTGATGTGAAGAGCTGACTCACTGGAAAAAGACTCTGATGCCGGCAAAGATTGAGGGCAAGAGGAGAAGGGGCATCACTGACTCAATGGGCATGAGTCTAAGCAAACTCCAGGAGATACTGAAGGTCAGGGAAGCTTGCTGTGCTACAGTGCATGGTGTTGCAGAGAGTCAGACATGACTGAGCAGCTGAACAACAAATGCCTGTACATTTGTAATTGCCTTGAAAAGATGTTCTCCTGGGTAGCTTCTGTCGCTTCAGCCTGAGTCTCAGAACAAAACTTACATGTGTCAACCTTCAGTCAGACTGGAGACTCATAAGTATGAGAAGAAATACTCTATGCCATTGAGCTTGGAGATGATTTGTTATGAAACATTACTGTTGGCACCTTCCTGTTCTTTATCATTCTTTCCCTTCTCTTTTCTAGGGGCATTTAGTGGAAGAGATTATCTACTTCCACTACTATAAACATCACTAATAGGGAGAAAACCACTAAATCCCCTCTAGCCTGGCCTTTCTTCTGAGCTCCAGGCTTTCACATGACAGTTTAACAATAAGTACCCACTTGATACATGAAGGAAGGAAAAAAGTGAAACACATCAATTAGTTGCCTAGTAGATATTTACACGGGAGAAGGCAATGGCACCCCACTCCAGTACTGTTGCCCGGAAAATCCCATGGATGGAGGAGCCTGGTAGGCTGCAGTCCATGGGGTCACTAAGAGTCAGACATGACTGAGCAACTTCCCTTTCACTTTCCACTTTCATGCATTGGAGAAGGAAATGGCAACCCACTCCAGTGTTCTTGCCTGGAGAATCCCATGGACGGAGAAGCCTGGTAGGCTGCAGTCCATGGCGTCGCACAGAGTCGCACACGACTGAAGTGACTTAGCAGCAGCAGCAGCAGATATTTACACAATTTTATACATAATTTGTTCTCAGTAAATATTTTTGAAGTTAATAAAACTATTATTGATATAATTTTAATTGGGAGAGGATTACTTATGATTACTTGCTCCCACCAAGATACAACCTAATCTTGTTTTTCTATTTCATCTTCTCATTTGGAAAAGATCCCTTAAAGAAAAAAAATGAACCTTAAGATTCTAATAACTTTTAAATTATTTTTGTATAATTCTTAAGAAATTAAAAAACATAGGGACTTATAATGCTATAATGTGGAGCTGATATTTACATCAAATATTTAGCTTCTCCCTTCACTATTATATACAGTATGTATGGTATTTCATTTTTAATAGGAAGAAGCATGGATGGCCTTGGGGTTGGCTTATTGAGATAACTTCTTAAAGATTTTTGCAGTTGACTTTGAGAGTGTATAAAGTAAAATAATTGCAATATAATCTATCATTATAAAGGATTAAATAAATAAGGAAGCAAATAACTGTAATGTCAAGTATTTGAAAATTAAGGCGCATGAACAAATTAGTCTATAGACATAAAAAACAAACTACTATATGAAATATCTGAGGGAGAATGATTGAGACTAGGTAGTTTTTTCTATGTTTAAATTTTATTAATATACAGTATGTTTTAGAATTTCTATAGATGTGCATAATGTTTGAATACAGAGAATCCCTATATATTAATATTTCTTCATGTAGTTTCCTGTGTTATTACCATCTTAGTGTGGTATATATGCTACAGTCATTGAACCAAAACTGAAACATTACTGTTAATGAAAGTCTACAGTTTAATCAGATGTTCTTACTTTCCACCTAATAATGTCTTTTTCTATTCCAGGATTTCTTCCTGATGACCACATCACATTTACTTGTCAGGCTCCTTTTGGCTGAGACAGTTTCTCAGACTTCCTTTAGTTTTGATGAACTTGACAGTTTTGAGCTGTACTGGTCAAGTGTTTTGTAGGATGTCCCTTGAACGGAATTTTCTTAATGTTTGTCTCATGACTAGACTGGAATAATAGGTTTAAAGGAAGATGATAACAGAGGTATAGCGACATTTCATCACATCATAACAGAGATATGTGCTTTCAATGTGACTTATCACTCTAGATATTGACCCTGATCACCTGGTTGAGGGTGACTGTACAACAAATTTCTCTTCTGTAAAGTACTCTTTTCCTCTTTTCTATACCCTGCTCCTCGGAAGAAAATCACCATGGGCAGGCCACATTTAAGGAGTGTAGTGATGGTCTTCCTTTTTGAGGATGGAATACCTACATAAATTATTTTGAAATTCTTCTGCATGGGAGATTTGTCTCTTCATCCTCATTTATTTTATCAATTATTTATACCTGGTATGAACTAAGAGATATTTATTTAATACTTTGGGACATGGTACAATGCTAGTTTATTTATTTTGTGGCTCAAATTGTTCCAGCTTTTATCTGTTACCATAATATGTTCCGGGCTTATCTTGTGTATTTTCCTAGATCCAAAATATCCAGTTTATTGAACAATGATATTAGAAACCAAGATACTGGTGTTAGGTTTACTTGTTGCTACTGGGCACTGTTGCTTATAGCTCCTCTGCAACTGACAGAGCAAGGACTATACGTATGTATACTAACTAATATAATTAACTTCTATCTATACTTTCATATGTAATCTGGATATATATACATAACAATGTCTCAAACTCTAATTCATTTCCACATGGATAATTTTGGCCTCCTTCCCTTGCTTAATTGTAGATTCCTATTTTAACAGAAAAAAACCTGGCTCACACTGTCTGCCATACAATTCTTAATTTTTCAATTCCAGTAGACACATTTAGTATATATACCTATATATCATATTTGTTAAGCCCTATCCTCATGGAAACCAACTTTATTAATTAGAGTGTACTTTCTTTTTGTCTTTAGTCCAACAAACTCTATTCATTCCCAACTTAGGCCAGCAACATCCCCCCATTCCCTTCAGTGAGGCTGTTTCCTACAGCTGTAATACAGTTATATTTCCTTGTCACAGTCTGCTTTCCTTCATGAGATCTCTGCTCTTTTAAATGATTTTTTTAAGGTTCACAGATTAAAGCTTACTTTTGCCACAAAGTTCCATAGGTTTTAACAAATGTATAACGTCAGGTATCTAAAATTACAGTAGCATACAGAATAGGTTCACCACCTAAAAATCCCCTGTGCTTCACTCACACATCCCTTCCTTTTTTTCCCCAAACCCCTGACAACCACTGATCTTTTTGCTGTCCATTTCCATAATTCCATGTGATTGGAATTATAAAATATAATATATAGAGGTCTCAGACTAGCTCCTTCCAATTAGTCTGTATTTTAGGTTCATTATTTTTTTTCTTCATGGTTTGATAGCTCACTTGCTTTTATTGCTAAGTAATATTCCATTGAATAGATGTACCACAATTTGTTTATCAATTTACCTATTGAAGGATATCTTAGGTGATTACAAGTTTTGGCAATTACATCCCATAAAAACGTATGAAGGCTTCTTTCTCCACATTATCAACAGTTGTTTCATGATAAAAGTAGGAAATTAAGTGAACAAATACTTACAGAATGCTGAGATTTCCAGCTATCTTCTCTACCAGGGTTCCAGAATTCTTGCATGAGGCTTTTTGTCCCTAAGGCAGGATATGCAAAGTGTTTTCTCTCAACAGTCTCAACTGTGACTCAAGCTCATTGCAGTTCACAAACCCTACCTGAGTTACTCTAAATCTATTGAGTTTGCAGTCTCTCACTCTCATGTAAGGAGATAATTAAAGAATTACAAAAATTCAGAGAAAAGCTTCTAACAAGAAAGGGCAACACCAATGAAACAAATATAAAAAGGCAACTTGGAATAAACAAATACTGAAATGAGAAAGAAATTTAAATATTATTTTCCTTAGTAAGCTCAGAGATAGAAAATAATGTAACCACAAAGAGAGAATAGAATGCTTCATTAAAAAAAAAAAAAATATTCAGAGAACACCACTGGTTTTTGGCAAGCAATACAAAATTATAGCAGAAATGAAAAACTCAGTTGAAAGCCTGAAAAGATAATAAGATAGAAAAAAACATAGTAGATAAAGAAAAAAAAAAATAGGTGACAGAACAGGAGGTTTAGTAAGTTACAGCTCCAAAAGAGAGAACAAAAAATACCGAAGAAAGAGGATCACTAGTGATACTATTAGAGCATAATTTTCAGAATTAGAACCTGACTTCCAGGTTAAAGGGGCTCACTGAGAATCTAGAATAAAAACAGACTCACAGCAAAGTAATAGTGAAACTTAAAAACACTGGAGACAAAGAACGTGTACTAAAATCTTCCAGGTAAGAAAACAAATTAGGGCTCATATAAAAGATGAGCAATCAATATGGCTTTACGTTTCTTAAGAAAAGTATAGGAAAATAGAATAAAATGAGAAATTCCTTCAAAATTCTAAAAAAATGACTTCCATCCTGGATTTCTATACCCAGCTAAATATTACTCAGGTATTGGGATAGAAGAAAACTCTTTTCAGACATACACAGTCTTAAATAATTTATCTCCCATGAATGACTTTTCAAGAAGCTCTTAGAAGTGACCTCCACCAATACGAGAGTAAATAAAGTAGTGAAAACCATGGAGTACAGGAAACAGAAGACGTGACACAAGAGAAAGGTAAAGTAGTCTGATGATGGTGAAAGGAGATTTCAAATAGAATGGCTATCAAATAGTTGATTGGCAACTAGGCTCCAGGAGAGAATTCTCCAAGATGACAAAACTTACAGAATGCCTCATGTGCATATTGATTGATAGTATATTTAAATAGCTGACACAAAGTCTGAGGTTGAAATAGTGATAAATTAAAAAGCAAAAAAAAAAAAAAATCATTAATTCCAGGCAAAGGAAAAAGTAGTGCAGAGCAGAACAACCCTATCATAGTTTCTTAGCTGTGAATAAAATTTGCACATAGTAAACAGATTATTGATACAAATAAATTGTGACATAATCTTATTGAGAAGAGAGGGGAAGGAAAAATGTGTAAGGGTGATAGTTCTAGAGCTAAAGTGAAAACTAACTCTTCATGCTATTTCACAAAGAGAGAAATAATAGTATCTGTTGAAAATGAACAACTATTGATATATTTTTAAGACATATGGAGGTAAGCTGCAAAAGGGTTAAATGAGTAGAAATTTTAAAGATGACCTTTAAAAAAGGCAAACTGTAGGGGAAGGAAGAAACTGCTACTTTTGGTAACCAACCTGAAGAACTAGACTTTTAGATATATACAAGTAAAATTTTGATAAACATGGAAAGGAAAAATTCATACACAAAACAGACACATAAATCAGTGGAACAAAATAGAAAGCCCAGAAATTAACTCATGCATGCATGCCCACGGAGTCACATCCAAGTCTTTGCAATCCCCTGGACAAAGGAGATAAGAATATATGATGGGGGAAAAAAAAACAAAAAACAGTCTCTTCAATAAGTGGCCCTGGAAAAACTGGAAAGCTACATGTAAAAGAATGAAATTAGAACATTCTGTAATACCATATATAACATTGTGGCATTTGCAGACAAGGATGGACCTAGAGACTGTCAGACACAGGGAAGTCAGAAAGAAAAAAACAAATTTCATGTAATATCGCTTATATAGGAATCTAGAAAAATGATGCAGATTAATTTACTTGCAAAGCAAAAATAGAAACAAAAATAAACTTAAAATGGATTAATGACCTAAACATAAGGCTGGACATGGTAAACTTCCTTCAGGAAAACAGGCAGAACACTCCTGGACATAAATTGCAGCAGTATTTTTGGGTCCACCTCTTAAAATAAAGGGAAAAAAGCAAAAACAAACAAAAAGGACCTAGTTAAAGGCACTTTTACAGCAAAGGAAATCACTGATAAAACAAAAAGACAACCTAGTGAATAGGAGAAAATATTTGCAAATGTCATGATTAATAAAGGATTAAAATTCATCATATATAAATAGCTCATACAACTCACCATCAGAAAAACAAACAACTCAACTAAAATATGGGTACAGTCCCTCTGCTATTCACGTGAAATTACCACGACATTGTTAATCAGCTATACCCCAGTACAAAATGTTTCTGGTGAAAAATTCAAAAAAATAAAAATTTAAAAGGAAAAAAAAGTGGGTAGAGAAATTGGATAGATGTTTTTCCAAAGAAGAAATGTAGATGGTCAATAGGCACATGAAAAGATGCTCAGCATTGCTAATCATCAGGTAAATGCAAATCAAAATCACAGAGAGGTATCTCCTTACTTGCCTCAGAATAGCTATCATCAAGGAAAAAAAAAAAAAAAAAAACACCACACAGAAATAACAAATGTTAGTGAGCATGCAGAGAGATGAGAATACCAGACCACCTTATCTGCCTCCTGAAAAACCTGTATGCAGGTCAAGAAACAACAGTTAGAACTGGATGTGGAACAACAGACTGGTTCAAAATTGAGAAAGGAGTACAGCAAGCCTGTATATTGTCACCCTGCTTATTTAATTTATATGCAGAGTATGTGCGTGTGTGTGTCTGACTCTGCAACCCTATGGACTGTGGCCAACCAAGCTTCTCTGTTCATGGAGTTCTCCAGGTCAGAATACTAGAGTGGGTTGCCAGGCCCTCCTCCAGAGGATCTTCCCCACCCAGGGATTGAACCTGAGTCTCTTATGTCCCCTGCATTGGCAGGTGGGTTCTTTAACACTAGCACCCCCTAGGAAGCCCTATATGCATAGTTCAGTTCAGTCGCTCAGTCGTGACCAATTCTTTGTGACCCTATGTCCATCACCAACTCCTGAAGCTTACTCAAACTCATGTCCACTGAGTTAGTGATGCCATCCAACCATCTCATCTTCTGTCATCCCCTCTTCGCCCGCCTTCAATCTTTCCCAGCATCAGAGTCTTTTCAAAAGAGTCAGTTCTTCACATCAGGTGGCCAATGTATTGGAGTTTCAGCTTCAGCATCAGTCCTTGCAATGAATATTCAGGACTGATTACCTTTAGGATGGACTTGTTGGATCTCCTTGCTGTCCAAGGGACTCTCAAGAGTCTTCTCCAACATCACAGTTTAAAAGCATCAACTCTTCAGAGCTCAGCTTTCTTTACAGTCCAACTCTCACATCCATACATGACTACTGGAAGAACCAAATCTTTGACTAGATGGACCTTTGTTGGCAAAGTATGTCTCTGCTTTTTAATATGCTGTCTAGGTTGGTCATTGGAGAAGGAAATGGCAACCCACTCCAGTGTTCTTGCCTGGACAATCCCAGGGACGGGGGAGCCTGGTGGGCTGCCATTTACGGGGTTGCACAGAGTTGAACACGACTGAAGCGACTTAGCAGCAGGAGCAGGTTGGTCATAACTTTTCTTCCAGGGATCAAGCATCTTTTTATTTCATGGCTACAGTCACCATCTGCAGTGACTTTGGAGCCCCAAAAAACAAAGTCTGACACTGTTTCCACTGTTTCCCCATCTATTTCCCATGAAGTGATGGGACCAGATGCCATGATCTTTGTTTTCTGAATGTTGAGCTTTAAGCCAACTTTTTCACTCTCCTCTTTCACTTTCATCAAGAGGCTTTTGAGTTCTTCTTCACTTTCTGCCATAAGGGTGGTGTCATCTACATATCTGAGGTTATTGATATTTCTCCTGGCAATCTTGATTCCAGCTTGTGCTTCTTCCAGCCTAGCATTTCTCATGATGTACTCTGCATAGAAGTGAAATAAGCAGGGTGACAATATACAGCCTTGACGTACTCCTTTTCCTATTTGGAACCAGTCTGTTGTTCCATGTCCAGTTCTAACTGTTGCTTCTTGACCTGCATATAGGTTTCTCAAGAGGCAGGTCAGGTGGTCTGGTATTCCCATCTCTTGAAGAATTTTCCACGGTTTGTGATCCACACAGTCAAAGGCTTTGACATAGTCAATAAAGCAGAAATAGATGTTTTTCTATTGCTTTTTTGATGATCCAACCAATGTTGGCAATTTGATCTCTGGTTCCTCTGCCTTTTCTAAAACCAGCTTGAATATCAGGAAGTTCATGGTTCACGTATTGTTGAAGCCTGGCTTGGAGAATTTTGAGCATTATTTTACTAGTGTGTGAGATGAGCACAATTGTGCGGTAGTTTGAGCATTCTTTGGCATTGCCTTTCTTTCGGATTGGAATGAAAACTGACCTTTTCCAGTCCTGTGGCCACTGCTGAGTTTTCCAAATTTGCTAGCATATTGAGTGCAGCACTTTCATAGCATCATCTTTTAGGATTTGAAATAGCTCAACTGGAATTCCGTCACCTCCACTAGATTTGTTCGTAGTGATGCTTTCTAAGGCCCACTTGACTTCACATTCCAGGATGTCTGGCTCTAGGTCAGTGATCACACCATCGTGATTATCTGAGTCATGAAGATATTTTTTGTACAGTTCTTCTGTGTATTCTTGCCACCTCTTCTTAATATCTTCTGCTTCTGTTAGGTCCATACCATTTCTGTCCTTTATTGAGCCCATCTGTGCATGAAATGTTCCCTTAGTCCAGCATAATTATTTGTGTGTACTGGTAGAATGCAAATTTTTGCTTTGACTAAAAGAGAAGTGAAGAATTTGGTATGTTTACTTTTGTAAGAGGTGGCTGGTACGAGGGCAGATGATAGAGAGATGAGAGAAAACATTCGACAAGTAGCCTTTATCTGTATGGGCTTCCCATGTGGCCTAATGGTAAAGAATTCACCTACCAACACAGGAGTTGCGAGAGATGTGGGTTCAGTCCCTAGGTGAGCAAGTACCCCTGGAGAAGGAAATTGCAAACCACGCCAGTATTCTTGTCGGGAGAATCCCATGGACAGAGAAGCCTTGCAGGATACAGTCCATGTGGTCACAAAGAGTCAGACCCCTGATGCATTAGCATTATGTGGGATGCCATTAGCAGGGGCAACAATGAGATTCCTTCAGGAAGGCTCTGGTGTAGCATGTATATTTTGACTAGCTGAAGTTAAGGTAAGGATAAGCAGTATGGTAGGTGTGACTCTGTATTTGTAGCAAAGAAGCAAGGTGTTTAGCCTAAGTGTGTTTGCCCCAGAAAGCAGAGCTTGAGTCAAAGGCTTGTGTACAGCAATCTGAGGGAACAGGTGTTGGGGACTGGAAAAATTGAATAGGGAGGGTGGAAACATTGGTACAAAGATATGTTATTGAACTGATCACCAACTGGGTAGCTGAAGTTCCATCTTACTGGAATTCTGAAACGCCATGTAGAATTCTCCTTATAATTAGGCATTTGAGGGATCATAGAAGATGGAAGTGTTTATGCATGACACTCATCCTCCACTAGCCCAGGTTTTACACCTGGGAGTATGTTTCCCTAAATAAATTAAAATAATAATAATAATAATAAAAGAAATACTTAGAATGAGAGAAGCCCCTGACAGAAAATGAGATTTCTAGTGTAGCTGAGGCTACATGCTCTCAGGTCTTACTTGTAAAGGTGGTTCTTACATTAACAACTGGAGTGAAATGTCCAGAGGATATGAGGTGGGTAGAAGAAGTGCTTGCTGCAGTGTCTGATACTCTGTTTTGTGGATTCCCAGAAACACCTGAGGGACAGGGTGGCTTTGAAGAGTGATCCGATATGAGCAAGTGGATAAGAATAACATTAGAACTTGAAGTGTAACCATCAGTGTGACATTATTTGTTTTCTGGCTTTAGAGGACTAAATTATTCTATTTATACTTATATTTGTCTTTTTGCAACTTTTTATTTTATATTGAAGTACAGGTGATTAGCAATGTTAGGTTAGCTTCAGGTGTACAGCAAAGCGATTCAGTTATACATGTACACATATCTATTCTTTTTCAAACTCTTTTTTTCCCATTTGGTTATATAATATTAAGTAGAGTTCCCTGTGCTATAGAGTAGGTCCTGTTTGGTTATATCTTTTAAATATAGCAGTAGTGGGAGGGATATCTAAGGAATTTGGGACTAACGTGTATATTTGCCTTTTGTAAGGGCTCAACCCCAATAGGATGCTGGGAAAAGGCAAGTTTGGAGATGAAAGTGGTTCTCAGTCATCTTTAGTGATGGACCTGCACCAGAGAGGTGAGTGTATCTTTCATGAATTTTTTTTGGCGGGACCCAGTGGTGTGGCTTATGGGATTTTAGTTCCCCAACCAGGGATTGAACCTGGGCCACAGGAGTGAAAGTGCCGAGTCCTAACCACTAGACCACTGGGAAACTCCCAGAGGTGAGTGTATCTTGAGAGTACGACCCTCAACCCCTGTAAAACATCCAGATAACTCCAAAAATCATACTGAACTTTAGTTTTGACAGGAGAACACAAACCGCGAGTTGTGAATAGAAAACAGAAGAGAACTGGACAGTCTGAGCAGAGTCTCTCCAAAAGCATAAATTTGCAGAGAGTATTTGGCATCTCTTTGGAAGGACTGATGCTAAAGCTGAAACTCCAGTACTTTGGCCACCTCATGCGAAGAGTTGACTCATTGGAAGACTCTGATGCTGGGAGGGATTGGGGGCAGGAGGAGAAGGGGATGACAGAGGATGAGCTGGCTGGATGGCATCACTGACTCGATGGACGTGAGTCTGGGTGAACTCCGGGAGTTGGTGATGGACAGGGAGGCCTGGCATGCTGTGATTCATGGGGTCGCAGAGAGTCAGACATGACTGAGCGACTGAACTGAACTGATTTGGCATCTCTTGAGGAATGTTGATCTTTTCAATGAGTATTCCTGGTTAGTGAAACCATCTCTGCTACAATGGCCACAGACTGAAGAGGCAACCGCAGGAGCCACTGAAAGCAATCAGATACGGTGACAGGAAGGCAGACCATGCAGTGGATGTGGCAGCTTTCCATGCTACTCTCTCATTGCCTCGGAACCTTGATTTATGTTCCCAGCACTGAAGGACGTTATCATATGACTCCTTTGCATCCTGCCTCTTTTGTGGCAGGAGTCATTTCTGAGTATGTCCAAATAAGTGTTATACTGTACAATGCTTTCTAATAGTAGACACTTACCACTGAATCAGTAAAATATCTTGAGAAATTATCATCTATCATTTCTCTTTGTTTTATATTCTTCCTATTCTATGTACAAGCATGTATCACAGCTGGTTCTGTGAATATTATCTCAAGGGTGGGGTGCGTGTTGTGCATACTTGTATAAGAGAGAATTCTCATAGGGAATAGAAATAGTCTACAAGATTCTTTGCAGTTGTATTTAGTTAAGATGAGGTCATATTGAATTCAAGTTCCTAATCCAAAAACTGATACCCTTAAAAAAGAGAAATTAGACACACAGAGGGGGAAGACAGTTATGCAAAGACAAAGGCAGAAATTCCTAATGCAATTGCAAGCCAAGGAACACCAAGCGTTGCCAGCTTCTATCAGAATCTGCAAGAGTCAATAAAGCACCCTTCCTTAGATCCTTCAGGGAGAACCTGGCCCTGGTGACATCTGATTTCAGACCCCTAGCTTCTATAACTGTGAGGAAGTAAATTTCTGTTGTTCTACCACACTCAGTTTGTTACTTTGTTACAGTAGCCCTAGGACACTAGAGAAGAGGGGAGTGAGGAGGGAGATCTGTGACTGTTATTCTCCAAGAGAATAGCTGAGAAGAGGTATGTCTTTCAGACATAGGATTTTCAGAGAGAACCAATAGGAAAGATGGAGAGATACTGATTTATTATAAGGGATTTGGCTTATACAATTATGGAAGCTTACAAGTCTCGAGATCTGTAAGCTGAAGACCCAGAAGAGCTGATGTTTCAGTTTGAGTCTAATAGCATTAAAATAAAAACCTAAGTCCCCATGTATTATATGACAGGGTTGTGGAGAAAATGGGGGGCAATCCTCATGTGCTATTAGTGGGGATGTAAATTGGTATAGCCACTGTGGAAAGCAATATGGAGGATCCTCAAAAAATTAAAAATAGAACTGTCACATGATCCAGCAATCCCACTCCTGGGTATACATCTGAAGAAGAGAAAAACACGAGTTGAAAAAGAATGCAGCCCAATGTTCACTGCAGAATTATTTACACTAGTCAAGATATGTAGGCAACCTAAGTGTCCCTCAACAGATGAATGAATAAAGAGGATGTGATGTATACACACAATGGAATATTTTTCAGCCATTAAAAAAAGGATAAAATTTTTACCATTTGTGACAATATGGATGAACCCAGAGGCTATTATACTTAGTGGAAAGCCAGACAGAAAGACAAATACTATAATCTTTCACTTATACGTGAAATCTGAAAAATAAAACAAATAAACAATTAAAACAGAGAGAGAGAGATTCACAGACACAGAGGAAAAACTAGTGGTTACCAGAGGAGAAATGGGTTGGGGAGGGGCACAACTCCTATGTCTAAAAGAAATAAGTTACAAGGATGTAATGTACAGCATGGGGAATATAGTCAATATTTTTATAATAACTTTGTATAGTTAACTAAAAGTATTGATTTATGTCATACACCTGAAACTAACATAATATTATAAGTCAACTATAATTCAATTTTTTTAAAAGAAAACTAAAATCAAATAAAATCAAATGCTGTTTCCTAACTTGAAAGGCAGTCAGGCAGGAGGAGTTCCCCTTACTTCCAGGAGGGTTAGCCTTTTTGTTTTATTCAGGTCTTCAACTGACTGGATGAGGCCCATCCAAATGAGGAAGGAGAATCTGCTTTACTTGGCCTACTGATTCAAATGTTAATCTCATCCAAAAACACTCTCACTTGCATACCCAGAAAAATGTTTGATCAGATGTCTGGGGAGCCCCTATTCCAGTGAAATTGACACATAAAAGTAACCATCACAGTCCTGCTTCCTGGCAGGAGTAGAATGCAGACAGCAAGTCTCTGGTAAGCAAAGTTCAGAGGTGAATGAAATGGAGGAGATATTTACCCAAGATACTTAGATATGAACAGGAAGCTATAGAGAGCTGTCATCCTGAATGGGCCACATGGATCTGGCTTGAATGTTTCAACCATAACCAGGGCCAACCAAGACATAATGCCATCCTACTTCTTTTCTGCAAAGCTTTGGCAACACATGAGCTTCCAAAACCTGACATGATGCTAACTGAAGTTATTTCTCACAAGCTCAGCATATGAGAGCTGAAACTTTTCTGTTAGTTTCTAGAATAGAAAGAGATGAGAGAGTTCTCAGACACATGTGTCAGTTATCTGAGATTTATACTCTCTCTATAAAGCAATCTCTGGCAAAATAAAATGGGAAAGGGCAACCCAAAAAAACACCCAAGAGCATTTAAAAAGCCCTGTCACACAGAACCTATTTTAGTGAATGTCAGACTACAACTGGATACCTGGCCATTTAATTCTCAAGAAATAGAAGTTTCTCTGCACAACCCACAGCCCTGATTGCACACAGGGCTACTGCTGCTGCTGCTGCTGCTAAGTCGCTTCAGTCGTGTCCGACTCTGTGTGACCCCATAGACGGCAGCCCACCAGGCTCCCCCCGTCCCTGGGATTCTCCAGGCAAGAACACTGGAGTGGGTTGCCATTTCCTTCTCCAATGCATGAAAGTGAAAAGTGAAAGTGAAGTCGCTCAGTTGTATCCGACTCTTAGTAACCCCATGGACTGCAGCCTACCAGGCTCCTCCATCCATGGGATTTTCCAGGCAAGAGTACTGGAGTGGGGTGCCATTGCCTTCTCCAACACACAGGGCTACTAGCAAGCATCTTTGGTTCTGCTACTTGATATTAATGGAAGGATTTCCTGCGTTTTGCTGTGAGGGTTTCTGCTGCCACTGCCAAGATCACCCAAGAAATGAGGCCTTCAGAGAGGGAAACTCTAGGGACATGCATATCCAGCTCTACAAACCCTCCAAGTACTAAGTGCATCAAACTCGTTATATTGTATGACACCTCTTTATCATGATCTCCCAGGAAATAAACTTATCCTGAATATAAAAGGTAGAGAAATGTTCAATCTTGACCATGTAATGGAATGACTATAGAATGGGGGTGCTTATAAAGATGCTGAGGCCAGCAGGTTGGGACCTAAGATTCAGTTCCTGCTGCATTGATTCAGTCATGAAGAGTATCCCCAGGATTAAAAAGCACAAGGATGCAGAGCCTTTTGGAAACTCTTTAGGCAGGAGGGAAACGCTGAGTGAGTGGCTGCTTTTCTGAACAATTTCCATCCCTGTTGATGGTGAGGGTTCCTGGAAAAATATGGGATCTGGTGTCAGGAAGGCTGGGGTTTGAATTCCAACCCAGCCACTTACAGGGACTCTAGGCAAGTTATTTAACCTCTTGGTTCTCAAAAGGAATAGTGTTCTTACCCACATCTTTGTCTTCAGCTCAATTCAGAATTACACTTCTAATTAGGACTTTATATTCTGGCAAGAGCAAGCCACTTTGGGGACCATTTTCCTAAAATGGCCCAGGGCTCCAGTCCATCAGCAATTACTAACCTGACTGAGGTTTCAACAGCAAATGGGTCTTTAGAAAGAAAATTAATAAAGGAATTATTTAATAAGTTAATGAGTGAGTGAATAAAGGAAAGAATATGGACAGATGAGAGAAACACGGGAAAAAGAAAAAGGATATGGAAGTATTTACTGGCTTTTCTCAAGCGAGATTCTTAATAAGAGACAGTCAACTGCCTGTGGCTTCTGAGACCATAAATTGTGGTCACTTCTAATCTGAAACACTCTTGAAAGGCTATTGCAAATATGATTCTCTGTCACTGCAGTGACTGGGGTTACCTGGGGAAATCACACTTTTGCAGTGCATATGAAGGAAACCAGAGACACTGATAAAGGACTAATGAACGGCGGGTTCTGAGCCTATGAGCAGGGGCTACAGAAGACCTGGCTTTTCAGAACAAGCTTCTCTGACCCTCAGTGGCCATCTGAGAAGGTGACCCTCAGGCCATAGAGCACAGCTTCCAACTGCCTTGTGTTAGAGAATCTTCTAATGCTCACCCCTCATGATAATGAAGAGACAGTCCCCGTGATGTTAGTATGCCATCACTCACCTCCACACACTTAAACCATCACTCACTTATTCTCTGATTTAGGGACTACTGGAGTCAGAAGAGTGCTCAGAGAACATCCCACTCAGCATCATATTACAGAGGAAGGGCTGGAGGTCTGAACTGACTCGGACAACTTCCTTTTCCTTTCTTGTTCTGTTTCTGACAGGCATGATCCGGCTTCAATCTTGCCATTTTACATCACCCTCACTACTCAGATGGCCATGAGGAGACAACATCGACAATAATTAGGATGTAAATGTCAAAGTTAGGTGGAGCTTAAGATGTCTCTCGGGTTATTCATTCATTCCCATTCCTCTGAGGAAGGATATTTACTGATGCTCCTTAATACGCAGTTTCTCATCTCCTAAACTCAGATTTACAGAAAGATAACAAAGACCTGGTTGGTCGGTATTTATGAAGAGCTTTGACAAATGGTATGGGTTTTGGATCTTCACAAGGATGCTGTGTGGTAGGTAGGACATGTAGATTTCCATTTTTCAGGCAGATACAATCCGAGAGAGGCTACATTTAGACATGCCATTTTCAATCCCGTGGGAGTCATCTGTTGGTGTTCTTTGCTTTCTTATCTGAGGAAACCCATAGAGTCACCTAGAAGCAACATGAAAGCTGTCTTTTCTTTTTATAAACCTTTCCTTAAACTTACATGGGCTTCCCAGGTGGCTCAGTGGTAAAGAATCCGCCTGCCAACAAGAGACATGAGTTTGGTCCCTGGGTTGGGAAGATCCCCTGGAGAAGGAAATGGCAACCCACTTCAATATTCTTGCCTGGGAAACCCCATGGACAGAGGAGCCTGGTGGGCTACAGTTTGTGGAGTCACAAAGAGTCATATATGACTTAGTGACTAGACAAAACTAATAACAAGCTTATGTAGAGCTAGTCAGCCCCCGGCTTTCCTTCTGTTTTCACAAACTGATAGCATCTCCCAGATAAAGACATGTTCCCAAGTCATATTGCTGATACCGCACACACACGACCAACTGGTACTGGTCACCATAAATCCTTTCTCAGATAATATAAGATGGATAAAAGTAAAACAAAGTAGGTGATTTGAATGTAAAAGCAACTGCCTTCTGTGTTTGCTCCCATCACATTCACAAAGTCTTTCACAGAAAAATACCTGCAATTAAGTGATGCTGATAAAGTATTGGATTGCAATTTACTACCTCTTACTCATATTCATATAGCACTTAAATGAATACTTCTTTTTTTCCCTGCTATTACTCCCATTTTATAGATGAGGAGATTGAGCTTCAATGAGTTTAGGTGAAATGGATTTCCTATGGTTTCCTATCAGCTCTGTGCATAGGTGTTCCACAAGCATTTGCTGAATTGAAGAGCATTTACTTCTATATCTTTTTTTGTACTTAATATTAGAATTAATGGTTGAGCAAATTTTTTTTTTTTCTTTCAGAGAAGTGCACACCACGGTAACGTGCCTCTGGGAATGCAAATAGCCCACTCGATGTATTAGGCAACCATAAACAAATGGAGATCTGCACAGATGTAATTAAGAATAGAAAATACAAGCCTATGTGCAGGACCATGATTTACAGTCAAATTCACCTGCCTTGAAAGCTCATATTAGATTGCTCCTTGTTTGATTATCAAGTTGGTGTTTCAATGCAAAGCATATGCTCACAGGCCCCCAGGTTTGCTGGGCTTATGAATTAGCTAATAACTTTGAAATGAACCTTTTAAGGGAGGATTGGTTTACGCCTCAGCAATGCAAACATGTGCAAGTGAAAATATATGCATCTCAACTGGTTATTTTTGTAGGGAGGACAAATGTGTAAAAATATGTTTACTAGAAAAAAATTCTGGTTTTGACTGTTTGCCAAACATTATACAAGTAATTAGTGATGTTGTTAAGTGCTCAGCAGCTCTTTTGAGACTTCTTTTTTTTTTTGGCATAATAATATGCTCCTTCTCCAATGTATAGGCACATATGATATTTTAAAATATTCATAGAACAAAGGTGCTGATTTGACTTATAAATGGGCAGCTGCTGTTGAGGCCCTCTCATTTATCCTTTTCAGGTCCTCAGACTTGTCCTGAGAATCTGGAAAAGGGAGAAGATGATGTTGTTTTCAAAACTTTGGCTTAACTTTTCCAAATCGCATGTTAAATATCCTAAAGCAGTCTTGCTGTCCACACGCCCATCTCTACCTACACTCTCTTCTCACTAGTGTGTTTAGAGAATAAAATTTCTAATGCAAAATCAGAAAGCATAAATCAAAGGGCTGGACCACCACTACATGGTTTTATTCCCCATCACTACCTCCACCCTTTCACATGACTTCTTGAAAAGCTGAAAATTACCTAAAATAAGTTTCTTCAACTCCACTTTTCAGACTCCGTGGATGTTGTTAATATAAATGAACTAGTGTCCCAACTGTAAACCTTGGGTCTTACCACCACAAGAATTCAGAATGTTTGTCAATATTATTTGCTGTTTTGGTCAAAATGAAGCAGCTGTAGGGAATCAGTAAATAAAAATACCCTCCTATGTGTAGACTTGCCGTTGTCAGTGGCATCCTAGAGAAATACATCAATTGGTCTGTCCAGCTGGAGCTCCACTAGAGGGGAGCCTGGCCATTAGAGGACCTAGGAGGAGTCACCTTGAGGACTGTGTTGTGTTGGAGTCAAGTAACAAGCACAACAGGTATGATATTTCTCATACATGGAAACAAATATTATGCCGGGGGAGGAATAATTGGCTCAAGGCAAAATGTCAACATTCAGACAGAGTTGTAAGTCAAAAATGGGCCAAGTTGTGACATTGTGATAGAGGTAAAAATCCAACATGAGGTGAAGAGTATGTCAGAGGAGCAGAAGGCAAGAATAAGGAACCACCCAAATGCGAGGCAGCCTGGATACATCCCAGAGCAGAGCACCATGGCAGACCAAAAACAGAGAGTAGATTAGACACTTCATGAAGAGAAGTGAGAGTCCCCCATTTTATACATCTAGAATCTGAGTCTGCACAATGTCCACCCAATTGACCAAAAGCTCTAGAAAGAGTGAGTCGGGCTTTACTGTGCAGACTCCCGAGTCCTGATTCTGTGAGGACCGAAATTTCATAGACCTTCCTCAACACTGCCCACTTCTAAGAAGACTGGGAAAGTAAGAAGACACGGAGTCACCAAGGGCAAGGGGAAAAGGATAGAAGCAAATGAAATGAAGCTGCGTAACATATAAGATGAGAGAGATACCATTAGAAAATAAATAATGCTTATGTTGATGAAAATCAAAAACTGCATGTGATCCCGAAGAAAAATCTTCACATCAGAATCTAAAAAAAAATATAGCCATGCAAATAAGGGCCCATTATTTTCCCCTCTGCACAGAATGACTGGCTTTGAGTTTTAACATGGGAGGAAAAGCCAGATGGCGGCAGACGGGCTTATTATAGAAAGTCCACTTGCACTGAAGTTTTCTCAGCACTTTCTGTCGTTGCTGAGTGAGGTTTTGTTTTGTTTCCTTCTTAAGTGTAGGGCAGGCAAGTACCAAAATTTGTATAAAGTCTGCAACCTTTTCATGCAAATGTTCTATTCAATACCTCCAATACATGATATATGATGCCACCACAGGAAAACTAGTGTTGCTACAGACGTTAATCATAATTATGAAAATTTTTAATTTAAATGTAGGTCTGAACACACAAAATACAGTGCATGGCCATCTGTTAGTTTTCCATCTGGGCTCATTTGCAAAATACATTCTGTTTCACTCCCCCCTTCCCCCTCTATTTATAATCTTCCCTGGAAAACAAATATGGCTAATCTATGGCATGCCAGAGCTGAAGTTAGCTATTTACAAGTGGCTTTTAATAGACATGGCTACACAGTTGAAAGCAGTAACAAACTTCTTCAAGTGTTTTTTTTCATGTGTGGGGGGTGAGACACCTTCTCAGACTTTTGTCAGTAGATTTTTCCTTTGTGAGTTCCCCATCCCAGTGTGAAAATAGTATTTTACAGCTTATCTGTAGAGAATAATGAAAAATGGAATATTACTCCGTTTCTCTCTTGCTATGATAAGAATAATGTCTAAAATTTTACATCTGTCACAGCAATATTATTCTTAATTGCCAAAAAGCAAAAATAAAAATGTCCATCAGCTGATTAATGGATAAATAAAGTGTGGATATCTATAAATTTAATATTATTCAGCCATAAAAATGTGATCCTAAAAGATGATGCTGTGAAAGTGCTGCACTCAATATGCTAGCAAATTTGGAAAACTCAGCAGTGGCCACAGGACTGGAAAAGGTCCATTTTCATTCCAATCCCAAAGAAAGGCAATGCCAAAGAATGTTTAAATGACCACACAATTGCACTCATCTCACACGCTAGCAAATAATGCTCAAAATTCTCCAAGCCAGGCTTCAACACTATGTGAACCATGGACTTCCAGATGTTCAAGATGGATTTAGAAAAGCCAGAGGAACCTGAGATCAAATTGCCAACATCCGACGGATCATTGAAAAAGCAAAAGAATTCCAGAAAAACATCTACTTATGTTTTATTGACTATGCCAAAGCCTTTGACTGTGTGGATCACTACAAATTGTGGAAAATTCTGAAAGAGATGGGAATACCAGACCACCTGACCTGCCTCCTGAGAAATCTCTATGCAGGTCAAGAAGCAACAGTTAGAACTGGACATGGAACAACAGACTGGTTCCAAATAGGAAAAGCAGTATGTCAAGGCTGTATATTATCACCCTGCTTATTTAACTTATGTGCAGAGTACATCATGAGAAATGCTGGGCTGGAAGAAGCACAAGCTGGAATCAAGATTGCCGGGAGAAATATCAACAACCTCAGATATACAGATGACACCACCCTTATGGCAGAAAGTGAAGAACTAAAGAGCCTCCTGGTGAAAGTGAAAGAGGAGAGTGAAAAAGTTGGCTTAAAGCTCAACATTCAGAAAACTAAGATCATGGCATCTGGTCCCATCACTTTATAGCAAATAGATGGGGAAACAATGGAAACAGTAATAGACTTTATTTTTGGAAGCTCCAAAATCACTGCAGATGGTGACTGCAGCCATGAAATAAAAAGACACTTGTTCTTTGGAAGAAAAGCTATGACCAACCTAGATAGCATATTGAAAAGCAGAGACATTACTTTGCCAACAAAGGTCTGTCTAGTCAAAGCTATGGTTTTTCCAGTAGTCATGCATGGATGTGAGAGTTGGGGTATAAAGAAAGCTGTGCACTGAAGAAATGATGCTTTTGAATTGTGGTGTTGGAGAAGACTCTTGCAAGTCCCTTGGGCAGCAAGGAGATCCAACAAGTCCATCCTAAAGGAAATCACTTCTGAATATTCATTGGAAGGACTGATGCTGAAGCTGAAACTCCAATACTTTGGCCACCTGATGCGAAGAAATGACTCATTGGAAAAGACCCTGATGCTGGGAAAGTCTGAAGGCAGGAGGAGAAGGAGATGGCAGAGGATGAGATGGTTGAATGGCATCACCAACTCTATGGACATGAGTGTGAGTAAGCTCTAGGAGTTGGTGATGGACAGGGAAGCCTGGTGTGCTGCAGTCCTTGGGGTCGCAAAGAGACACAACTGAGTGCCCGAACTGAACTGATGCCTGCTACAGCAGGGATAAACCTTGCAAACATTAAGTGAAAGGAGCCTGACACAAAAGGCTACATGTGGTTTGATCATGTTTGTATAAAATGCACACAGCAGCCAAACCTATAGAGACAAAATATATTAGCAGTTGCCTCATGCTGGAGGCTGGGGCTGGGGAAATGAGGAGTGACTGTTAATGGTTTGCTTTAAGGTTGATAAAGATATTCTAAAATTAGATGATAGAACTTGTGAATATGTTCAGAAATATTATATACTTTAAGCAGTAAACTTTATGAAGTATGTAAATTATATCCTAATAAATGCACTGAAAAAAATTGTAGAGCAAGACAGATGTAGAAATCATTCAGCCCATTTTTCACATCTTAAATATGGTGCAGTGAAGTTCTGGAGGGTAAAGATATTAGTTAGTTGTTCAGTGTTGAGGTTTCTAGACTTCCACTCAAGGGCTCTCATTGCCATGTAATTGTGAATGACGACAGTAACAAATTCACCTAGTGGCAAACAGTGAGGAGACTGATGAAGGAGAGATTCAAGTGGAAAGATGAATTATGAAGCTACTGCAGTGATTCCAAACCAGGTTCAGGGAAGCCTGTAAAGATGGCAGCAGTGGTAAGAACGGAGCAGTTTATCTGAATGTAGTAGATCTTTTGGAGGTAAGTTCTTTATGACTTTGTATCTGATTGACTCTGAGCGGAAACAGAGGGAAAGAATCAGCAGTGACTACAATGGTTGTGATCAAGAAAGTAGAAGCTAGAAAAGAAGGAAGATGGATTTCATTCTTAATATCAATTGGAGTCATTCACAGAACAGAGCGCAGACACTCAAGAGCAAAGTGGGTGGCAGAACTTGGATTTTGTTGAAAAGCTTAGAGCTAGAGACAATAAAGGGAGCTGACTGGTGGCAGGGGCAGTGAAAGCACTGAAAGCGTGCAGGAGCTGTTGGAGAGTGAGAAGCGGAGACTGAGAAAGTGACACTGGGGATCCTACATGTAAGGGCAGAGAGAAAAGGAAAGGGGGAACAAAGCAAAAGAAAGATTCCAAAACAAAGGTGGGACCCAGGACAGGTAGGCCAAAACAGGAGAGTGGATCCAACATAGGCCAGCCAAAGACTGGTGGATGGATTTTGGAATTGAACATTTGAGGCCTCGCCTTTGCTGGAGCTTTTAGTCTACTTAGGCACCAAATAAGAAATGAATTCAGGGACTTGAATAAAAAAAAAGCTCTGACTCTGGAGAGAGGCAAGATGAGGAAAAATCTATAAGAATCAAATTGATGAGATGAGAAAAAAGAAGTGAATGGCATTAAAATGTGAACAAAAGCAGCTGGAAAATTTGAAAAAGAGGTTTTCATGGAAAAATATGTTGTAAAAGGGAAAATGTAGCTTTCCAAAAGATCTACTATCACAGTGAGAGTGAAGATACACAAGTAGGCTTTTTCTGTATTTCTGCCAGAATGGAGTGAGGGTAGAAGTATTAATCTGGCCTCAGCAGATTAATACATTTCTCTCATGTTTAGGAGGTTAACCAAATTCTGTTCCCAGGCCTGAGAAGTTTAGGCTGAGAATAAGGGCAAAGCTCTCTGAAAATAAAATCCAGTTACAGAAATTCTCACTAGGAAATAAAAAAGCCAGGAGTCACTGGGTGTCATCTAGGACACTGTTATTTAAAAAAAAAAAATGTATTGAGCATTTGTTTATTTACCATACCCATGGTACGGTATTGGATAGGTTAGGTTCTAAGAATCCGGAGAAAACAAGGAAGAAATCCCAACCTGCCCTTAAGGAGTTCTCAGTTAAGTCACAGACAGCTAGGTAGACCAGCTGTCTACAAATCATGTAATAAATGCTGTGACAGATCATGGGTATGAAGAGAAAGGTGTGCCCAGGTCTGTAAGAGACTGGCGAAGTGGAGTAGAGGAGAGTTTGCACAGAGAAGTCCATGTATGGTCTAAATCTGGAGAGAGAAACAGCAACTTGCATAGGCCAACTGGAGGTGGACAGGCATGAGTACTATTTCTCCTGATGGGCAGAGTACCAGCGAAGGACCTATGGTGTGAGCAAGTGTGCTCATTTGGGGAACTGCAAGCCGGTGGTTCATGGCTGAAGCGCTGATGATACTGAGAGGCAGGGGAAACTTTCCCGGTAGGGAAAGTTTCCCATTCCTTTGCAGGGACCACATCATGGAACATCATCCTTCATCCCATTGGATTCTTTCTCAATATCCCCCCAAACAGACGCTGAGACAAAGACTTGGGAGAATCTAGTTTATGAAGCACAAAGAAAGAAGGGAGGAAGGTCAACACTGAGTTACCAATGGGCTTATGGTTGTGGGCACCTGGGGCTCAATCCCACTGAAATCTCCTGAGAAAGTGAAGAGGAACATACTTCAGAACCACCACATCAGAGGACATTTACTCGTGGGCTCCATCTTCCCTGGGTTGAGGTTTACTCTGAGGGCGTTAAGACCCACCCTCCTTGACACATACACACGTTTACATTTTTAGGTTGAACCTGCTGCCTGCTTGCCAACTCTCCTCTTAGGCAGAGAAGCAGAGAGAACAAGAAGCTGAAGTGGGGGTTGGGGTGTAAGGAGTTGTCTCCCACAGGTGTGGGTGAACTCAGGAAGGTCAAGAGCATACAAGGCAGAACATCAATGGCATCCGCCAAACACTCCACGGCAGGCTACTTGTCACCTCCTTCCATCTGTATCTAGGTCATATCCATATCCACAGCATGGCTCGGAACATTCACTCTTCCACAACCCTAAATGTTTAACCCTTTCCACTCCCAAGTCTGAAGCTTCATCATGGCTCAGAATACTACCCACTGTCCACTACAGCATAGGAATAATCTTTGCCATACACTACCTGTTGTCTTTGTGGTCTCTAAACACTCCATATTACTTAACTTATTGGTTCCTAAAGCAAGCATTGTGTCTTAATGTCTTTGCATTACCCAAGGTGACCAGAAAACATTAATACCAATTGTTGTTCAGGCAAAGGAAACTGTTCTGTAAGCCTTTTGGAAACCAAGCCCTTCTAGTAATTCAACAAACTCAATGCTACCTCAAAAAAGTATATTCTTTGTAGATTGGTGCAGTCATTATGAAAAATGGTATGGAGGTTCCTCAAAAAGCTAAAAACAGAGCTTCCATGTGATTTAGCAATCCTATTCCTGGGCATATATCGAGATCAAAGTACAATACAAAAAGAAACAAAAATCTTTGTGTTCACAGCAGCACTATTTGCAATAGCCAAGACATGGAAACATGGAAATAACCTAAGTATCCATTGACACATTGTACACACACACACACACACACACACACACACACACACACACACACACACAATGGAATACTATTCAGCCATAAAAAAGAATGAAATAACGTTATTTACAACAATATGGATGGACCTAAAGATTATCATACTAAGTGAAGTAAGTCAGAGAAAGATAAATATCATGTGATATCACTTATATGTGGAACCTAAAATATGACACAAACTTACCTATGAAATGGAAACAGACTCACAGACATACAGAACAGACTTGCAGTTGCTAAGGGGGAGGGATGCGGTAGGATGGATTGGGAATTTGGAATTAGCAGATGCAAAGTACTATATATAGAATGGATAAACAACAAGGTCCTACTATATAGCTCAGAGGACTATATTCGATATTCTGCAATAAAGCATAGTGGAAAAGACCATGAAAATGATTATTATATACATATATATATATATATATAATTGAATCACTGCTATATAGCAGAAATAATTGCAAACAATATTCTTTAATAAAATAAATTTAAAAACTAAAAACAAAAAGCATATTCTTTTTATTCTGAGACAATAAAACAAGCCCTCTTTGAGGTGAAGAAATGTATTTGCATTCCAATGTAAACTATATTGTCTTAATACAGAGGTTTGAGTTCTTGATAGCCTTCTGTTAATAATTAATGAACTGGTAGGAGTCAGGAAGCACTTATATATTTGAAACCAAACTGAAGAATAAGAGGAGATATAAGACAGAAAAAGGAGACAGTGCACTGTCTTTAAATGTTTATAACAGGAAATACTGATGTCTAATTCATCCCATTTATTTAAAAAATGTCCTTGTACCACTTGAATTTTGGATAATATCCATCCCTATGGGTGTTATGAAGAATGACACATAAAAACATTCTTTATTTTGGTATATATTTTATGACAGTTCAATTAGCATGGAAATCCTGAGCCTTGGGAAGTCTGGGTCTCATTTTTGTATTTACCCAGTGGACACGCTGTCTTTCACTAAAGTTAGTTGAACTATATGGGCCAGTTTCTCTTGTGAGCTTCTCTCAAGCTTTGAACTGGAAAAAGAAATACACAGCAGGGTAATCTAGCCCTTTGAAATTTGGGACAGCTAGGAAAGATGCACTGTGGTACCGATTCGTAATAGGCTTTGTTCCCATGACATCAGTCTATAATATGATGAGGATTCTTCTTGGATTAAGATGTCCAGTGGTTATAAATGAAAAGCTGTTCTCCTTTTGGAAGGGAGGGGCGCTGAGGAGATGTCTATAATTTCCAGTTATTTCCTTTGTGGGACTTTTGGCATTTGAAAAAGGCACATCCTTTCATTAGTGGCACAAAAGGCAGTGTTCGAGCATGTGCTGATTTAGAAGTTAATACGTCACACAGTTTTTCTCTGTTGGAGTTGAAGAAGCTGAAGAACCACACTCTTAGGCTTTTTAAAACTGATACTCACTGTTTATTGAGCTCTCGCAATCCCCTGGGCAAGGTCCTAGCACTTTATGATGATGCAGTCACCATCTCGTTTCATCCCACCAGGATGCTAGGAGCTGTG
Organism: Bos indicus x Bos taurus; assembly: GCF_003369695.1. Taxonomy (NCBI): domain Eukaryota; kingdom Metazoa; phylum Chordata; class Mammalia; order Artiodactyla; family Bovidae; genus Bos; species Bos indicus x Bos taurus. Next base: position 42,599,298 of record NC_040083.1, read on the forward strand.
CACCCACCAGTCTGTTTGAGAGATGAGCTAACTGAGGCTTGGAGAGGTGAGGCAACCTGGCCAAGGCTCAGAGCTGGTAGAGGCTGGAACAGGGGCTGAGATTTGCTTATCCCCAAAGGCCAGGTATGAAACCAGGAGCCTGCACAGCACCTTTGCTGGCCAGACTTGGGTGGGTCGCCGGCTGGGTACTTCTTGTTGGTGTAAGAGAAACTCCTGAGTCGGATCATTAGTTTAAGAAGAAATTATTTAAACTGTCTTAACTTTTCAACTTAAGCTCTTTTCAAAGGGCTTAATTCTAAAAATTCACTTATCCTGAGTCCATTTAAGGTAACCCTGGAAATCACTGGGATGGGTTTTTGTTTGGCTTCCCAGCTTAGGCAGATAATCTCAATTAGGATTGCTAGAGACTCAGTTTTCATAGGATTCCAAATTATTTTTACATATTGATATTCTGTAGGTTACTTCTTTTGTATTATAACAATCTTAAATCTAACCTATTTAAGTTTTGGTATCTGTCCATAGCAAAATATATTAAATTCTACTCCTGAGAATATATCTGACAAAAAAACATGAATTCAAAAGATACATGCAGTCCAGTATTCACAGTAGCATTATTTATAACTCTTAAGGTATGGAAGCAACCTCAGCATCCGTCAGCTAGATAAATGGATAAAAAAGATGTGGGGTGTGTGTGCATGTGTGTGTGTGTGTGTGTGTGTGTGTGTGTGTGTGTGTGCGTGTGCACGTGCTTAGTCACTCAGGTGTGTCTGATTCTTTGCAACCCTATGGCCTATAGCCTACCAGGCTCTTCTGTACATGTGATTTCCCGGGAAAGGATATTGGGGTGGGTTGTCAGTTCTTTCTTCAGGGGATCTTCCCAACCCAGGGCTTGAACACACGTCTCCTGTGTCTCCTGCACTGGTAGACAGATTCTTTATCATGGATCCACCTGAACATATATACAATGGAAGACTACCCAGTCATTTAAAAAAATGAAATTCTGCCATTTGCAACAACATGGATGGGCTTGGAGGGTATTATGCTAAGTGAAATAAGTCAGTTAATTCTCTGTCCTCTATTATAGAGAAAGATATAATACTTTATAATATCACTTATATGTTGAATCAAAAAAAAAAAAAAAACACCACAAACTAGTAAATACAACAAAAAAGAAGCAGACTTACAGATAGAACGAACTAGTAGTTACCAGTGGTGAGAGGGAAGCCGGGGGAGTGATAGGCGATTAAGAGGTACAACTAATAAGTATAAAGTAAGCTACAAGGGTATATTGTACCACACGGGGAATATAGCCAGTATTTCATAATAACTATAATGGAGTGGCAGTGGTGGTGGTTTAGTCACTAAGTCATGTCCGACTCTTGTGACCCCATGTTTCTCTGTCCTTGGGATTTCCAAGGTAAGAATACTGGAGTGGGTTGCCATTTCCTCCCCCAGGGTGTCTTTCCAACCCAGGGATTGAACCCATATCTCCTGAATTGCAGGTGGATTCTTTACCAACTGAGCCATGAGGGAAGCCCAATTACAATGGAGCACAACCTTTAAGAATCATGAGTCACTATAGTGCACACTTGTAACTAGTATAACATTGCACTTACACTATACTTCAATTAAAAAAATAAAAGCCAAGGAAAAAAGAAAGCAATCAGGCCACATCATTCCCCTGTTTATATTCCCTTCAGTGTATCTTACTGCTTCCACTTCCGTTTCCTAGATGTCCTGTGAGGTTGAGAACATGATATTTTTTAGTTATTTACATTGCTTTCAGAGCCAGTTAGGACCTGCGCTTGAATGCAGAGTTTGAAGGAGTTTTTGCTTTGAGTGTGGGCCCCACTCCTTCCCATAGTCTTATAGATGCATGGACGGGGATGTCCTAAAGAGATTTAAGGATGAGGGGAACAGAATTAATACGTCTCTCAGGTTCAATCCCAGTTCTCTCCCAGAGTCTGCTGCTCTCCTTTGCTGGGGCTTGAATTAGGACCCTCCAGAACATGTGGGAGTTAGCCAGCATCTGTGAATGTGATCTTACTTCTAAGATGGTCAAGTACAATGACGTTTCAAGGTTGGGTCATAGATCAATGTGATGGGTTTCTTATTAAAAGGGAAATATGAACACAGGGACAAAGACACAGAGGGAACACCAAGTGAAGACTGGAGTTAAGCTGTCACGAGCTAATGAATGGCAAAGACTCCAGCAAAACACCAAAAGTGAGGAGAGAAGCATGAAACAATTTTCCCTCACATCCTCAGGAGCCATCAACCCTGCTTACACCTCAGTTTTGACTGTCTAGCTTCCATAACTGTGAGATGACAAATTTCTGTGGTTTAAACCATCTGTGGTCCTTCATTATGGCAGCCCCAGCAAACTAACAGGTACTTTGTCCCAAACTAACATGTACTTTGTTCCTTTATTACTCACAAGACAGACAGATCAATTTTCTTAGTGCCTCCTCTAGTTTATTTTAACCAAGACGTTTTGCCATAGTCATCCTGCCTGGACAGACTCAAGGCCGAACAGGTACCAAGGCCTCTGTCTGGAAGGACAACACACGCAGAGAGCACAGAAGACAGCATCATCTCACCCTTTTAATGAGACACAAGTATTTAGGTTCTATAAACCAAATATCAGAAGAAAGGCAATGTCATGCTTTTACTCTGGTATTGCCATCAATAGTCCCAATTTTCTCCATCATGCCATTTCTTCTTTTATTTAAGCATGCCATTTTAGGGAATTGAATACTTCTAGGAAGAGAGGAGCCAATTTACAGGGAACACTGTATGTGGGAATACTCATTCAATATTTAAAACAGGAAAATATGAAAGCATGATGAAGATCCCCCCAAAGGCTGTGTGAATGTGCTTCTTCCTACATCTATCTGGATGTGAGTGCATGGCTGAGCTTCTAGCTGGAGCTCTCAGAATCCCTTTGAGTGAGTGATCCTCGCTTTGTAGCCTGTGCTCCCTTTGTCCTCCTTTTGACTTTCAAAGGTAACTTATTAATGTTAGTTATCCAGAAAGAAAGCTTTGTTACAGTTTATTTTAGCATTCCTCAAGCTTTGAATTTTTTTCCTTATCTATAAATGATGATAACTAAAATTCTGCTCCCTCTTGTTAGCTTTTCTTTAACATTTGGTCATGTCTACATGAAAAGATTCTGGGAAGAGTCATGGATAGTCGGGGTGGGGACTCTTCAGTTTACAGAGAAAAAGTCTCACTCTGTTTTCGCATCCCAGTCCCTAATAATTGATTTCTGAATCTTGGAGGTTTCAAGAAAGAGAGTGGGACAGATGTCAAAACTGGAAGCAGTTCATTCCTGGTGTCCAGGAACCTTGTCCATTTGTCCTTTCTTTGTTTCATACAGTGGCAGGACCTCTTGGCACCAGAAGAACTGTGTGTATGTGAAAGAAGTTCCTGTCCAAACTGCAAAGTGTCAAGGGGGACAATTCACCAACCTGCAGTGTAAGCTAGAAATTAATAGTGGTACAGGCACTGTGTGTGTCTTTTTAATAACTTAGGTGTAAAGAGCAGTGGCCACAGGACTGGAAAAGGTCAGTTTTCATTCCAATTCCAAAGAAAGGCAATGCCAAAGAATGCTCAAACTACCACACAATTGCACTCATCTCACATGCTAGTAAAGTAATGCTCAAAATTCTCCAGGCCAGGCTTCAGCAATACGTGAGCCGTGAAGTTCCAGATGTTCCAGCTGGCTTTAGAGAAGGCAGAGGAACCAGAGATCAAATTGCCAACATCTGTTGGATCATCGAAAAAGCAAAAGAGTTCCTGAAAAACATCTATTTCTGCTTTATTGACTATGCCAAAGCCTTTGACTGTGTGGATCACAATAAACTGTGGAAAATTCTGAAAGAGATGGGAATACCAGACCACCTGACCTGTCTCTTGAGAAACCTATATGCAGGTCAGGAAGCAACAGTTAGAACTGGACATGGAACAACAGACTGGTTCCAAATAGGAAAAGGAGTATGTCAAGGCTGTATATTGTCACCCTGCGTATTTCACTTCTATGCAGAGTGCATCATGAGAAACGCTGGACCAGAAGAAGCACAAGCTGGAATCAAGATTGCCGGGAGAAATATCAATAACCTTAGATATGCAGATGACATCATTCTTATGGCAGAAAGTGAAGAGGAACTCAAAAGCCTCTTGATGAAGGTGAAAGACGAGAGTGAAAAAGTTGGCTTAAAGCTCAACATTCAGAAAACAAAGATCATGGCATCTGGTCCCATTACTTCATGGGAAATAGATGGGGAAACAGTGGAAACAGTGTCAGACTTTAATTTTTTGGGCTCCAAAATCACTGCAGATGGTGACTGCAGCCATGAAATTAAAAGACACTTACTCCTTGGAAGAAAAGTTATGACCAACCTAGCATATTCAAAAGCAGAGACATTACTTTGCCAACAAAGGTCTGTCTAGTCAAGGCTATGGTTTTTCCAGTGGTCATGTATGGATGAAAAAGTTGGACTGTGAATAAAGCTGAGCGCTGAAGAATTAATGCTTTTGAATTGTAGTGTTGGAGAAGACTCTTGAGAGTCCCTTGGACTGCAAGGAGATCCAACCAGTCCATTCTAAAGGAGATCAGCCTTGGGTGTTCTTTGGAAGGAATGATGCTAAAGCTGAAACTCTAGTACTTTGGCCACCTCATGTGAAGAGTTGACTCATTGGAAAAGACTCTGATGCTGGGAGGGATTGGGAGCAGGAGGAGAAGGGGACGACAGAGGATGAGATGGCTGGATGGCATCACCGACTCGATGGACATGAGTTTGAGTGAACTCCGGGAGTTGGTGATGGACAGGGAGGCCTGGTGTGCTGCAATTCATGGGGTCACAAGGAGTCGGACATGACTGAGCGACTGAACTGAACTAAACTGAAAGAAGCTGTTTCCTAATATTTTAGGTAGAGGATTTGATATAAGCAGAGTAGCTAAATCTGCCTTCCTATCCAAAGAGAGGGCCCACGGTGTCCCAGACATTAATCTTCCCTAGGATGTTCTGTGATGTCGTCATTATTCCTCACTTGTTACGCACTGAGGGTTTGCTTTACGCCAGGCACTATGCTAGGCTCAGAAGCTTTACAGTGAACAAAACAGAGCCCCTGACTGCAGCTGGGGAGGCCAATGTGATCTATTTTTATATCAAGAGATACTAAGTGCTAAGGAAAAGATAAAATAAGTTAAAGGGGAAAGGAGTTGTTCTTTTAGACACATGGCCAGGGGAAGCCTCAGTGAGAAGGTTCATCAGAACACAGACTAGTGTGCCATGAGGGAGCAGAGTGGTGATACCTGGGTACAAACATCTGACCAGAGGGAAATGGAGAGGGAAGGAGCTTGGATTGCTGGAGGAGCCACAAGAAGAGTGGCCTAAAGCAGATAAATGAGTGACAGAGGAATATGAAAGTCCAGCTTCCCTGTACTGTAGAGACAACTTTCAGGTGAGGGGTATACTCGAGCTCTCCCTCGTCAGGTCAGGCTGAGGGTGGGCCACTGCCTGAATCCACACTCTCTCATATCCTCCTCCACTTCCATGTCTTGCTTTCCCTTCTCCCCTGACCTTCTTTTCTCACAGCACTTCTTTGATAGATCATTTGATCAAGAATCCTCCCTCTAAAGTCTGCTTCTAAGGTGGTAGACATTGAAGAGTTCCATGCAGATGAACCACATGACCTGACTCACTGACAAACTGCTTGTAAGGATCACGCTGGCTACGAAGCGGAGAACTGAGGAGAGGAAATAACGGGGGTCAGGGGAGCAGGGAGGCTCATTAAGAGGCTTCTGCAAAAGGGACCTGGACCAGGACAGCAGTGGTGAGCAGGTGAGAAGTGATTGGTGTCTGACATATTTTGAAGGTAGAGTTGACAGAACTTGATGGTATGGAGATGAGGGTGTGAGAGAAAGAAAGAAGTCAAGGATGATTCCAAAACTTTTGGTCTAAGATACTGGAAGGACAGAGTTGAGCTCCCTAAAATGGGGAAGGCAGAAGAAGGCTTTCAGTAGAGAAGTCAGGAGTTTAGCTTTGGACATGTTGAGTTTGAGATGACAAGTGGATATCTAAGTGGAGATGTTAAGGAGGCAGAGAAGGGCCCTGGGATAGAGTGTTTAATCTGGGAGTATTTGGCAGTCATGACAATGTAATTAAATCAACAGAAGAGTGAGTCTAAATACAGAAGAAGCCTCAGGTGTAATCTTCAGGGTATTCCAAAGTTGGAGGTTGGGGAGATGAGGAGAAGAGGCTTGTCAGACAAGAGAGGACCCAGAAAGAACGGTGCCATGACTCAGCCACAGAAAGGACATAGTGTGGAAGGGCATGGCCAGGTGTGTGGTTCTGAGGAACTGCAGTGCCAGGAGACTCAGGAACATCCCGCTGGGTTTGGCAGCAAAGACGCCTGGGCTTGTCTTGACAACAGTTGTCTGTCTGAAAGTGATGAAGACCAAGACTTGATGGGAGGGGGCCCAAGGGAAAATGGGAGATGAAGAAGTAAAGACACTGGATAGAGGCAACTCTCTGAGAAGTTTTGTTATAAAGGGGAGCAGAGAGATGGGCAGAAGCTTGGAAGGGAAGGTGGAGTCAAGGGAGAGTTTCAGAAGGATGCAATTCTTGGAAGTTTTATAGTCAAGCCAATGATCTCACAGAGAGGGTGAAATAAAGATACAGGGGAGAGGGGGGCAGTTCTGGAGAGTATATTTGGTGGGACTGTGCACAATGGTGGGGCTGGTCTCAGTAAGTAAGTACATGGCTCATCCTTATAGGAGGCAGGTGATATAGACACAGACACAAGCAGGTGGAGGTGAGGTATTTAAAGAGGTGACCTGTGTTTTATGACTGTTAGCACTTTCCTGGGAGAAGGCAATGGCACCCCACTGCAGTGCTCTTGCCTGGAGAATCTCATGGATGGAGGAGCCTGGTAGGCTGTGGTCCATGGGGTTGCGAAGAGTCTGACACGACTGAGCGATTTCACTTTCACTTTTCACTTTCACACATCAGAGAAGGAAATGGCAACCCACTCCAGTGTTCTTGCCTGGAGAATCCTAGGGATGGTGAAGCCTGGTGGGCTGCTGTCTATGGGGTTGCAGAGTCGGACACAACTGAAGCGACTTAGCAGCAGCAGCAGCACTTTCCTGGATAACTAGGACTCCTGGTTATAAGCTATGTTCCAGATATTTGGTCAACTATCACACAGGCTTTTTCACACTCTTTATGATTTAGGCATTGATTTCTCTAACCATTAACACATAATGGATGTTGGGACTTCCCTGGTTGTCCAGTAGCTAAGACTCCACACTCCCAAGGCAAGGGGCCCAGGTTTGATCCCAGGTTTGATCTAGGGAACTAGATCCACATGTCACCAACTATGAGTTCACATGCCACAACTAAAAGATCTCACATGCCGCAACTAAGACCAGGTGCAACCAAACAGATAGATAAGTATTTTAAAAAGATGACAAAATTGATGTCTATAAGGAGCTAAATCTACATGCAGGCTAATGCCCTTCCCCAAATCTCTAACTCCCAGGTTGAAGTATATGCATACGGTTACTGAATGGGAATACCAGACCACCTGACCTGCCTCTTGAGAAATCTGTATACAGGTCAGGAAGCAACAGTTAGAACTGGACATGGAACAATAGACTGGTTCCAAATAGGAAAAGGAGTTCGTCAAGGCTGTATATTGTCACCCTGTTTATTTAATTTATATGCAGAGTACATCATGAGAAACACTGGACTGGAAGAAACACAAGCTGGAATCAAGATTGCCAGGAGAAATATCAATGACCTCAGATATGCAGATGACACCACCCTTATGGCAGAAAGTGAAGAGGAACTCAAAAGCCTCTTGATGAAAGTGAAAGTGGAGAGTGAAAAAGTTGGCTTCAAGCTCAACATTCAGAAAACGAAGATCATGGCATTTGGTCCCATCACTTCATGGGAAATAGATGGGGAAACAGTGGAAACAGTGTCAGACTTTATTTTTCTGGGCTCCAAAATCACTACAGATGGTGACTGCAGCCATGAAATTAAAAGACGCTTACTCCTTGGAAGGAAAGTTATGACCAACCTAGATAGCATATTCAAAAGCAGAGACATTACTTTGCCAACAAAGGTCCGTCTAGTCAAGGCTATGGTTTTTCCTGTGGTCATGTATGGATGTGAGAGTTGGACTGTGAAGAAGGCTGAGCACCGAAGAATTGATGCTTTTGAACTGTGGTGTTGGAGAAGACTCTTGAGAGTCCCTTGGACTGCAAGGAGATCCAACCAGTCCATTCTGAAGATCAGCCCTGGGATTTCTTTGGAAGGAATGATGCTAAAGCTGAAACTCCAGTACTTTGGCCACCTCATGTGAAGAGTTGACTCATTGGAAAAGACTCTGATGCTGGGAGGGATTAGGGGCAGAAGGAGAAAGGGATGACAGAGGATGAGATGGCTGGATGGCATCACTGACTCGATGGACGTGAGTCTGGGTGAACTCTGGGAGTTGGTGATGGACAGGGAGGCCTGGCGTGCTGCGATTCATGGGGTCACAAAAAGTAGGACATGACTGAGCGACTGATCTGATCTGATCTGACTGATATACCAAGCAGTCAATTAATCAACTCAGTAGATAAGATCTTAAGAAAGCCTAAATGGCAACCCACTCCAGTGTTCTTGCCTGGAGAATCCCAGGGACGGAGGAGCCTGGTGGGCTGCCGTCTATGGCGTGGCACAGAGTCGGACATGACTGAAGCGACTTAGCAGCAGCACCAGCAGCACCCTTATCCAGAAGGGCTACTCTTTACAAGCAACTTCCATCAGCAAAATGTAGTTTTTAGTTTTAAATTTCCTGATCTCTGCATACACAAATTAAGGATGGCACACCAACCTTCCCTGTCTAGTCTCCTGGTTTTCTGTCACTCTGATCAATCCTTAGTATTATTTAAACATTTCTCACTTTTTATTATAAAAGTGTCAGCCTACAGATTCATGAAAACTTGTCCCTTTTGTGTAATTTATCCTTCGAGGCTGAAGGAAAACCTTCAGGGGGAATGTTAAAGCAATCAGGCATCTATTTAAAAAAAAAAAAAAAAAGCTGTGATTATTTTTTGTATGTGGTTTTATATCATTTCACGTTTTCAATATGTCTATTTCACATAATTCATTACTTGACATTTTTTATTTTCAATCATTTTTCGTTGCTTATAAATAAACATGCATTAATGTCAAGAGAATTAGCATTGCATAATAAACTTTATAGAAGCTTAAAAACTGGCTTTGGTGAAGCTGCCTCTTTATTTGGCACATGCATATACATTCAGTGGGGCCTGTCTAGAGAATTAAACACAGGCACATTTTTTATCTTTGCTAAATAGCAGCAGTTCTTAAATGGAGACAGAGATTTCCAGAGCAACATTATGCAGGTAAGAATTATGCATTTTAATGTTATTCTATTTGGAAGTTAATCTTAAAATAATTTAAATGATAGTTTAAATGATGATTCTTTGTACCTCTCCAGAGAGAACTCTATCCATAGTAAGGCTACATGCATCCATATAGATTCAAATATTATTATACGGTTTATTATTTAACATAATAGTTAAAATGCATTATTGGAATAGTACAAAATAAAATAGAGCATTCTTCGCTAATCATCAAAGCATATTGAATTTGAGCTCTTCTACAGAAATCTACTAGGAGACCAGGTTTTTCACTAGCTCTCAGTTGAAGGCCATTGAATCAAGATATTGACTGAGGGAAGTAGGAAAGAAGATACAATTTTTAGAGCCACTTCTCAGAAAGTATAATATATAACATTTAAATACAAATTGCAGAAATAATAGAAGGAAGCTACAAACAAAATAAAGCAATTAGTCAAATAAATCTATCTAGACAATTAGTACTGTTTTCTCCTTGCTTTAGGTTATATGATTATTAGATAATTAACATGTTAATAAATGCATAATGGCAAAAGTTAGGACACCTAGTACTAAATGGAAGTGTAGCATTTAAATGCTTAACTCTCTTTTCAAAGTTCATAAATTTTAGTCACAGTACAGATAAACTTTTAATATCAGTTCTGTAGAAAACTAAGGCATGTCTGCCTGAGGGTACAGGATCTGTGCTGACTGAATGGACTTCTCTTTCCCTGGATGTGTTTGTGATTGCTGATCTCATTAATAGATCCCCAGGAGGAATGCTAGCCTTCCTTTGCCTAAAGCCCTTTGAAGGACCTCATCTGAAACAACTGCCTTGCAAGAAGATATCAGTTCTTCTTAAAACTCACCTCTACCAGCTTTTCTGCTTCCACATTCATAATCTGAGACAAATCTCTATAGATTTCAGAAGGTTGCAATGCCTGACTCTAGAAGAGGGAGCATTTCCACTGAAAGGTTTTGCCTATTGATATCATCAGAACCTGGAGAACATGTAGGGAAATGAATTTTAAGACAAGGGAAAAGAAATGCAAAATTTATCAAGATGGGTGCACTTAGCATAGAATTTTGCATTCAGTGTGTTATCTCAATAAGATAGTATTTAAAAATTTACTTGGTTATCTGAAAGACAAGACTCAACACTTTCTGGGATGTCAGAATTGTTAGAACTTTCTTGGCAGGATGCAGATGAAAGAATTCAAAAACTTGAGACGGTTAGAATGATAAATTTGATTTATCATGTAAATTTTTGCATACAGCCCACTAGGCTCCTAGTAGGACTAAGAGGGCACACTTCTATCTAAGGTATCAAGAAATGACTTAAATAAGGGTGGCACCAGCATCCCTAAAAGAATTTGTGTGGCTTTTCTCTATAATCTGGGAATGATGGCAAAAGATACAGCCACTGAAAAAGGTTCCTTAATTTCATTAGTGGATGATGGTGTCCAGAAATGGGAGACGATTAAGTGGCAAGGCTTAAGTGCCTATCATAAGATCGATGCTATTATCGGAATAGGTGTTGGGTCTATAACCCCATTCAGGATGGTTTGATTTAGCTGGTAGAAATCTTTGGGAGTGGTTAGGATATCCCTGTGACTAAAGCTGGTGAACAGGCTTATTGAGATGCACTTAATACATAGAAGTAGGGGAAAAAATAAAACATCCTTGAGTTCTGGTGCATGGAGATCCAACTTAAGACATCAGAGGGAGAAAAGCATAATTCTTCATTCAATTCCCAAGCCAGTACAACATTCAGTTTCCTGAATGAAGGCTAAGCAGAGGCTCCTTGAAGAAGGACCCTGCAAGACTGTCCCAAGTATGATCTACAGTTCTTCCTCTCAGCATTTCCTCAAAGTGGCTATTTATCAGAGTGACTGTGTATTGGGAAAACAACCACCTAGACTTCTCAGACATTACAGTACACCTCTTAAAAATGAATGCAAACACTAATCTTTGTAGACCTGATATATCACTTAGAGTAGGAAGTTCAGTTGATAAATGAAGTTTAAGTCCATTTATAGTAAGACCAATGGGTTTACAGTTCCTCTCTGTAGTTGTTTCTCCAGTTTTTAGATGCAAGGGGGCTTCCCTGGTAGCTCAGATGGTAAAGTGTCTGCCTGCAATGCAGAAGACCCAGGTTCAATCCCTGGGTTGGGAAGATCCCCTGGAGAAGGAAATAGAAACTCACTCCAGTATTCTTGCCTGGAAAATCCCATGGACAGAGGAGCCTGGTAGGCTACAGTCCATGGGGTCACAAAGAGTTGAGCATGACTGAGCAACTCCACTTTCACTTTAGATGCAAGGAAGGGGCAGATTTACTTGGCAACTGGCCCAATACATACATCTGATACTCTAGTTACTCCATCTATGAAATGGGGGCTATTATGGTGGAAAGAGCCAAGTGAAACCACCTGGAATACATTTTATATCAAGATGGTAAATCATAAATACTACTACTTTCCTAGGGAAAATGCAGAGAATTGTTTCACCATTAGAGATTTGAAGGATGAAATGTGCTGATTTCTATTAATTCTCTTTTATCTCCTAATTTAACTTGTGCAGGAGATAGACTGCTCTTGGAGAATGAAAGTGTATTTTCACAGACTTAATCAGGAGGTCATTCCATATGCATTAATTGTTCCAACTGTGGTCTCTTTATCAGGGCATGTCCAACACAAACTTGGCAAACTGCTATACAGATACTGACTTGGCATCTTTTTTCTGCAATCAACAAGATCACCAAAAACAGTTTGCTTTCACTTGGAAAGGAGAGTATTATACCATCAGTGACTTTCTTCAGGGGTATGTCAAGTTTTTGATTAAAGAAGGTTGAGGTCCAAAGAACTGATGCTTTCAAACTGTGGTGCTGGAGAAGACTCTTGAGAGTCCTTTGGACAGCAAGAAGATCAAACCAGGCAATCCTAGGTGCTGAAGCTCTGACACTTTGGCCACCTAATGCAAAGACCCAACTCATTGGAAAAGACCCTAATGCTGGGAAAGATTGAGGGCAAGAAGAGAAGTGGACAACAGAGGATGAGATGGTTGGATGGCATCACTGACTCAATGGACATGAGTTCGAGCAAACTCAGGGAGATAGTGAAGGACAGGGAAGCCTGGTGTGCTGCAGCTCATGGGGTTGCAAAGAGCTGGACATGACTTAGCGACTCAACAACATGTCAACTTTCGGATTCTCTTGTTGAAGTTAGTCTCTTTTTATTCAAAGTGTCATTACCATCACCTGGAAGATTGTTAGGAATGCAGGTCCCACTCCAAATCTACTGAATCAAAATTTTAACAAGATTTTAATCAAAATTTTAACATGATCTCCAGATGATCTGGAGCACAACAAGAGTTTGAAAAGAACTCATGCTGTCTAAAACGAACTTGATCACGCCACTACCTCACAGGGTATCGTGCGGTCCACTAGGTTGATGACAGTGCTGAGTGGACGTGGAAGTAGAGAGTACTCAAGGTGAATTTATGAAATATATGCACGTTAGAAGGTAAGAATAAGCCTGAGGGAAAGTCGGGGGCCTGCTACCCCAGTGTGATGTTTAGGAGTCCAGTGATCTAGGAAATAATGAGACATTCTATTTAAAGAGAAAGACAAGTTGATGTATCTTGTATCTCCTATTATTAATATAGAGTCACAATGTCTGGTGAAGATGGTTGCATTTTGGAAGGTAGATAGACAGTATAGGAATGTGTTATTGTACCCACTTATTGAATATTTATCTAGTTTACCAGTGGTACCAGTTGTGATGGGAGCCCAAAGCAAGAAGAGATTTTGCAGCAGGTCCAGGATGCAGTGCAAGCTGATTTTCCATTTCAACCATATGACTCACTAGATAAAACTGTAACCTAATTATCTGTAATATATATGGCTTTGATATGATACTTCTGGCAAACCCACTCGGAGAATCACAGAGCATATATAACTCTAAAATTTGGATAGAAAGACATGCCCTGTTTTGCAACAAAAAATTCTCATCTTGAAAACACAGTGCCTGTTTGTTACTGGGCCATACTGGAAACTAAACAACTGACCACAGAAGACCAACTGACCATACTACTTGAGTTATGGCTCATGAATAAGGTGTTGTGTGTGCCATCAAGATATATAAAATTCAGTCATGCATGACAGCACTTCATCACCAAATAGAAGGGCGATATACGAGACTAGACTCAGGTGGGTCATCGAGGACTGAGTAAATTCGTGTGCAGCTGACTGTTATGGTAACTACGATTGAAACAGCCACTTCTCCCTCAAACCCATGGAAAGTTCATGCCACTAATTATAAGAAGAAGTGAATTCAGAACTACTGTAAAGGCCTAAAAATTCCAAAAGGAATGCTATCACAACTCCAAATTGGACAGCTGCAGCTTTATAAGGATGCTCTGAAATGATTCGGAAAGACATTTGGGAAGGGAATACTCCCAGCAGAACTTTCAGTGACACATCCAGTTGTTACCTTTACCTGAAAAGATACATAGGCAGAGATAAGGTTTATGTCAATCTGTGGGCAACAGTCAGTGGTTCAGCCAGATGGTGAAAGGATGTAAGTTTGAGGAGCGACTGATAAGGAAGACAGAGGAAAACGTCCATGGCTGGAACTTTCTCAAGTAGGGAAAACCATTAGGCCATTCAGGTATGATCTAAATCAAATCCCTTACGAATATATAGTGGAAGTGACAAATAGATTCAAGGGATTAGATCTGATAGACCGAGCGCCTGAAGAACTATGGACAGAGGCTCATGACATTGTACAGGAGGCAATGATCAAAACCATCTCCAAGAAAAGGAAGTGCAACAAGGCAAAATGGTTGTCTGAGGAGGCCTTACAAATAGCTAAGAAAGAAGAGAAGCAGAAGGCCAAGGAGAAAAGGAAAGATATACCCATTTGAATGCAGAGTTACAAAGAATGGCAAGGAAAGACAAAACAACAACAACAACAAAACTCCCCTTAAATGAATGATGCAAAGAAACAGAGGGAGAGAATAGAATAAGATAGACTAGAGATCTCATCAAGAAAATTAGAGATCCCAAGGAAACATTTCACAACGAAGGACACAACAAAGAACAGAAACGGTATGGACTTAACAGAAGCAGAAGATACTAAGAAGAGGTGACAAGAATACACAGAACTGAAAAAAAACAAACCAAAAAAAGCTCTTAATGTCCAGATAACCACAATGGTGTGATCACTCAACTAGAACCAGACATCCTCGAATGTGAAGTCAAGTGGGTCTTAGGAAGCATCACTATGAACAAAGCTAGTGGAGGTGATGGAATTCCAGTTGAGCTATTTCAAATCCTAAAAGATGATGCTGTGAAAGTGCTGCACTTAATATGACAGCAAATTCGGAAAACTCAGCAGTGGTCACAGAACTGGAAAAGGTCAGTTTTCATTCCAATCCCAAAGAAAGGCAATGCCAAAGAATGTTTAAATGACCACACAATGTTAGCAAGGTAATGCACAAAATCCTTCAAGCTAGGATTCAAAAGTACATGAAATTCCAGATGGTTAAGCTGGATTTAGAAAAGGCAAAGGAACCAATGATCAAATTGCCAATATATGCTGGATCACAGAAAACTCAAGGGAATTACAGAAAAACATCTACTTCTGTTTTATTGACTATGCCAAAGCTTTTGACTGTGTGGATCACAACAAACTATGAAAAATTCTTCAAGAGATGGGAACATCAGACCACCATACCTGTCTTATGAGAAACCTATATGCAGGCCAAGAAGCAACAGTTAGAACTGGACATGGAACAATGGACTGGTTCCAAATAGGAAAAGGAGTACATCAAGGCTGTATATTGTCACCCTGCTTATTTAACTTATATACAGAGTACATCATACGAAACCCAGACTGGATGAATCACAAGGTGGAATCAAGATTGCTGGGAGAAATATCAATAACCTCAGATATGCAGATGACACCATCCTAAGGGCTAAAAGTGAAGAGAACCTGACAAAGGTAAAAGAGGAGAGTGAAAAAGTTGGCTTAAAACTCAAAATTCAAAAAACAAAGATCATCGCATCTGGTCCCATCACTTCATGGCAAATAGATAGGGAAAAAATGGAAACAGTGACAGACTTTATTTTCTTGGGCTCCAAAATCACTGTGGATAGTGACTGTAGCCATGGAAGTAAAAGACGCTTACTCCTTGGAAGAAAAGTAATGACAAACCTAGGGAGCATATTAAAAACCACTGATATTTCTTTGCTGACAAACATCCATCTAGTCATAGCTATGATTTTTCCAGTTGGACCACAAAGAAAGCTGAGTGCTGAAGAACTGATGCTTTTGAACTGTGGTGTTGGAGAAGACTCTTGAGAGTCCCTTGGACTGGAAGGAGATCAAATCTGTCCATCCTAAAGAAATCAGTCCTGAATATTCATTGGAAGGACTGATGCTGAAGCTGAAGCTTTAATACTTCGGTCACCTGATGAGAAGAACTGACTCACTGGAAAAGATCCTAATGCTGGGAAAGATTGAAGGCAGGAGAAGGGGATGACAGAGGATGAGGTGGTTGGATTGCATCACCAACTATCTGATGGACATGAGTTTGAGCAAGCTCTGGGAGTTGGTGATGGACATGGAAGCCTGGTGTGCTCCACTCCATGGGGTCACAGAGTCTGATATAGCTGAGCAACTGAACTGAACTGATGGTTTTCTAATAGTCCTGTATGGATATGAGAACTGGACCATAAAGAAGGCTGAGTGCTGAAGAATTCAGGCTTATGAATTGTGGTGTTGGAGAAGACTCTGGAGAGTCTGTTGGACAGCAAGGAGATCAAACCAGTCAATCCTAAAGGAAATCAACCCTGAATATTCATTGGAACAACTGATGTTGAAGCTCCAATAGTGTGGCCACCTGATGTAAGGAACAAACTCATTGGAAAAGACCCTGATGCTGGGGAAGATTGAAAGCAGGACAAAAGGGCAACAGAGGATGAGATAGTTGGATGGCATCATCGACTCAATGGACATGAGTTTGGGCAAACTCCGGGAGATAGTGAAGGACAGGAAAGCCTGGCATGCTGCAGTCCATTGAGTCGCAAAGAGTTGGACATTACTGAGTGCCTGAATAACAACAGCAACAATCTGAGAATGGGTATGAGAATATTTTTATCCAGGTGAATTTCACACAAAGGTTTCCCTGAAAAGGAGTTTCTTATTAATCAAGTGGACAAGAAGATCTATGGGATAGATATCTGTCAGCCTCTTTCTCTAGTCATGGGTTTATGAACAAAGCAGACTTTGCAGGAAGGGTATGTTAAAAGTATATATGGATTTAACAATACAGATAACAATCACTGTTGAGTGCCCAACACACCGAGACTAGAGACAATACTGAATGCTGAAAATGGCATCATTTCCCGGGAACACTGTCCAACCCTTTGGTGGCAAGTAATCACATTGGGACATTCCATCATGAAGTATGAAATTTTTACTCACTGGAATTGATACTCAATTCCATTTGCTCATCCTCCCTGTAATCTGCAGTGATTCTACCCACAATATCTTTTGTGGATACACTGAGTATCTTCTTCACCTTCAAGGCATCATACTCAACATTGCTTCTAACGAAGAAACTCATTTTACAACAAAAGAATAGATGCACAACCACAGTATTCATTGATTTTATCTCTCTTATAACCCCAAAGAGACTTCCCTGGTAGAATAGTGGAACAGCCTACTCAAGACCCAGTTACCGTGCTAGCAACTATAGATCTGGAAAAAACCAACATGCTGCCGTATATTTTGGGGGCTATTTTTCCCTATAGCTGGAACATACAATTCGGGGAAGGAAGGGGTAAAATGGACTTCTTTCTCTATTATCCCTTAATAGTCTATTCCAAATTTTTTGCTTCTTGCTTTTGTGACTTTGGAGTCTTTAAAGATACTAATTCTCAAGAGAGGAGTATTTCCACTGGGAACACAGTAGTGAATGCAGTTAACTGGAAGTTGAGGTTATTAGATGGCACTCTGGAGTTTCTTTTGCCGCTAGCTATAATGTCATAATGCCTAATGCTTCAGGCAAAGACACATTATGGTGCTCAATTTTGCTAGAGAAATGAGGGTGGTTTCATAATGTTACATGGTGGGACATGAAGGATTACCTCCATAAGTAGGATATTCTCTTGTGAAACTCTTGGGATTTACATGTATAGAGTAAAAGTTACTGGGAGACTATGACAACGCAATACTGGGAGACCAATAATGGCCCTAGAAATGAAGGTATGGGGCAGAACAGCTGTGATTTTAGCTAAAATAAAGAGAATACAGACTAAGCCATGGAAGAAACAAATAACCAGCATAGTCTCCTGACCAGTTTCAGAAACGAAGACTGTAGTAGACATAGTTTGTTCTTAGCTTTCTTATATATATATTTTATATATTAATTAATAATGTCTTCTTTTTAAGTTACAGAATATCAAGAGGACTCACTGAAAAAAGAATGGAAATTACTCAAAAGTAGTATAAAATTTATAAACTTATAAAATTTCTGTTTTCCATTTGGGGGGATAAAGTGAATATATCTTTGGTATTTAAAGGTATAGTTATATTAATATATGTTAGCCATAAGCATGATATTGTTATTTGAAATTTCAAATATGGGTAGAGAGGTGTGCATAACTGCTAAGCTGATAAAGGGGTGGACAGTGTCAAACTCTCTGTTGTTAAACTAGGCATTACACCTCATTCTTTCTACATTTGCAGGGAAGAAGTCTGGATCTGCATTTTATAGAATCCCATTCAGTGCATGGTTTTAGGATACTATCTTAGAAGACTTGAAAATAGGGGAGAAGAAATCATTACTGTGGCAGCAGCTATAGGTAAATAGTTGAGATGATCTGCAGTGCCTTGCTTTGTCTTCTAGGGAATCTCTAGAAATCAAGAATTTGTGGGGCTTCTCATGAATTCCAACGAGTCTTCTGAGAATCACTCTTGAAGTGCTGTAGACAGCTAAACTCACTAGAATTGGCTTCTGTAGGCTTCCTGAGTCATAAGAATTACAGGTCAGTGTTGCAAGCAGCTGGGAATCACTGTTGGCAGCTTCCCTGTGATCCTTACGCTTCTAGAATTTCTCCAAAGAAATATTTTTGATTTGTACTCCCCCAGTAATTCCTACCACAATTTCTGTTTTTTTGTAAGCCTCTCTTTCAGTTTGAAATTCTCAGAGTGTTATAGTCATCTAGAGGCAAGAAAGATTTCTAATCTAAATAGATACAATAAAGAGCAGATATATTTTATCCATAGGAAGACTTCTCAGGTTCTTAGTTAGAATCTGTCTTATATTTTCCAGATAATCCTAATAATCTCAGTCATTGATTACTGGGGAACAAAGAGAAGCAGCAAATTGGAAAAAAGGGAGAGTCTACCTGAATTTGGGATTCTGATAGCACTAACAGGTAAAAGCCATTAGCAGTATAGTCTTACTGATTCTTCGACATAATAGTAAACATAAGAACCTTAAAAATTTAGAAGTCTGAGATCATTTAGTACAGGATACAACACTTCATATAATATAAACTCCAAAAGGTATTGTGATATCATATTCTAGCATAAAAAACAGTAAACATGATAACCTGTAAAATCAAGAAAAAAATATGCCATATTGAGAACACTTTAAGACACTAAAGAGATGTCTAATGCATTTAAGAGGGTTTCTTTTCCCAATTAAAATTAAATAAATATACGTTTTTCTTATTCTGGCTCCTAGTTGCTGGTATTATCCAGTATTCTGCCTGACTTCATCTTTCTTTCCTCTCAGTACACTGTCCCATTGTTTTCTTATCAATTATCTTCAGTAGACACTTGATCTAAGCTACGTAGGTTTGTAAATATTCTCCCCCTGGATTTGGGAAATGAGGCTCTGATTAGCGAATGATGGTAACTCTAATTTATACAGTGCTTACTGTGTACCAGGGATTGCTCTAAGTGCCTCGCATATACGAAATGAATTAAACTAATTTTCAAAACAAACCTATGACACTTTATAATTCTCTCTATATATTCATTCACTTATATAATTGCATTTATTTGATTTTATATTAGACAGTAATATTTTACATTACTATTATTTCTATTTTACAGATGAGGGGGCCAAAACAAAATCACTGCCAACTGTCCACCATCAACTAAACTCAACTCTAGTCACAGTGGTCTTTCTATCAGACAGCTGCTACCTTACCCCTCTTCACACTTGGATCCAGGGACTCTTACATCTTCACATCAACTCCTGGATAAGGCAAATGTTGAGCAATTGGGACATATGCTTTAGTAATTGTGCTATGTCTCAACTCTTTCCAATGTTTGCATTCCTGTTTCTCTGCTACTCTGTACACAGACTGCCAGGCATCTCCAAAACCGTTTTGATGATTTCCTATCCATTACTATACTTCCTGGCTGGTTCTCCAACTCTCTGTTTAACCACCTAGACCTCTGATTCATAATTTCTATGATATATCAGGATTATCTATAAATCCCCCAGTAGCAGCACAGACTCTGGTACACACTCTATTCTCTACAAATGTTTTCTGAACACTGTGTTGGAGTCTGAGTCACAGTACCTGCAAACTCCTAATTCTAATTTCTACTCTCTGCCTCACAGACCCCTGGCATATGGTACTACAAATTGCCAGTTGGAGCCAATAGTTAAATACAAAGGAAGTTCACTTCATCAAGACTAGATGAACAGAAGTGCAGGAACTAGCTGAAAAATCTTAGCCTGAAAAGAATATTGAACAGAAAAGCAGGGTTTTCCTGAGTCAAGTTAGTGATAAGAGAGGATGGAAAAGAGGAATAAATGATGAAGATAAGGAGCTAGAAAAAAGGGGGCCAGATTTATGGTATAAACCTTAATAAAAATTTGAGCAGCCTTTATTTGACCCATTTTGATGTTTCTAAAGCTATAGTAGTCAATCTGTGACTCCCAGTGACTCCCAATTCATGCTACTACACCTCTGAGAAATCCAATTTCACATCATCCCAGGGCTGGTCTGTGTGACCAAGAGAATTAGGCAGAGTTGTTGACAGATAACCTGACACTAGGTCATGAAGGGCATTATGGCTTCTATCTTGCTTTCTGTCTTAGCTTACTCTCTCTAGGGGAAATCAGTGATCATGTTATGAGGATGCTCAGGCGGCCAATGGAGAGGCCCATATGCAGAATAATGGAAGCCTCCAGACAACAGTCAGGTGAGTGGGTAAATCCTACCTGAGTCCTGAGGTGACTAGTTCCAACTGATAGCTTGACTGCAACCTGTGAAAGACCTTGAGCTAGAACCATCAAAGTAAGCCAGCTTTGGATTTGTGACTTTTAGAAACTGTGTGAAATCAATGGTTGCTGTTTTAAGCTGCTAAATTCTTGGGCAATTTGTCTCATAGCAATAGCTAACTAATACAAAAGCTTAAATTACAGGTTGCAAACTGAGGACTGTGGGGTCATTTCTGGCCTACTAAGATGGTTTTCTTTTGTGAAGGAAGGATAGACAGTGGTTTTTGAAATTCAATTGTTAACATTTACATTTGGGAGGGTTTTTTTTTTAATGTTTCAGTTTGTTACTGTCCTTAAAAACAAAAAGATGTTGTAACACAGCCCTGTCCTTACAACTGTTGCCTTAGACTCTGTTCCATTCACTTAAGTAAGGGCTTCCCTGGTGGCTCAGACAGTAAAGAATCACCCTGCAAGGAGGGAGACCTGGGCTCGAACCCTGGCTTGGGAATATTCCTTGGAGGGGGGAACAGCTACCCACTCCAGTATTCTGGCCTGGAGAATTCCACGGACTGTATAGCCTATGCGCTCTCAAAGAGTCGGACACGACTGAGCGACTTCACTTCAGGAGCCTAATTTTGCTGCCCTTGGCTCAGGCTTTGCTCTAACAGCAAATGGTTCATCTTATATTGTTCTTGTTTTAGCAGGAATCATCTTTTTATATATTAGGTGTTTTCTATGGTTGTAATTATTGTCATTTTTAAAGAGTTCACTGGATGAAACAGCTAAAACAAAACAAATGGCCACAATTCCCAAATTCATTTACCAGAAACATCTGAGAAACCCTAAAATGTAAAGATTCTCAATCATGGATTATTATAAACATGGTTATTTTATCATGCATTTATATTTCAAAATCAGGGTAAAATTCTCTTTGCCCCATCTGGAGATGGGGTATGACTATGCAGGGGTCAGTGTGGAACGGGGGCTTAGACCAAGGAAATCAGATTGTATGTCTCTGAGGGGATTCTCAGTGGGCTGATCTAGCAAAGCAGATCTGAACCAAGTCCTTTGTTTTTGGGTAGTGAGTAAAGAGCATTAAAATGGGGAGACCAAACAGCAATAGCAAGTCAAGAGAGGTAGTGGTGGGATGAAGAATAAGAAATAGAGCTAAGAGGGCGAAGGACTGACAGGAAGAGTGCAGGACAAAGCGAGAAGGTCTGGAGTGACTGCCACAAAGACTTTTGGTGTTTCCTCAGTTCTCATTTCCTAATACATGGATACACGAGACATAGTAATGAAGTGGCAATAAATCTTCAGGAACTCTGCCTAATAAAGGACTGCTTTGAAAATGTATCACAAAGAATATCCACATGATATGGTTGGTTTCAGGCAATCTAGCCCTTCTAGGTGCAGAAAATCCCATTGATTACTTCCAATTATTTTTTTGTTCCCTCTTTTGAAACTGTCTAGTACTCAAATGTATTAGGGAAGTGGTGAGCAGGCTTAGTTGGGAGAAATGGAAAAATACTGAGGCCAGATGATATGATGATTTCTTCTGACATCAACCTGATAGATTTAAGTGAAAGATGACACTTTAACATTCATGCACATCTAGTTGAAAGGAATTATATTCACATGCAGATCATATATTTGGCTCATTTCATAAACACACGTTTTATGCCATGCATTTGAGAAATGTGAAACCAAGCCAGGTTTTATATAGCCCACATCATTTTACACATTTGGGAAGGTTAATAGTAAAGATTCTAGGCAACTGATTTAGGTGCTTTTAAAATTTGGAGATTCTACAGCTGATTGTAGATTTAGAGGAAGCTGGAAAGCCTCAACAAATTTCTTCCTTTCTTTAGTTACCAGAGAATGGTAGAAAAAAGATTTGCTAATAAGGAAAGAATGGTTTTGCTAGTTTCCATGATTCCTTTTCACCACCATCTTCCTTCAGGCAAAAGTTAGCCTGTATTTTTAAGTGTCTTGGAATAAACATGCCTGTATTAAAACATTCTCCTTGTTTATAATTTTATGATTTATCTATATGTCTTTATTTTTGGCTACCATGACTTTTTACAGCTTTCTAATTTATATAGCCATTTGTTTAGGCTGTCAAAACATTTTTAATTTTAATTACTGTGTATCATGCCTGAGGGTGTAAAACTGTCAGATAAATCTGAGACTCTGCATAAACATGTGGAGAACTGCATGTGTTATCACTCAACAATTGCTAGTGGGCAGTTAGCAAATGCCTTTCTAGAGGGTTGGTGATTGGTTGGCTTCTTTTTTTCCCCTCCCCAGAGGCACCAGATGATGTTGTCAGGCTGGGTACTGGACGCCTTGTTGCTACCATGTTGATGGCCTTGGCACAAAGAGGGCAAGAGTGTGTGATGGCCCAGTCACAGGACAGGCAACCTGTGGCTGGCTAATGAAAGAACATGGAATGTTTAAGTTTGTCACATTGGCAACTGGACAGTCAATCTGGCACTCATTTTTAAAAAGAAAAATAACTGAGGAAGAGGAGTCAGATTTCTTAAAAAGTAGGATAGTATATTTGCTAAACTGTCATCAGGAATTTGCCCTTCCCCTTTTTTAAAATAAAGTCTCAGTAGTATATGCATGTATGTATCCTTTCATCCATTCAACCATCTATCTTTTAAATCTAAATTTCCTGCATTTGGGATCAGGCAACATGAACTTGCAGAGAAGGCAATGGCACCCCACTCCAGTACTCTTGCCTGGAAAATCCCATGGATGGAGGAGCCTGGTAGGCTGCAGTCCATGGGGTCGCTAAAGAGTCAGACACGACTGAGCGACTTCCCTTTCACTTTTCACTTTCATGCATTGGAGAAGGAAATGGCAACCCACTCCAGTGTTCTTGCCTGGAGAATCCCAGGGACGGGGGAGCCTGGTGGGCTGCCGTCTATGGGGTCGCACAGTCGGACATGACTGAAGAGACTTGGCAGTAACATGAACTTGAATGATGTCACTTACCAGCTATGGTCATCTTGGACAAATTCCTTAATTGTAGATTTACATTACAGTGAGGTGAAAGGCTTTAGAGGTAATCTAGCCATTTACTCAACACAATGACGAGATCCATGATGAGAAACAGATCTGGACTGTGTCTGTATTTACTCTGTGGCAATGTACTATAATTACAATTATGATACTTTCAGATCAACATCCAGAGAAGGCTTCCTCCACCCTCTGCCCAGTTTCTAAAGCTCCAACCTTTGAATTTAAGAACCAGAGAACAGACAGGGCAGGGTAAACAATGATACAGATTCTCTTCTGCAATCTGATTTTGCTGTTCTCTTCTACCTTTTACCCTTGACATGCCCAAGGTACATTAGTAAGATAATATGCCTCAGAATGCATGTTCAACTGATCTAGCTGCTACTATTTGTAGAATTGAATTTTCCGAAGGAGTTTGTGTTTCTAGTCCATGCTTTCAATCAGGTAGAGGTATTCGTTAATGTGGAGATAAACTGATTATTGGTGTGGAGTCTTTCAGACAAGAAGCTGTGGTAGAAAATAAAGAATCTTATACTTTTAAGTATTAAAGGTTGGTAGAATGACTTATAGAATGGCTTCCCTGGTGGCTCAGTGGTTAAAGAACCCACCTGCCAATGCAGGAGACGTGGGTTCAAACCCTGGCTCAGGAAGATCCCCTGGAGAAGGAAATAGCAATCCAGTCTAGTATTCTTGCATGGGAAATCCCATGGACAGAAGAGGCTGGCAGGATACAGTCCACAGGGTTGTTAAGAATCATATATGACCTAGCAACTAAACAACAACAATAGCTTATAGAATATGTACTGATTGTGTAAGTCACAGGAATTTAAAAAATATCCCTCATGCACATTTAGCTCTTCAATGAAAAAGTGCTTAACTCAAGAAACATTTTTAAAAATTATCTTATCATCTTTGATAGAGGAAGGCACTGCTGATCTAGTCCTCCAGGACTCTGCTCTTTTTCCTTGAGAAAGTAATGCTTTCCCCTTTCTAATTTTCCAATATAAAACATTTCTCTTTGCCACCCTGAGATTTAATAGTTTCCTCTTCAAGTGATTTGCTTCCTTATGAAAACTTTATTCACTCAAGGTTTGTTAAGAGTATTTGATAAGTGCCTGCTCTGTGCTAGATACTGTTTTAAGGGAGAGTAAAAACAAATACTAAACAAGAAGTCAGAATTGGACTGTACTTCTGATAGGATGGTTGTTGACAGTTATACATCTCTAGTAATAATGCAAACTGGAGTATATCTCAATTACAGAAAGTCTGTTTACACTCTTTCCTCAATAACAAGCACATGTGCTTAGGCACTCAGTCCTGTCTGACTCTTTGCAACCCCATGGACTCTAGCCCACCAGGCTCCTCTGTACAGGAGGGTTCTCCAGGCAGGCACATAGCAAGAGCTAAATATGACTCCAAGTTAACAGGTAAATGCAGAATGAGTATTTTTCTTTCTCTTTTTCTACCTTTGATTTTGTTAATTTTGAAGTCTATATTAAGATATTAACTTAAAAAAAGATAACACTTGTAGGACATTGTTATTCAAATATAATTTGCCTGAACTAGGAAAAGGCAAAAACGAAAACTGTATACATGCCTGTAATTTGATTACTTGCATCAGTACAGGAGATAAAAGGGACTTCACACCCACATTTATAACAGCACAACTCACAATAGCCAAGAGGTAAAAGCAGCCTAAAGGAGGATGAATGGATAAACAAAATGTGGTATATATACACACGATGGAATATTATTTAGCCTTTAAAAAGGAAGGGAATCCTATCACATGCTATGCCCTGGATAGCCCTTGAGGACATTGTATTATGTGAAGTAAGCCAGTCACAAAAGGACAAATACTGTGTGATTCTATTTATACATGGTGGTATCTATAGCAGAAAATTGAGGGGTAGAAAGTAGAATGGTGGTTGCCAGGGGTTGGGAGAATGGCAGAAAGAGAAATTATTTAGTGAGTATAGAGCTTCAAATATGTCAAATGAAAAAATTCTGTAAATCTGTTTCAAAACAGTGAGGATACACTTAATACTACTCAACTGTACACATGAAATAGTTAAGATAGTAAATTCTGTGTCATGTATTTTTTACCACAATAAAGAAAAAGGGGGTTGGGTGGGGAAGATAACTAAAACTGAATAAGTGTTGTCTTCCAGACACTTTACCTAGATTATGTCACTTAATCTTGTTTGCACCATCACTGAGCAGGTAAGTTAATTAGTTTTCTAGGCTGTAGGATTCAGAAGCTGAGAACCAGAAATATGAGTTCAAATGTTTGTCTATTTTAGTTTCATGCTTTTTTTTAAATGAAGCATAGATAGAAATGCTAAAGATACCAAATAGAGATTAATAATACTTAAAATAACAACAATAAAAATAATGCAATAATATTCATTTTGTGCTACTATATTCCATGGACTTTTTCTGATAGTGTCTTTAATCCTCAAAACTTACAAGAATTTTTATTAAGCCCATTTTACAGATGAGCAAAGTTGAGTTAAATAAATTGCTCAAAATCAAGCAGTCACTAAGAGGCAGGAGCTTGAATCCAGCTAGTCTGATCTTAGCACCCACGGTTTCACATTACTTGACAAGAATGAGTGTCAAAGGGCATGGCTAAGTTGGTTAAGACCCAGAGCTTACCTCTTCCCATAGATACACCAAAATTACAACTATTTACAGAGCAACTGTTGATGAGAAAAGCCAGAAGACTAGGGGAAAAGGCCTTCTACATAAAAAGCTATCAAGAAGTAACTGCAACAAGATGGCCAGGAGGGGTGGAGATGTACAGTCAGGACCCATACTCCAGGTGGGTGACACTCAAATGGGATGATAACTGCAATCACAGACGTTCTCCTCGTGGAGGAGGAGTCAGAGCCCTACAGTGCACTCCCTAGCCCAGGGGTCCTGCACTAGAAAGATAAAACCCCAGCACATTTAGCTTTGAAAGCCAGTGGGGCTTACTTGTGAGAAAGCCAGAGGGCTGAAGAGACTACTCTCACTTGTCCTGAGAAGCCACAATTTGGAAGGAACCTGGGTGAGACCTGCCTGCTGATCTTGGAGAGCATCTCAGAGAGGCAGGAGGCAACTAGAGCTTACCCTGGGGACACAGATGCTGGCAGTAGTCATTTTGGGGAGCTTGGTCTGCTATGAGGACATTGGTATTGGCAAACATCAACTTGGAATCCTCCCTCTAGCTTATTATCCTTGGGACCTAGCACCATCACCAGCCTCACTACACCAGTACAGTGATGCTTTAGGTCAAGCAACTAGACGGGCAGAGACACAGCCCCATCACCAGTAGGTTAGCTACCCTAAGAACCCATAAGACAACTTGGGACCCAGCTGTGTCTATCAGAGGGTCCAAGATCTGTCCCTGAACACCAGTGTGTTGGCACTAGGGATCCCTAAGGCCCTGCATGAGAGATCCCAAGACCTGGCTCTACCCACCAGTAAGTAAGCACTAACCCAGGACCCAGCATCACCCACCAGTGGGTGGGCACCAGCCCTAGGATCCTTTGATTTCCTGGCCCTGCCCACCATAGGAAAGATGCCAGCCCCAAGACCACTACAGACCTGCAGTCTGCCATGTCAGGACTCACCTTGCCCACCAGCAGGCCAGCACTAGCTGAGATCCCTGGGCTTTAGCCTTGCCCACCAGTAAGCCAACAGCAGGGAAGAAACACCATGGCCCCTCAGCCAGTCACCCAGGATCTGGCTCCACCCACTAGTGGGCCAACACTAGCTTTGAGATACCCCAGATTCTATAGTCAGAGTGTCAAAGACTGTCCCTGCTTACCACTGGGCTGACATCAGGGCCCCTGTCGTCCTGGCTTTGCCCACCAGTAAGCCAGCCATAGCCCTGAGACCCCAACAGCACAGTGACATCAGCTCCAAGATACTTTGGATCCCTCAGTCAGCCATTCTTGAATCCAACTCCAGTTAGAGCTTCCCTAACCTGGGAAAGGAAACAGACATCTAGGTCCAGAAATCACAGAGTTCCAAACAGGAACAACACAAAGAGAACCATACGAGGACACATAATTAAATTAACAAAAATTAAAGATAAAGAGAAAATATTAAAAGTAGCAAGGGAAAAGCAACAAGTTGCATACAAATGAATTCCCATAGGCTATCAGCTCACTTTTCAACATAATCCCTGCAGACCAGAGACGGTGGTACATATTTAAAGTAATAAAAGGGGAAAACCTACACCCAAGAACACTCTACCTGGCAAAGCCTTAATTCAGATTTGATAGATCAAAAGTGTTACAGACTAACAAAAGCTAAGAGTTCAGCACCACAAAAACTTTAGCCTTTCTTTACAAGAAACACCAAAGGACCTTTTCTAAGCAAAAAAGAGGGACACGCTGCTGCTGCTAAGTCGCTTCAGTTGTGTCCAACTCTATGCGACCACATAGACAGCTTCCCACCAGGCTCCCCCATCCCTGGGATTCTCCTGGCAAGAATACTGGAGTAGGCTGCCATTTCCCTCTCCAATCCATGAAAGTGAAAAGTGAAAGTGAAGTCGCCAGTCATGTCCGACAAGTAGTGACCCCATGGCCTGCAGCCCACCCGGCTCTTCCGTCCATAGGATTTTCCAGGCAAGAGTACTGGAGTGGGGTGCCATTGCCTTCTCTGGAGGGACACACTAGAAACATGAAAATTATGAAAGCAAAAAGCTCATTGATAAAGGAATATATACATAAAGGTATCAAATTAACCACATATAGTTAATAGGAAGAGTAAAAGACAAATAGTAAAATTATCCATATCTGCATTAAATAGTTAAGAGATACAGAAAACAAAAAGGTATAAAATATGTCAATAATAGTAAACATGGGAAGGTAGTAAAAATGCAGGGTTGTTAAAAATGTTTTTGAACTTAAGAGGTCAGTGACATTCATATATGATAAAATCTATCTAGAAAGTGATTACAGAGGGAACATACCTCAACATGATAAAGCCCACATATGATAAGCACACAGATAACATATTCAACAGTGAAAAGCTGAAAGCATTTCCTCTAATATCAGGAATAAGACTCTCACAATTTTTATTCAACATAGTACCGTAAGTCCTCGTCACAGCAATCAAACAAGAAAGAGAAATAAAGAAATCCAAATTGGAAGTTTGCAGACGACATGATGCTATAAAGAAAATCCTAAACATACTACCAAGAAATTACTACAGCTTATCAAAGAATTTGGTAAATTTGTAACATACAATATTAATATAGAGAAATCCATTGCACTTCTATACATTAGCACTGAACTGTCAGAAAAAGCAATAAAAAACATCCCATTTACAATTGCCTCAAAAAGAATAAAATACCCAGGAATAATTAAGGAGGTAAAAGACATGTATATGGAAAATAAACCACTCTTATGAAAAAATTGAAGATAACACAGATGGAAAGTTATACCATGTTCATGAACTAGAATAATATTTTTTTAAATGACCATACTATCCAATATAGAAGATATAATTCAATCCCTATCAAAATACCAATGATTTTTTTTTTCATAATAAGAACAAATAACTCTAAGATTTGTATGGAAAAAGAAAAGATCCCATAGAGTCAGTGTAACCTTAAGAAAGAACAAAGCTGGAGGTATCATGCTTTCTGATTTCAAGCTATATTACAAAGCTACAGACATCAAAATAGTATGGCACTACCACAAAAACTGACATTAAGCAATGGAACCAAATAGAGAGCCCAGAAATGATCACATGCTCTATAACCAATTAATCTATGGCAAAAGGAAAGAATATACAATGGAGAAAAAGACAGTCTCTTCAATAAATGCTACTGGAAGACTGGACAGCTACATGCAAAAGAATCACACTGGGCTACTTTCTAACAGCGTGCATAAAAATAAATTCAAACTATGTTAGAGACCTAAATGTAAGACCTGAAACCATAAAACTTCTAGGATAAAACATACACAGTAAGATCTTTCACTCTGGTCTTAGTGATATAATTTTGGATCTACCTCCTCAGGCAAGGAAAACAAAAACAAACAAACAACAACAACAACAAAAAAAAAACAAAACAAAAATCAAACTAAATGGGACTACAGCAAAGTTAAAAAGCTTTCGCACAACAAAGGACTATCAAAAAAACTCAAGGCCATCTACTGAATGGGAGACGATATTTGTAAATGATATAGCTGGTAAGTGGTTATATCCAAAATATACAAAGAACTCATATAACTCGACATCAAAAAATAAAAAAAGAAATCAAATAACCCAATTAAATATGTCATGGGGTCATGGTGGAGAGTTCTGACAGAATGTGGTTAACTGGAGAAGGCAATGGCAAACCACTTCAGTGTTCTTGCCTTGAGAACCCCATGAACAATATGAAAAGGCAAAAAGATAGGACACAGAAAGATGGTCTCCCCAGGTTGGTAGGTGCCCAATATGCTACTGGAGATCAATGGAGAAATAAGTCCAGAAAGAATGAAGAGAGAGAGCCAAAGCAAAAAGAACACCCAGCTGTGGATGTGACTGGTGATGGAAGTAAAGTCTGATGCTTTAAAGAGCAATATTGCATAGGAACCAGGGATGTTAGGTCCATGAATCAAGGCAAATTAGAAGTGGTCAAAAAGGAGATGGCAAGAGTGAACGTCAACATTTCAGGAATCAGTGAACTAAAATGGACTGGGTGGGTGAATTTAACTCAGATGGCCATTATATCTACTATTGTTGGCAAGAAGCCCTTAGAAGAAATCAAGTAGCTGTCATAGTCAACAAAAGAGTCCTAAATGCAGTATTTGGATGCAATCTCAAAAACGACAGAATGATCTCTGTTCGTTTCCAAGGCAAACCATTCAATATCACAGTAATCCAAGTCTATGCCCCAACCAGTAATGCTGAAGAAGCCGAGGTTGAAGAGGTCTATGAAGACCTACAAGACCTTCTAGAACTAACACCCAAAAAAGATGTCCTTTTCATTATAGGGGACTGGAGTGCAAAAGTAGGAAGTCAAGAAATACCTGGAGTAACAGGCAAATTTGGCCTTGGAGTACAGAATGAAGCAGGGCAAAGGCTAATAGAGTTCTGCCAAGAGAAAGCACTGGTCATAGCAAATACCCTCTTCCAAAAACATAAGAGAAGACTCTACACATGGACATCACTGGATGGACAACACTAAAATCAGATTGATTATATTCTTTGCAGCCAAAGATGGAGAAGCTCTATATAGTCAGCAAAAACAAGACTGGGAGCTGACTGTGGCTCAGATCATGAACTCCTTATTGCCAAATTCAGACTTAAATTGGAGAAAGTAGGGAAACCACTAGACCATTCAGGAACGACGTAAATCAAATTCCTTTCGATTATACAGTGGAAGTGACAAACAGATTCAAAGGAGTAGATTTGATAGACAGAGTGCCTGAAGAACTATGGACGGAGGTTCGTGACATTGTACAGGAAGCAGTGCTCAAGACCTTCTCTAAGAAAAAGAAATGCAAAAAGGCAAAATGGCTGTCTGAGGAGGCCTTACAAATAGCTGTGAAAAGAAGAGAAGCAAAAGGCAAAGGAGAAATAGAAAGATATACCCATTTGAATGCAGAGTTCCAAAGAATAGCAAGGAGAGATAAGAAAGCCTTCCTCAGTGATCAATGCAAAGAAATAGAGGAAAACAATAGAATGGGAAAGACTAGAGATGTCTTCAGAAAATTAGAGATACCAAGGGAACATTTCATGTAAAGATGGGCACAATAAAAGACAGAAGTAGTGTGGACTTAACAGAAACAAAAGATATTATGTAGAGGTGGCAAGAATACTCAGAAGAACTATACGAAAAAGATCTTCATGATCCAGATAACCATGATGGTGTGATCACTCACCTAGAGCCAGACATCCTGGAATGTGAAGTCAAGTGGGCCTTAGGAAGCATCACAATCAACAAAACTAGTGGAGGTGATGGAATTCCAGTTGAGCTATTCCAAATCCTAAAAGATGATGCTGTGTAAGCGCTGCATTCAGTATGCCAGCAAATTTGGAAAACTCAGCAGTGACCACAGGACTGGAAAATGTTGGTTTTCATTCCAATCCCAAAGACAGGCAATGGCAAAGAATGTTCAAAGTACCACACAATTGCACTCATCTCACATACTAGCAAAGTAATGTTCAAAATTCTCCAAGCCAGGCTTCAACAGTACATGAACCATGAACTTCCAGATGTTTAAGCTGGATATAGAAAAGGCAGAGGAACAAGAGATCAAATTTCTAACATCTGTTGGATCATAGAAAAAACAAGAGAATTCCAGAAAACATCTACTTCTGCTTTATTGACTATGCCAAAGCCTTTGACTGTGTGGATCACAACAAACTGTGCAAAATTCTTAAAGAGAAGGAATATCAGACCACCTTACCTGCCTCCTGAGAAATCTGTATGCAGGTCAAGAAGCAACAGCTAAAACAGGACATGGAACAACAGACTGGTTCCAAATTGGAAAAGGAGTATGTCAAGTCTGTATATTGTCACCCTGCTGATTTAATTTACATGCAGAGTACATCGTGTGAAATGTTGGGCTGGAAGAAGCACAAACTGGAATCAATATTTCTAGGAGAAATATCAATAACCTCAGATATGCAGATGACACCACCCTTATGGCAGAAAGTGAAGAGGAACTAAAGAGCCTCTTGATGAAAGTAAAAGAGGAGAGTGAAAAAGTTGGTGTAAAACTCAACAGTTAGAAAACTAAGATGAAGGCATCTGGTCCCATCAATTCAGTTCAGTTTAGTTGCTCAGTCGTGTCCGACTCTTTATGACTCCGTGAACCGCAGCACGCCAGGCCTCCCTGTCCATCACCAACTTCCGGAATCCACATAAACTCATGTCCATCGAGTCGGTGATGCCATCCAACCATCTTATCCTCTGTTGTCCCCTTCTCCTCCTGCCCTCAATCTTTCCCAGCATCAGGGTCTTTTCAAATGAGTCAGCTCTTCACATCAGGTGGCCAAAGTATGAGAGTTTCAGCTTCAAAATCAGTCCTATCAATGAATACCCAGGACTGATCTCCTTTAAGATGGACTGGTTGGATCTCCTTGCAGTCCAAGGGACTCTCAAGAGTCTTCTCCAACACCACAGTTCAAAAGCATCAATTCTTCGGTGCTCAGCTTTCTTCACAGTCCAACTCTCACACCCACATATGACCACTGGAAAAACCATAGCCTTGACTAGATGGACCTTTGTTGACAAAGTAATGTCTCTGCTTTTTACTATGCTGTCTGTTGCTGCTGCTGCTAAGTCGCTTCAGTCGTGTCCAACTCTGTGCGACCCCAGAGACGGCAGCTCACCAGGCTCCCCGTCCCTGAGATTCTCCAGGCAAGAACACTGGAGTGGGTTGTCATTTCCTTCTCCAATGCATGAAAGTGCAAAATGAAAGTGAAGTCGTTCAGTGGTGTCTGACTCTTAGTGACCCCATGGACTGCAGCCTACCAGGCTCCTCTTTCCATGGGATTTTCCAGGCAAGAGTACTGGAGTGGGGTGCCATTGTCTTCTCCAAATATGCTATCTAGGTTGGTCATAACTTCCCTCCAAGGAGTAAGCGTCTTTTAATTTCATGGCTGCAATCACCATCCACAGTGATTTTAGAACCTAGAAAAATAAAGTCAGCCACTGGTTCCACTGTTTCCCCATCTAATGGCAAATAGTTGGGGAAACAATGAAAACAGTTGCAGACTTTATTTTTGGGGTTCCAAAATCACTGAAGATGGTGACCACAACCATGAAATTAAAAGATGCTTGCTCCTTGGAAGTAAAGGAATGAACAACCTAGACAGCATTTAAAAAGTAGAGACAATACTTTGCCAGCAAAGATCCATCTAGTCATAGCTATGGTTCTTCCAGTGGTCATATATGGATGTGAGAGTTGGACTATGAAGAAAGCTGAGTGCCGAAGAATTGATGCTTTTGAACTGTGAGGTTGGAGAAGACTCTTGAGAGTCCCTTAGACTGTAAGGAGATCCAACCAGTCAATCGTAAAGGAAATCACTCCTGAATATTCATTGGAAGGACTGATGCTGAAGCTGAAGCTCCAATATTTTGGCCACCTGATGTGAAGAACTGACTCATTGGAAAAGACCCTGATGCTGGGAAAGATTGAAGGTGGGAGGAGAAGGGGACAGCAGAGGATGAGATGGTTGGATGGCATCATTGACTCAATGGACGTGAGTTTGAGTAAGCTCCAGGAGTTGGTGATGGATACGGAAGCCACGTGTGCTGTAGACCGTAGGGTTGAAAAGAGTTGGACACTACTGAACTGAACTGATAAGTGGTTAATATCTAAAATATACAAAGAATTCATATAACTCAACATCAAAAAAATCAAATAACCCAATTATATATAGGCATACTATCTGAATGACATTTCTTGAAGAAGACATACAAATGGCCAACAGGCACATAAAAAGATGCTCAACATCACTAATAATCAGGTAAATACAATTCAAAACCTCAGTGAATTATTACCTACACTTGTCAGAATGGCTATTATCAAAATGACAACAAATAACAAGTGTTAGCAAGAATGTGAAAGAAAGGGAACCCATGTCCACTACTGATGGGAATTTAAATGGGTGCAACCACAGTGGAGAACAGTGTTAATATTCTTGAAAACTTAAAAATAGAACTGAAATATAATCCATAAATTTTACTCCTTGGTGTTTAACTGAATAAAAGAAAAACACTAGTTTGAAAAGACTTATGCACACTATGCTCATTGCAACATTGTTTACAATAGCCAAGATATGGATGCAATCTAAGTATCTATTAAACAGATGCATGGAT
Organism: Bos indicus x Bos taurus; assembly: GCF_003369695.1. Lineage (NCBI taxonomy): Eukaryota > Metazoa > Chordata > Mammalia > Artiodactyla > Bovidae > Bos > Bos indicus x Bos taurus. The sequence goes on from NC_040083.1 coordinate 42,633,809, forward strand.
AAGAACCTGTGGTACACACACACACACACACACAATGGAATACTACTCAGTCATAAAAAGAATGAAATCTTGCCACTTATGACTATTTGGATGGATCTAGAGAGTATCATGTTAAGTGAAATAAGTCAGCAGAGAAAGATAAATATTGTATGATTTCATTTATATGGGTAACTGAAAAATCAAAACAAATGAATAAACATAAGAAAACGGTAGCAGAGTTATAGATACAGAGAACAAACATGCGGTTGCCAGAGTATAGGTGGATAGAGGGAGGAGAGAAATAGATGAGAAAGATTATGAGGTATAACACTTCAGTGCTAAAAACTGAGTCACAGGTATGAAATGTACAGTGTGGGGAATACAGTCAATCCCTACTACAGGGGATCTTCCCCAAAGAGGGCTCAAATTCAGGTCTCCTGCATTATAGGCAGATTCTTTACCATCTGAGCCACTAGGGAAGCCCATACATTTAATACCTATATAATATCTTTGTATGGTGCCATGTTGTGGCTAGACCAATTGGGTGATCATTTTTAAATGTATAGAAATACCAAATCAGTATGTTGTATAACAGGAACTAACATAGTGTTGAAGATCAATTATACTTCAAAAAGCACAAACAAACAAACAAAAAAAAACTAAGAAAAAAGGTCAGATTTGTGGTTACCAGGGCAGGGTGGGTTGCTGCAGAGGGAAGTGGATGGAGGCAGTTAAATGGTACAAACTTCCAGGTATAAGATAAATAAGTACTAGGAATGCAATGTACACTTTAAACATGATTAACATACCTGTATGTTATACCTGAAAGTTGTTTAAAGTAAATCTTAGGAATTTTAATTGTAAGAGCACTTTTTTCTATTTAACCTTATATCTATATGAGGTGATAGATGTTCACTAAATTTATTGTGATATCATGATGCATATATGTAAAATCATTGTGCTATATACCTTACATGGTGCTGTGTGTCATATCTCAAAAAAACTAAAATAACAAAAAAGAATGAGTGTCTAGATGCAGTGTTTACCATTTCAAGTCCCTTTTCCCATATATTATCCAATGTAAAAAACTCAATTATGGGGTTAGCCAACAGCCATCATTATCCTTATTTTATGGGAGATAATGCAGAGTATCTGTCCAGGAACTTAGGAATCTTGTTCAAGGATACACAATTAAATGATAAAAGGACTTGATTCCAGGTTTCCTGACTTCTTGTCCCATGTCCAATCTCCCTTACTACCCAGGTAGGTCTATCCCAGAAATTTCCTAGACCACCTTGGACTTGGAGGGACTTGAGTGTGTTACAGACACTCCCTCACTTTTACACTGGTTTGTCTGAGCTCTGGGTGATTGCCAGGGGCTACAGATCAGAGAGGAACTCTGGTGGCTCAGTCTTAGGGGCAGGCCACAGGGACAGGCTTGCCCAGGGCTCTCCTGGACCAGTGAGGGAGGGCTCGGCAAGTCTGTGCCCTGCTCTTTCCTGACATGCCCTCAGAGAACAGGATTTTTATTGGACACTTCATGCCAGGAACAGAACGTGAGCCAAAAGGGACCTTGGTTTAATATCTCAAGAGATGGACAGGCACATATTATACAGCTAGTAACTTATCACTGATTTAGTGCCCTTTATAAGACTGGTATTTTTTTGAAAGAGGGGAAGGAGGCGGCAGCAGAAGTTGCTTTTGTCCCAACACTTGTTTTATTGCAGATGTTTGCAGCTGGCAGTCTCTGCTTTTCTTTCTCTATGGGTACATAAGAATAACTCACATAATCATGCTTCTGTCTTAATTCCCTTTCTTTTACTTAATTAAAAGGCTTGATGCTGATGCCAGAAAAATCTGGCAGATTTGTTAAAATCTGAAGAGAGGGAGAGCTGGGCTGTATTCGAAGCAGTTGATGTCTCTCAAATGAATAAGGCCATAAATTTTAGGAAACTTGTCTTCCTCTCTCTCCAAATAATTGGGTGAATCTGTGGATCTGGGCGGGGCTTGTTCCTGCATCTTGTTGGGTTGACTTGTTGGGTCGCCAAGGATTTGGGAGGTTAAGGATGGGCAGGGCTATATGGGCTGTGCTCTGCCCCACATGGTCTCTCATTCTCCTGGGTGCCTGGGATTATACTCATCGTGCATGAAGGGTTTCAAGAGAGGAAGCAAAATGTGCTCCTACTCTTTCAAGCCTCTGCTTATGTCAAGTCTGCTGTCATCCTATTGGCCAATGCAAGTCACATGGTTGAATCAAATGTCAGCCAAATGTGGACTCTGAGTCCACAGAAATAATAGAGCCTAAGAACATAGATGCAGAAAGGGCACTATGACCAGGGGCAGAGGGTGGGCAGGGGAAGGTGCCTATCATCTGAATTAATCTTCCATTCTCGGAAGAACACAATGATGGCTCCCTGCATCTTAAGGGTGGTAGCTTTCCCCAAGAAGTGGAGATACTGATTCTCTTCTTCCACCCTAGGGCTGGCTTAGGATGGTGTTTTAAACACAGAAGGTGCTAAGTGTCCTTGACATGGACGACTGGAAGTAAGGGTGTCATTGACGAGTACCCAGTCTCTTAACCACATTTCTTTCGGTTGTAAGTAATGAGCAGCTTCTCAAAGTGCCATCTCATCCTCATCAACAGAAGAAACTAACATATTTTACTGAATTCAAGGCAAGGAAATACAAATGATTTTTTTTTTTTTTTTTGAGAGACCAAGACTGGCAACTGTAATTTATAAGGGGTTGAGTCTTATCCATGGGTGAGAGGCTATCCTGATTCCAATAAGCTAAAGCAAGAGTTCTGTCTCCTTGTCAACTGAACACTAGTTTAGATACTGCTATGAAGGACTTTTGGAGATTGAAGTAAAATCGTAAATCAGCTAACCTTAAGATATGGAGATTATGTAGGTGGGCCTGGCCTGAGCAGTGACTTCTCTGACTGGTAGGCTTGTAGCAGAAAAGGAATTGAGAGATTCAAAGCATGAGGAGTTTCAACATGCTCTCCCTGTCTTTGAAGATGGAGAGGGCCATGTGCCAAGGAGCACTCCTGGCCTCTAGAAGCTGAGAGAAGACCCTAGGTGACAGGAAGCAAGGGATAGAGACCTCAGTTCTATAATTGCAAGAACTGAATCAGGATCCTGAATGAGTTTGCAGTGTATTCCTTCCCAGAGACTCCAGATGAGAGGCCAGCTGGCCACCACCTTGATTTTGGTCTTATGACACTCTGGGTAGAGAACCTCTCTGAACCATGCTGGACTACCAACGTACAGATACTGTGAGAGAATAAATGGGTGTTGCTTTAAGCTGCTAAATTTGTGTTAATTTGTGAAGAATAGAAAACTAATACATGTGGTGATTACCATGTCCATTGTATAGCTTTAAAAATGTGAATACCTTTTGAGAAGTGGCATTAATGGAATTATCACTCTTGCTTTGTTCTAAATTTGTGGCCTAAAGGACTTCATGATCTGAGGGAGCAAAAATGTTCTGAGGATAAAGAAACAATTTGACAAGGGCAAGCTGTGAGAGAAAGATAGGTCAAGTTTTGAATGGAGCTGGATTTTTTTGGATTGCAATCTTGCATGCTAGGTCTTCAAGCTGATAGTCTGTAAGTAGTAAGTCCTTGGGAACCCATTTTGTGTGTGTGTGTGTGTGTGTGTGTAGAGAGAGAGAGGAGGAGGAAGGAACGAATGAAGGAGGGAGGTGGGAGGAAGGGAAGGCAGGAAAGAAGAAAAAGAATGAAGAAAGAGGGAAGGAAAGAGAACGGAAGGAAAGGAAAGAAAAGGGAGAGAAAAAGAGTGGGAAGGGATTAGTTAAAGCTACTGAAAGAAAACCAAAAAGCCTTCAATTAACCTCTCTGTTTACATATTCTATCTTCTCAATTACATGAATACCATCAGCACTCAAACTTGTTCTAGCAAACCAGAATGCAAAGAAAATTCCTTCTCCTGAACTGTCAATATCCCTCTAGTTACCACCTTGCTTTTGCTTTTCTTATCCCCAAGTTGTCTACACATAGTATTCTCAAGTCTTCATTTTCTATTCATACTTCAACCCATCTCAAGCTGGCTTCCTGCTCAATCACTCCAGTGAAACTATTCTTTTCCAGATCATCAATGCTCTGCATTTTGCTACGTCCTGTGGACTCTATCTTCCAAGTGAATCCTTCATAATGATTAAACCCACTTGACCACACTTATTTTGGAACATTGTCTTCTTTTAGTTCCTAGAACAATACCCTCCTCTGGGTTTTCTCTTATTGTTTAAAATTTTTATTTATTTTTTAATTGAAGGATAATTGTTTTACAGAATTTTGTTGCTTTCTATCAAACCTCAACATGAATCAGCCATAAGGATACATATATCCCCTCCCTTTTGAACCTGCCTCCCATCTCCCTGCCCATCCCACCCCTCTAGGTTGATATAGAGCACCTGATTGAGTTTCCTGAGCCATACAGCAAATTCCCATTTGCTATCTATCTTACATATGGTAATGTAAGATTCTGTGTTATAATTTCCATACATCTCACCCTCTCCTCCCCTCTCCCCATGTTCATAAGTCTATTCTCTATGTCTGTTTCTCCACTGCCACCCTGTAAATAAATTCTTCAGTACCATTTTTCTAGATTCCGCATATATGAGTTAGAATACGATATTTGTCTTTCTCTTTCTGACTTACTTTATTCTGTATAATAGGCTCTAGGTTTATCCACCTCATTAGAACTGACTCAGATGTGTTGCTTTTTTTGGCTGAGTAATATTCCATTGTGTGTATGTACCACAACTTCTTTATCCATTCATCTGTCGATGGACATCTAGGTTGCTTCCATGTTCTAGCTCTTGTAAATAGTGCTGCAATGAACAGTGGGATACATGTGTCTTTTTCAGTTTTGGTTTCCTCAGGGTATATGCCTAGGAGTGGGATTGCTGGGTCATATGGTGCTTTTATTCCTAGTTTTTTAAGGAATCTCCATACTGTCTTCCATAGTGCCTATATCAATTTACATTGCCAACAACAGTACAAGAGCATTCCCTTTTCTCCACACTCTGTCCAGCATTTATTGTTTGTAGACATTTTGATGATGGACACTCTGACCTGTGTGAAGTGATATCTCATTGTGGTTTTGATTTACATTTCTCTAATAATGAGCAATGTTGAGCATCTTTTCATGTGTTTGTTAGCCATCTGTATGTCCTCTTTGGAGAAATGTCTATTTAGGTCTTTTTCCCACTTTTTGATTGGGTTGTTTGCTTTTCTGGTGTTGAGTTGTATGAGTGCTTGTATATTTTGGAAATTAATCCTTTGCCAGTTGTTTCATTTTCTATTATTTTCTCCCATCCTGAGGGTTGTCTTTTCACCCTGTTTATAGTTTCCTTTGCTGTGCAAAAGCTTTTAAGTTTAATCAGGTCCCACTTGTTTACTTTTGTTTTTATTTCCATTACTCTAGGAGGCAGGTCATAGAGGATCTTGCTTTATGTCGTTGAGTGTTCTGCCTATGTTTTCCTCTAAGAGTTTTATAGTTTCTGGTCTTACATTTAGGTCTTTAATCCACTTTGAGTTTTTCTTTGTGTACGGTGTTAGGAAGTGTTCTAATTTCATTTTTTCACATGTAGCTGTCCAGTTTTCCCAGCACCATATACTGAAGAGGCTGTCTTTGCCCCATTGTATAGTCTTAACTTCTTTGTCAAAAATAAGATATCCATAGGTGCATGGGTTTATTTCTGGGCTTTCTATCTTTTTCCACTTGTCTCTATTTCTGTTTTTGTGCCAATACCATACTGTCATGATGACTGTAGCTTTGTAGTATAATCTGAAGTAGGAAAGTTGATTCCTTCAGCTGCATTCTTCTTTCTCAAGACTGCTTAGGCTATTCAGGGTCTTTTGTGTTTTCATATAATTATGAAATTTTTTGTCTAGTTTTGTGAAAAATGCCATTGGTAATTTGATAGGGATCACACTGAGTCTGTAGATTGCATTTGGTAATATAGTCATTTTCACAATATCGATTCTTCCTACCCAGGAACATGGAATATCTCTCCGTCTGTTTATGTCATCTTTGATTTCTTTCATCAGTGTCTTGTAATTTTCTGTATGCAGTTCTTTTGTCTCCTTAGGTAAATTTATTCCTAGATATTTAATTCTTTTTGTTGCAATGGAGAATGGGATTGATTCCTTAATTTCTCTGATTTTTCATTGTTAGTATGTAGAAATGCAAGTGATTTTTGTGCATAGATGCAAGATTTTTTTTGCCTGTGGCAGCTCTGCCCCAGTGAGGGTTGAGTGTGAAGATGTCACAGCTGCTTGGCTTGTGGGGACCCTGGTGGTGACAAGTGTGCAGGGACACGGACTGCCTCTGTTGCAGGCATTATGGCTCTATCAGAGTCTTTTTTCCAGCCTCTTGTAGCTGATGATCAGAAGGCCTCTTTGGCTACTCTTTCCCCATAGCTCCACCCATTCAGGAACATAGAAGGGCCCCCCTTGCTGTGGTCCTACTCTGTAGATCCTTGCATCGGGCACTTAAAGGGACACCCTGGGTGGGGTCCTATTCTGTAGTTCAGTCATCAGGCATTTGATGGGCCAGCCTCTCTATTGTATAACTGCCAATGTGGGCATGTTGGGGGATAGAGGCTATGGTGATGGCTACACCCGCTACGTGTGACTCAGCAGTATCACTTGCTTCCATGGCTGCCCTACTTTCCTTCACAGGCATTTCCCACCAGAATCTCCTCCCTCACATCCCTCAATCTATGGTCAACAGCAGCCATCACCCTGGGATTGCTTCACAACCCCTAAACTCCAGCTCCCAGCCTCTGCACCTTCTTGGGGACCTGCCTCCTGTCCGGGTTATGTATGGCTGCAGCAAGGACTGTCTGATTCTCATTCCATTTAGCAGCAACAGATCAGCTGTTTTACTCTCAGCCTTAAACGTTTCTCCTAGTTCCTTCACCCTACTGAGTTTTGCATGGTTCTAGGGTTTTTTTCTTACTTTTCAGGCCACTTTACTTCAGCGTTCACTGCAGGATTCTCTTCTAAATGCCAGAATTTCTCAGGGTTCCATTTTTGGATCCCTTCTTTTACTTACCCACCTAAACTCTTTCCTTAAGTGATCTCATTTGATCCAATTACTCTAAATACCCTAGTTTCATAGAGGAGATGCCTCGAGAACTTCCTGTTGAAGTAGAAAGAATACTGGACTCTGAATAAGGAGACCAAGTTTCAAATGTTGACTTTCTATAAGAATATCATAACCAAACTGGGATGTTTTATGGCTTCTGTTTTCCCACCTATAACACAGAGACTTGCCTTGTACTTGCCTTGTCTATCTTATAGGATTGCCATAGGAACAAAGGATGAATGTATGTGGCAGGAGGAGGCTGCTGCTATTATTATTTTTATTGCTATACTTATAGTCAGATTGAAATAAGAACTGTTTAGGTTTTCTAAGGGTAAGAGTGGATGAAAAGATCTGCACTAGAAAGAGGAATGGAGAGAGAAAAAGAGAAATACACACATATATATGAGAATGAATATAAATGAGAGAATGAAAAACTGTGTGTATAAGAGAGAAAATATGAATATGAATGAAAATGAAAACTAGGGAGTTGACAGAAGCTATGTGGATTGGGATTTGATACCATTCCATACATCTCTCAATTCTTCAGAAAAGTTACCAACTCAGAAATGCTGAGAGTGACTGGATTTCTTATGGGAAATAGTGAGGGTATAAGAGCTTTGAAGAGTCAGAATCAAGTTGTGATGCAAGGCACCAGGAAACACCTTCTAAGGGGCAGGTGCAAGACAGCAAGTGCAATTCAACCCTCTTTTTATCTGTCTGAATTTCCAGGGGATGTTGAGAGTTACACAGAATTAGAAAACATCTCCGTTCATTCAATAAGCATTTCTTGAGTATTTATTACCCACGTATGCTCAGACGGGTGTTACAGGGAGTAAGAAGGTGCATGTAATAATGGTGGCGATGATGATTGTGTTCCAGAGTACATAAAGAACCAGTTCTTTCCTCATATGATCATCCCATCCATCCAGAAAGATAAAAAAGACAAGGATATTTTTGACCCATTTTACAAAAGAGCAAACAAAGCTCTGGTGATTACCCCAAAAGGTGGTGAGTGACAAAGCTATCACGTGACCCCATCTTCAAGTCAGTGTTTTTTGTTTTTTATCACTAAGCTAGTATTTTCTGATTGTGGTGCTATTTCTTTTGGTGGTGTGTGCCCTATTTTAGTAAGCATACAAGCAAATATAAAAAAAAATAACAGGCAAAAATTAAACTATTATAACAATAGTACAAATAGAGACACTAAAATATAAAAGATGAACATTTATGAACAATGCATTATGTCATGATGTAAGCTAGCAAGCTAAGTCACTTCAGTCATGTCCACCTCTTTGCGACCCCATGGACTGTAGCCCACCAGGCTTCTCTGTCCATGGGACTCTCCAAGCAAGAATACTGCAGTGGGTGGGTTGCCATTTCCTCCTCCAGGGGATCTTCCTGGCCCAGGGACTGAGCCTGTGTCTCTTGTCTCCTGCATTGGCAGGTAGGTTCTTTACCACTAGTACCACCTGTTCACAATAAAGTACTTAGGATGAGTATAACACCTATGACACTAGATGCCAGCTAATAAGATATCCTAACTATGATATGGGATGCACTCTCAGAGCAGCGTAATGAAGGAACCAGGACATTTGGGTTTAATTTCATTTTTATCTCTCACTGATAGTGTTACTTTGGGCAAATCACTCTAGGCATGGTTCCCTTATTATGAAAGGGAACTTAAACTGTCCATTCTAGGGCAAATAGCTGATGCTGAGTATATCCTCAAAAGGAGAGGTTAAAACTAGAGCACAGTGAAGTCTAGAGCTTGATTGGCTGGGTTGGAATTATGCTTTCCTACTTATCAGGAAACCTGTGTGACTTTGGACAAGTTACTTAAGTTCTTTGTTCTTCATTCACAAAAACGGAGATAATACTGTTCCCACTGAGTTGCTGTGAGGTTTAAATGAGTTAGAGGTAGAGTGCCTAGCATAATAAACATTATAGATGTGTTTGCTATTATTACCTGGCAGCTTCAGAGGAGCCGGGGGCGGGGGGGGTTGTCATTTATACTCATTAGAAAAGACCAGAAGAAGCTTCACGGAAAAGTGGCATCTAAGATGGACCAAACATGTCTCTAATTCCTTTGAGACCAAGCAGAAACCACCCCTACACTAGGTGGCTGAGTCTTCTTTGCTCTAATTCCTGCCCACAGTTGGGGCATCTACTAGGGCTTCCCTGGTGGCTCAGACAGTAAAGAATCTGTCTGCAATGCAGGAGACTCAGGTTTGATCCCTGGGTTGGGAAGATCCCCTACAGACGGGCATAGCAACCCACTCCAGTATTCTTGCCTGGAGAATTCCGTGGACAGAGGAGCCTGGTTGGCTACAGTGCATGGGGTCACAAAGAGTCAGACATAACTGAGTGACTCTCTCTCTCTTTCTCTCTCTCTCTCTCTCACACTCTCTCTCTCTCTCACACACACACACACACACACACACAATGTCTGAAGGCCAGCAGGTAATATGGGCTGATTCTTTGTCAGGTCACACACCCACAGAGCAGTGGGATGAAGCAGTTGCTTCTGTGTGATTTCATCTCACCAAGAGCAGCACACCCGGGAAAAGCCACAGCAAGACCCCCATAAGGAACCTCCCAGGGTAACTGAGGCTCGGACTCCTGTTTCAGACTTTGTTCTCATGCTCTGAGTCCAACCCACAACTCTGTGTTTCATGATGGCGGCTGTGGAACAGATCAGGTGATACTTCGTTAAACAAAGCCACACACAGTTACTCACATGCAATTGAACACAGCTACATTAAAATAATGTGTAGGTTGAGACAAACACATACTACCACAAGATAATTGGGAGTTAAGTCACTGTGACACGTTGAAAACTAAATTAATCCTATTAAAACCTGGTTTCATGGGGGGTCAAAGGCTTTTCAGTGGAAGAAATCAGCTGTAAAAGAAAGCACTCAGTTTTGAGCACCCTGCAACACTTGCTGAAACATAAACCAGTCACTTGAAGAAATAAGCAAGCAATCTGACTGAAGTTCAAGGAAATGATGAAATCAGGTCATAGGTATTTTCTACCTTTGATTTAACTTGTTAGCTTATAAAAGAACACTTTATTTTTTCGTTTATCCTAGTAAAAGTATTTTATGAAGAATACTCCAGTCTGCTGAACATGGCCTGTTTTAGCAGCAAATCAGCAGAAATTAAAGAAATTTAAATTTTAAATTATATTTAAATCCAGTTAAAACATCGATGATTTAATAGCTAACCTAACAAATTTGGAAGGCTTAACAAAATGATAAAAATTCAGTGCTCGTAAGGCTCAAAAATGGAGAGCATACTCCTGAATAGAACCAAAGGATAATCCAGTGCATAATGTGCATTTATCCTGGTTCAGCTACTTCTAGGCAATTAAAATTACCTATTACCTAAGGCAATAAGATGACTATAAATTAAGCTACAGGATTCTAAGCTTCTTGAGAGCAGGGATCATTTTGAAATAGTTTTATCTTCTGTTACCCAGCACCTAGTACGGCTGCTAGTACAGAATGAGCAGCAAATAAGCATACATATATCGATAAATATTAATTGAAGTATTCTTATATCAGGAGACGTTTAAATGCTTACCATTTAATGGAGTAAAAAAGGAAAGCAGTAAATAAAATATAGTCTGATAAAATAAAAAATATGATTCAACCATTAAAAATAATACTGTAGAAGAAAACATACAAAAACATGCCTTTGATAACTTATTATCTGAAAATTGCCACTTTTAAACAAAATACACACTATAAACTTAATTTCTCTATAAAGAATATATGCATACAAAATGATACAAAAACTAGAAGATATGTACTAAAATATTAACATACTGGTTACATCTGGATGTAGTTTACTGATTATATTTTTCTCATTATTTACTAAAATAAGAATTAAAACTATAATAAGAATAATATAAGGTTGGAAATTGTGCTGAAATGGTGAGCAAACTGCTTCTGAGTAAGAAGAAATAAACTTTTTCTGTCTATGGAGAGAAGACCAAGACCAATGGGGGAAAGGTGATGAGGAGCAAACTTGAATTTAACATCAGTAAGCAGAGCTGTTCAAGAATAGGACACGCCACAACTAGGAGTGAATCCCTTGTCCCTATGGATGTGCAAACAGAGGTCAAATGACCATCCAAGAAGGGTCAACATGTTAGAAAAAATCTTAGACTAAATTAACTCTAAGCTCTATAAACCAGAGTCTCAAAGATTCCATGAGCTGAGTGGCAGACAGCCTTCTATAAGCCCCACTTGATATGATACAGAATTCTTTCTCTATGGACAAAGGATAGGTTACTATATATCTCTCTGTTTTCTATGGTGTCTTCTCCTTCTTGATTCTTCTTTTGTGAGCAAGGTCTCAGTAAGCTGTCCCCTTTTCTTGTCATACTGTCTGCATGATCAGAATTTCATTCTTTTTGCTCTTAATGACTCTCAGAAAACTCTGTAGAATTCCAGATAACATTTACTGTTATCACGGATTTTCTTAAATTGGGTTTCAATCAGCTGAGAGCATTCCCTTTGTTAATGTCATTAGGTGGGTTCTAGAAAAGAGAGCAGCTAGTAGGATGACAAAAAAGCTGTGGAGTAGTGGATTCTACACTTGATTTTAGCCAAAAAGCTGAGAAATAATAGAGGATTCTATATCCCTATTTGATGGTTTTCATTAGGGTTGTTCCCAACCAATTAAAGTGCCTATAGGAAAGCCAATGGCTACCTTGAACATTGGCCAATATCTATTTATAGTATTAAATTCCTGTTTGACAGGAAATTACAGAATAATTTTGTTTTCAAGTTTAGAGCTAATTTTAAGTACTTTAAAGTAGCATTTATTACATTCACCAGATGGACAAACTATTCACAAAACCACTTAAGCAGTATTCTAGTTAGTGTACACTGACCATGCCTTTTGAAGTTATTCAATCTTGTGGATAGCCCAGGGAGTAAGGATCTATCCCATACAAAGAGAATATCTTGTATTTGGTTTGCAGTAACTTGATATTGGATAATATTTGACTCAGCTTTCTTCTGGGTTTGGTCCACCATGGTAAGAGAAAGAGTGGAGGGCATAGTCGGTGCGTATCTAAATGCTACACAAGGACTAGCTTGAAGCAGATCACAGAGCCTGCCATGGAATGAATTTGAATCCACTTGCTCTTGTGAAAACTTATTTGGTCAAGTTTCAGAGCAGTGAACAGGTTGAGAACCAGTGCTTATTCTGAAATAAAACTACAAATCTTCCTAAGCCACACTTGCTCATTGTATAAAAGAACACAAAGTACCACTACCTATCGTTCACTTGTGTGATCAGTTCCTGGGAAGACTTTGGAACAGCCAAGCTGATTCTCTGGCAAAGGGTGAAAAAGAGGATGATAAAGATTACAAAATCATCTTAAACCATATCTGCCATGGTAAGTGAAGCAATGTTTTCAGGGAAGACTACTGAAGCATCACACTTCTCCCATTGCCAAGAACTCCTGGAAAAACATGAGGTAAGCAGATTGGGGAGGAAGCATTTGGGATGCTTCATCAAGTCTGCTGAAGCTCCTTCAAGTAATATCCCATTTCATTAGCTATTCAATGAAATGAGAATAAGAGAGTGGGGGCACAATGCTGACCAACAAAACAGAAGGTCATTGTAAGATTTTTTACTCTTGTTGTCCATTGCAAAGGACCACAGTGAACACACTACCAGTTAGAAAAGTCCCATCAGCAAGTCTCTAGGGCAGGGAACTAGAATATGCTCTTCCCAGTTGCCCTCCAAAATGGGTGGTCTCAGAATAGTATGGCGGCTAATTGGGAGACATGGCACAGTGCCTGCAGTCCTTCAAGCTCCTCTTAGACTCACCAAATCAATCCACGAGCTTCCTGCAATGCCTTGAGCCTCAGATATTCTGAAGATGTAGACAATAAGGGGCACAAAGCAGGGGGAGTATATGCAGAATACAGTAGGCCAATGTGACCTATGCTTTGTTACAAAAGAAAGCAAGCCACAGGCTTTTGAGAGGAAAAGAAGCTCAAAGAGATGGTCTTACAGCACCATCTCCACAGATACCCACAGACAGGATGATGAAAACAGTAATGAGCATGATAAAGCCTGAAAAGCCACAGGGATATCAGACTGATCTGTTCCATGGCGCAGGTATCTATATAAAGACTTTTAGCTAATAATATTTTAATGCCAACTTCTTTTAACTATACTGGCTGAAACCCAGGAGTGGACATTAACAAATATTTGGCATGCGGGCCATCTCTGGTGTGCTAATTTCCTTTTGCTTAGTCATGTTGCCAGCAGTAGAGCTGATCTCAACTGAGGTGGATGGTACTAATTGTTAGTTTCCAATTACTAGTTGTTCAAGGTTTATCAAGTATTGTGACTTTAATTAGGGCCCTCAGATGTAAACTGCAATGTCTTTAACAGACACATTCCGATGGGGATAATTTGATGAGCCGGTTGCTGTTGTATAGTAATTGAGAACCAAAGAGAGCTTTACATATGAATAGTAAATTAAGATGTGCAGTAGTGGCTGGGATTTATACCTTGACCGTTAGAGGCCTTAATGACCCTATAAAAGGGAATAAGGTCATTTGTTATTTAAAGGATCATAAGATATTGCATTTCATAAGGATATTGAGCATGTACAAGGTTAAAGCACTCATGGGTGAGCCAGATTCTCCCTTTATTCCATTTATAAGCAGAACCAGAAGAGTTAGCACTTCTTTGTAATAAAGCTCTAAATTCCAGAGTGACTTGCTGCTCTACCTCCCAAATCCCAAAGGGCAGCTGCTGCTGGGCTGGGCTTTGTAAAATGTTAGTTTCATCCTCAAACTCAGCACAGGCACTGAATCCTCCATTTTAGAACCAATTAAACTGAACGGTTTTCCAATTTTCTGGGACAGATTGTCACAAGTGGCTGAATGGGGAGACCCAGAGGTCTGAAAAGGTGGCTGGGAAAAAGCTTAATTCTTGGGTAGAGCAGGTCCCATTGTAGGTTGGATACAAAATTAAAAGGGCTTAGTTATATATAGATGCGGGAGTTAATTGTGGATATAGAAAACTCTCAATTACCCAGAGAAACAAAGGGATAATCCAAAATAGCAGATTACCCAACATAATACGTGTTGGCACTTGGGATGTCTGACCCACACCACATTTGCATTTTTAACTATGCTTTTGTCAGGCTGCTACTAGAATCAGCCTATGGTTTCCTTACACACAACTTAATAGTAGGAAAAAGAAAGCTGAAAAATACATTGGAGGATTCTACACTGACATTAAAGTTTCGGTCGTGGATAAACCTTTCCATAGATAATGTAGCAGTGACAGAAATATCTCTTTCATATCTATTACAGATTTTGTTTCATTCCATTTGTACCATAGGCACATCAGTGGACAAATGTGCAAAGCTTCACAGAGAGCCAGGCAATCCTCTCTTCTCTCATTATCCTGCAGTCCACAGGTGTTTTCCTTAGCTAGGGTTTAACCCAGCACAGAAGAGGCCTGTGGCAGGATGGGTTAGGAAATGAGGAAATAATTTCTTCAGGTAAGTATTCGATAATTAGAGCAATAGGAGCAAATCAGAAGACTGAATGTTGCTGTTTAAGTGGAAATTGAGCTAGGCCCCCAAATGCTGCAAGTTTTATCTATACGATATTAAAAGTTCCAGATGATAAGAATCTTAGGTGTGTAACTATGGGTCATTGGCATTGATTTGATGGGACTCCAGGAAATAGTTCTGGTGTCAAAAGATGACTGTGTAGTCATATTTTCAATGTTATTAAAATGATCAATTACAAACAATTTCACACATGCAGAAAGGTACAGAAACAACAGGTGTCCATTTATCTACCTCTCAGAATTTTAGTATTTTGACATTTTTTCTAATTAAAAATAAGGCTATAGATGTGGCAGTGGTCAATTATGAAAATACATGAGGATCCAATTTTCCTGTAGGCACATCCTGCCAATGTCACCTTGCACTTCCTCCCATGAAGGGTGAAGTCTTTTTCTGTATTTCTTAAAAGTGGGCTGGACTTACGGTTTGATTTAACCAACAGAATGAAACTTTATGACTTGCTTTGGTCAGTGTGTACTAGTTCTGAGCCTGAACTTACAAGAAACCCTGCCAGTTACATGATTAGGACTCGGGCTGGGTGATGAGAGGCATGAGTCCCAGTCACTCCCCTCTCCCCGGTGCCAACCAGCCCCCAGGTGATATGCTAGTTGACTGCAAATGTATAAGGGAGCCCAGCTAAGGCCAGAAGAAGTGCCTAGTCTGTTCCAGCTGCCATTGTTAATCCACATAATCATAAGCAATAATGTGCTGTTTTCCAGCCACTACGTTTTGAGGTGGTTTGTTACACAGCACTAGATAACTGATACAATGGTTAAAGCTACATTCTCCTCAAATCTTACTCTCTCTCTACCTACTTCCCTCTCTAGAAGTTTCCAATATTCTGCCAATATTCTGAAATTGGGCATATCCTTTCAATACATATAAGTATACTCCTATAATTTATGTATGTATAGAAAATTAATATTAAATGTAATTCATAAAATTCTGTATGAAGTCTTATTTAAAGGAAATGTAAAACATATCATACCTTACATATCCTTTGCCCCTCACCTTTTCCACACTATATTTTTATAAATATCCATATTGATATAGCTGGAAGTCATTCATTTTAACAGCAGTATATTTCCATTCCCTTACGGATGAAGTAATGAGTTGGGCTAAAAGATCTTTCAGTCTTACTAGACTATGATTCAAATAAATGTGAAGAGGTAAAACATTTTGTGAAGAGTCAATTAGAATCAGAGAGTGATACACAGTTATAGCAATAAAGTAGTACAATATCTGCTATATTGTTCCTTATAATATATATATGTACATTCTTTTGCAGAATTTGAATTTTGTAATATATTTCATAGAAGAAGTTAGAATAGAGAGAATACAAACAGATCTTCTAACATATGAACTCTTAATCAATGACATTAGTGGCAATTGAGACCAATGGGTAATTGAGATCAATGAAGAAAGCCTCTCTAGTCACTGACAGCTACATATTCAATAATAGCTATCCATATGAAAAACTTATATGCCTCTCTCACACCTTACAAAAATAAATACCACCCAATTAAAGTCCTGAGTATTAAAAGCAGTAGTTTAAAACATCTGGAACATTCACCTTAGTTATAATTTATCATCCTCTCCACTTTCATAAATTCTCATTGACCCTAGGTATTAACAATAGCTTTGTCACTTGGTCCAAAGTTCAACTGGGCCTTAAAGATGAATGGAGAAGACAAAGACTTGGGGCTGCTCTCTGAGAAACTGTCTTTATTCTTATCTGTGTCTGCCTAAAATTACAGCTAACTATCCTAAATCCAACAAAACCTGGATTATTAAAAGTCATAGAATAAATGCAAACAGGTCAGCTGTCCAAATTAACCTTATTTGTAAATTAACCTTATTTAGAAATTCCTTGGCTCTGCATGGGTGTATCGTGCCACTCAGTTCCAGGCCCTTGCTGGTACAGATACTTCTCCACTCTACCTCTCACCTCTCCACTTACAGAGTCTGTTTACTCTCTCTTGTTCAACACTACTGTATTTCGTTCACCACCACAACCATGTATAGGGGCTCATGTAGTAGATCTCATTAGAACTCTCAGTTCTTTAATTTTTCCATCCAGTAAATATTTATCAAGCAATTAATATTTATTAAATGCCAGAATCTCTGCTAGTGCTAAGATAAACCAATGACAAAAAAGCTCCCTTCCCAGAAACAAGATGGCTTTACTGTTTTCCCACTATGATTCTGATTTCAGGTCAAGATCAATATCCAGAAATCATGATAGAAAATGTTTGTTCTAATATTTCACAAACTATTGGCAATTCATATAATATATCTAAGCCTCAGTTTCTTTATTTATCAAATGTTGATATTAGCAATATCTATTCTCATCTATTTCAAGATTTTGCTGTAACTTTCAAATGAACTCTCATTTGTGAATGTCAAAATGTACAGAAATGTGACCACTATACTCCTATTCCACAAGGACTGCATTCCTTATGATTTAGAGATTATTTCTTTGGTTCTTTTCAAAGAAATAAAGAATATTCAAAGTCCAGACTACTATATTTGTAGCTCTAAGCCTTCAATTTTCCCTTTTAGTCCAGTTCGGTCACTCAGTCGTGTCCAACTCTTTGTGACCCCATGGACTGCAGTACGCCAGGCTTCCCTGTCCATCAACAACTTCCAGGGCTTATTCACACTCATGTCCATTAGGTCAGTGATGCCATCCAACCATCTCATCCTCTGTAATCCCCTTTTCCTCCTGCCTTCAATCGATTCCAGAATCACGGTCTTTTCAAATGAGTCAGTTCTTCACATTAGGTGGCCAAAATATTGGAGCTTCAGCTTCAGCATCAGTCCTTCCAATGAACATTCAGGACTGATTTACTTTAGGATGGACACGTTAGATCTCCTTGCAGTCCAAGGGACTCTCAAGAGTCTTCTCCAACACCACAGTTCAAAAGCATCAATTCTTCGGCACTCAGCCTTCTTTACAGTTCAAATCTCACATCCATACATGAATACAGGAAAAACCAAAGCTTTGACTAGATGGACCTTTGTTGGCAAACTAATGTCTCTGCTTTTTAATATGCTGTCTAGGTTGATCATAACTTTTCTTCCAAGGAACAAGGATCTTTTAATTCCATAGCTGCAGTCACCATCTGCAGTGATTTTGGAGCCCCAAAAGATAGTCTCTCAACTGTTTCAGAATCTATTTGCCATGAAGTGACGGAACTGGATGCCATGATCTTAGTTTTCTGAATGTTTTGTTTTAAGCCAACTTTTCCACTCTCCTCTTTCACTTTCATCAAGAGACTCTTTAATTCTTCTTCACTTTCTGCCATAAGGGTGGTGTCATGTGCATATCTGAGGTTACTGATATTTCTCCCGGCAATCTTGATTCCAACTTGTGCTTCTTCCAGCTCAGCATTTTGCATGACGTACTCTGCATATAAGTTAAATAAGCAGAGTGACAATATATAGCCTTGACATACTCCTTTCCGGATTTGGAACCAGTCTATTGTTCCATGTCCAGTTCTAACTTGCTTCTTGACCTGCATAGAGATTTGTCAGGAGGCAGGTAAGGTGGTCTGGTATTCCCATCTCTTGAAGAATTTTACACAGTTTGTTGTGATTCACACAGTCACAGCTTTTGGCATAGTCAATAAAGCAGAAGTAGATGTTTTTCTGGAGCTCTCTTTTTCGATGATCCAATGGATGTTGGCTATTTGATCTCTGGTTCCTCTGCCTTTTCTAAATCCAGCTTGAACATTTGGAAGTTCATGGTTCATGTACTGTTGAAGCCTGGCTTGGAGACTTTTGAGCATTACTTTGCCTTTGCTAGTGTGTGAGATGAGTGCAATTGTGCAGTAGTTTGAACAACTTTGCCATTGCCTTTCTTTGGGATTGGAATGAAAACCAACCTTTTCCAGTCCTGTGGTCACTGCTGAGTTTTCCAAATTTGCTGGCACACTGAGTGCAGCACTTACACAGCATCATCTTTTAGGATTTGAAATAGCTCCACTGGAATTCCATCACCTCCACTAGTTTTGTTGATAGTGATGCTTCCTAAGGCCCACTTGACTTTACATTCCAGGATGTCTGGCTCTAGGTGAGTGATTACAACATCGTGGTTATTTGGATCATGAAGATCTCTTTTGTATAGTTCTTCTGTGTATTCTTGCCACCTCTTCTTAATATCTTTTGCTTCTGTTAGGTTCATACCATTTCTGTCCTTTATTGAGTCCATCTTGCATGAAATGTTCCCTTAGTAATCTCTAATTTTCTTGAAGAGATCTCAAGTCTTTCCCATTCTATTGTTTTCCTCTATTTCTTTGCATTTATCACTGAGGAAGGCTTTCTCCTTGCTATTCTTTTGAACTCTGCATTCAAATGGGTATATCTTTCTATTTCTCCTTTGCCTTTCGCTTCTCTTCTTTTCACAGCTATTTGTAAGGCCTCCTCAGACAGCCATTTTGCCTTTTTGCATTTCTTTTTCTTGGAGATGGTCTTGAGCACTGCCTCCTGTACAATGTCATGAACCTCCGTCCATAGGTCTTCAGGCACTCTGTCTATCAGATCTACTCCCTTGAATCTGTTTGTCACTTCCACTGTATAATCGAAAGGGATTTGATTTAGGTTATTCCTGAATGGTCTAGTGGTTTCCCTACTTTCTTCAATTTAAGTCTGAATTTGGCAATAAGGAGTTCATGATCTGAGCCACAGTCAGCTCCCAGTCTTGTTTCTGCTGACTGTATAGAGCTTCTCCATCTTTGGCTGCAAAGACTATAATCAATCTGATTTTAGTGTTGTCCATCTGGTGATGTCCATGTGTAGAGTCTTCTCTTATGTTTTTGGAAGAGGGTATTTGCTATGACCAGTGCGTTCTCTTGGCAGAACTCTATTAGCCTTTGCCCTGCTTCATTCTGTACTCCAAGGCCAAATTTGCCTGTTACTCCAGGTATTTTTTGACTTCCTACTTTTGCACTCCAGTCCCCTATAATGAAAAGGACATCTTTTTTGGGTGCTAGTTCTAGAAGGTCTTGTAGTTCTTCATAGAGCCGTTCAACCTCAGCTTCTTTAGCATTACAGGTTGGGGCATAGGCTTGGCTTACCATGATATTGAATGGTTTGCCTTGGAAGCAAACAGAGATCATTCTATCATTTTGAGATTGCATCCAAATACTGCATTTAGGACTCTTTTGTTGACTATGATGGCTACTCGATTTCTTCTAAGGGATTCTTGCCTACAGTAGTAGATATAAAGGCCATCTGAGTTAAATTCACCCACCCAGTCTATTTTAGTTCACTGATTCCTAGAATGTCAACGTTCACTCTTGCCATCTCCTGTTTGACCACTTCTAATTTGCCTTGATTCATGGACCTGACATTCCAGGTTCCTATGCAATATTGCTCTTTAAAGTATTGGAATTTACTTCCATCACTAGTCACATCCACAGCTGGGTGTTGTTTTTGCTTTGGCTCCATCTCTTCATTCTTCTGGAGTTATTTCCCCACTGATCTCCAGTAGCATATTGGGCACCTACTGACCTGGGGAGACCATCTTTCAGTGTCCTATCTTTTTGCCTTTTCATACTATTCATGAAGATTTATAGGTGCCCTTTTAGTCCAGCACATCTATACATCTTGACAGTCACAGAAGCAACAACTTTCTCCTGGTACTAAACTTTTCCTTAATTCTCATTAACATCTCCCTTTTATTAGAAGAATGCCAACCAGAGAACCATTAGCATAAGGCTTTAGTCTTAAATGTTGGTCAGAAAAGGTTGTGGAAGGGCCTTTTAATCTAAGGAAGAAGGTGGAAACCTTTGTAAGACTTTAGCAGGAGAGACCTACCAAAGTTCAGCTAGTTTTTTGAGTAGCTGATTAGGGATGGTTCTGGGAAGGAGGGCTTGTTTTTGTGGATTAGCACCACATGTTTGGGCAATAGAATGGGAAAGACTAGAAGTCTCTTCAAGAAATTTGGACATATCAAGAGAACACTTCATGCAAAGATGGGCACAATAAAAGACAGAAACCATAAGGACCTAACAGAAGCAGAAGAGATTAAGAAGAGGTGGCAAGAATACACAGAAGTACTGTATAAACAAAGTTGTATTGACCCAGATAACCATGATGGTGTGGTCATCCACCTAGAGCCAGACATCCTGGAATGTGAAGTCAAATGGGCCTTAGGAAGCATTACTACAAACAAAACTAGTTAAGGTGATATAATTCCAGTTGAGTTATTTAAAATCCTAAAAGATGATGCTGTGAAAGTGCTGCACTCAATATGCCAGCAAATTTGGAAAACGCAGCAGTGGCCACAGGACTGAAAAATGTCAGTTTTCATTCCAATCCCAAAGAATGACAATGCCACAGAATGTTCATCCTAGCACAGAATTGTGTTTATTTCACATGCTAGTAAGGTAATGCTCAAAATCCTTCAAGCTAAGCTTTATCAATATGTGAACCAAGACCTTCCAGATGTACATGCTTGGTTTAGAAAAGGCAGAGGAATCAGAGATCAAACTATCAACATCCATGGGATCATACAGAAAGCAAGGGAATTTCAGGGGGGAAAAATCTACTTCTGTTTCACTGACTACCAAAAGCTAAAACCTTTGACTCTATGGATCACAACAAACTGTGGAAAATTCCTAAAGAGATGGGAATAGCAGACCCCTTTACCTGCCTCTTGAGAAACCTGTATGCAGGTCAGGAAGAAACAGAACTAGACGTGAAGCAACAGACTAGTTCAAACTAGGGAAAGAGTACATCAATGTTGTATATGGTTACCTTGCTTATCTAACTTACATGCAGAGTACATCATTTGAAGTGCTGGGCTGGATGAATCACAGGCTGGAATCAAGATTGCCAGGGGAAATATCAACAACCTTAGATATGCAGATGATACCACTCTAAGGGCAGAAAATGAAGAGGAACTAAGGAGCCTCTTGATGAGTGTAAAAGAAGAGAGTGAAAAGGCTTGCTTAAAATTCAACATTAAAAAAAATCTAAAATCATGGCATCCAGTCCCATAACTTCATGGCAAATAGATGGGGGAAAAGTGGAAACAGTGGCATACTTTATTTTCTTGGGCTCCAAAATCACTGCGGATGGTGACAGCAGCCATGAATTTAAAAGATACTCGCTCCTTGGAAGGAAAGCTATGACAAACCTAGATAGTGTATTAAAAAGCAGAGACATCACTTTGCCGGAAAAGGTCTGTCTAGTCAAAGATATGGCTTTTCCCGTAGTCAGATACAGATGTGTGAGAGGTGTACTATAAAGAAGGTTGAGCACCAAAAAGTTGATGCTTTCCGACTGTGGTGTTGGAGAAGACTCTAGAGTCTCTTGGACAGCATGGATATCCAACCACTTAATCCTAAAGGAAGTCAACCCTGAATATTCACTGGAAGAACTAATTCTGAAGCTGAAGTTCCAATACTTTGGCCACCTGATGTGAAGAGCCAATTCACTGGAAAAGACCCCAGTGCTGGGAAAGGCTGAGGGCGGGAGGAGAAGGGAACAACAGAGGATGAGTTGGTTGGATGGCATCACCAACTCAATGGACATGAGTTTGAGCAAGTTCTGGGAGATAGAGAAGAACAGGGAAGCCTGGCATGCTGTAGTCCATGGGGGTCACAAAAAGTCAGACATGCTTTAGCAACTGAACAAGAACAAGGTAAAACCTTTTTTTTAATACAAAATAATTCTACATTGTCAGCTCAGGATTTAAAGAAATAAGCCAGGGAGTGTTTGATTTAATGGCACTGATGTATCTTTAAGGACTTTACATTAAAACACAGTTTTGTCATGAGAAAATCTTTTTATAGTGTTTCTTACAATCAGCAAACTCATGGAGAAGAGGCTTCATGCTGTATTCCTATTAACATCCTTCAAATACCTGATCCCTCTCAATAGTTGATAGGTACATGTTCGAAGAGCAATAGAAGAATGAACACTTTTCCACATCAGCAAAACTCAAGGTGCTGCCATAATTAGTCAAGTATCTGCTTGGGGTGTCAGCAGACCTTATGATAGCCAGAGTGACTGTCTGCCTGAGACAGTGCATGTTCACACCTGTTTTTATCATACCTTTACTAGTAGTGCTCCCATTGTGTCACAAAAACAGTCCTGATTCAGGTGATAACAGTTACTGCGGTGGACATGGGGCATGCTGCTCAGACCCCTCTCATGAAAGCCTCGCTACTGCTTGTTGTGCGCACATGACCTTCAGCTTTCTGCCCCTTCAGGGCATGCTTCAGCTACTGAGACCTACCACACTCAAAAGTCACACTCCTTTCCGTGAGTAGCTCACATCCAATGACTTTCAGAAATCATAATGGCCTAGCTGTCTTAGCCCACCTGAAGGACAAGAGTTCTGGCCTTAGAGTTCCCTGTGAGATTCTATGGGGTCCTCTGAGAACCTCTATTGCCCCTTCACTCTCTCCCTCATCCAGCTCCTGATCCTCTCATTCCCTTTCTCAGCTACTGATACCCAGTGCTTTCCCAGGTAAACATCCAAACAGGGACCCCAACCTACAACAACTGGTGCAAGACAGGGGCTTTGGGAGCTGGGCCAATGTATAGCAGCAAAAGAAATGAAGGTTGGATGATCAAGGAGTTGAAGTGGGGGCTTCCACGGTGGCTCAGTGGTAAAGAATCCACCTGCCAATGCAGGAGACACAGGCTTGATCCCAGTCTGGGAAGACTCCACATGCCATGGAGGAACTGTGCCTGGGCACCACAACTACTGAACCCACACTCTAGAGCCCAGCAGGCACAACTGCTGAAACCTGCATGCCCTAGAGCCCATGCTCCACAGCAAGAGAGTAGCCCCCTGCTTGTCACAAATGAGGGAAAGCCCGCATAGCAACAGAAATCAGCACAACCAAAAAGAATTTTTTTTTAAAACTTTTTAAAAAAAGAAGTTGATGAGAATCACTCCAATGAAGAGCCATGATCCACTGTCTGGTCTAAAAACCTGAGTATCCTTTCTCACTAGGAAACCCCCAGCTGAAGAAGAGACTGCCCCACCCCCCTGCCCCCGTCCCACCCCGGAAGAAGGCACTGAAATAATTGGCAAGCATGAAAGGCAGCAGTATTCCAGTTCAGCTCCAAAGGAACCGATGGCCATTTACTTGGGATAACTCTGAACCAGGGAGAAGGGAGTGTATCAACATCCAGAGGACTGCAGGACACAGAATCCAGGTTGACAGTGATACCCAGAAATTCACAGCATCATGCTGACATCCTTATTACATGGATGCATACAGAGGCCGCATTATGTATGCAGTCTTGGTGGAGCTTCACATCACAGTTGGTCCACTAAGACCACCCAGTAGTCATCTCTTTGATCTGTGCATGTACAACCAAAATACCCAGAAGTGATAGTTGGTACAACCTTCTCATTCAGTCCTTGGGCTGCAGAGGAAGAGTGGTCAGAGGAGGAAGGTGATGTGGAAGCCTGTAAAACCGCAGGCAACACAGAACATGTTAGAAATTCATGCCAAGAGCACCAGTACCCCAAATCTGGAACAATACTACAGTAAGATGTCAAAATATTCCCTCCATTCTGTCATTTGCCACCAAACCCAGTGAAACGGAATTGGAAGAAACATACGTGGGCTGAGCAGGTCGGCATGGCCGAGGGGATCTGATTTGGCAAATGACTGATGTGCTCTTGCAGAAATCGACTTATTGCTGAGAAACAACAACTATTTACTTCAGCAGAGCTACTTTTTTATTAGAGTAAAACATCCCAGTCAGCTTCTTGGCCTCTTTCTTTTAATAGCCGTTCTCTTGGTAATCAATGACTTTTAACAGCCAGGCTCAGTTATCAATGTACAAGAGTCTAAGTTTATTGATTTGACTGGTACTTTTCTTCACTGGGCACCAATTACTGCAATCTGAATTGTGCCACATTAGGCTAGAAACACCATGTAATCTTGCTAGTTACTTAATGCATTCCAGTGATTGCCTTCAAGAAGCTTTATAATCATACTGTTGATTTGTGAGTTAACAATACTTTAAATTTCACTGAGAGCTAAGAATCAGAATCCCCTTATAAAAGGTTAATAGAATAAGACATTCAATTTATCTCATTTTTGTGAGGGTAAATGAATGGAAATTGTACAAAGGTAGGCAAATCTTATACACATTTGGCATTTTGGAAACTAGTGTCTTTCTTAATTTTTTTTTTTAAATACCCAATTTTGATATCTGCAGCTCCACTTAAAATTCAGACTGTTTGATTTCATGAACATTCCTAAAATTAGAAATCATTAAAACTATTAAAAAGACATGTCTCCATTTCTGATTAAAAATTGAGAAAAAATCAAAACTCAGAATGTCATTAATATTATTAACCCAGGAACCTAGCTGCTTAATTAAAAAACAATAGAAAAAAATGCAGTGAGGGCTCCAGCCAACCAGGGCAGCCTCAGGCTGGACAGAGGTTATATGAGGTCTCTATAATGATATGTTCTTATGTCCCAGAATTTAGCCCCTGGAGACATTTGACTTTCCCTTATCCAGCTGTTTGTGTGACAGATTCACTATGATTGCTACAATTAAGACCCACACTCCTGTAAGTCTGAATCTTTCTTCCTACCCCATTCATTCTTTCTTTCTATCACTTATTCAACAAATAATTACTGTGTTTCTACAATGTGCCTTCCCACAAATTAGGCCCCTGTGATTCAGTGGTGAATAATATAATGATGGAAACAAAAGTATTTCCTTCTTCTACCCAGTTGTATCATTCATGGTGCTTTTCAAACAAAATAACTTGATTGCTGCTACAGGGAAATGATTATGAATTTCAAGTGTACCTTGAATACCAATAATAATGGATACTGGGGGCCAAATTCTTACAAGTCTATTATTTTCTAAATCTTATTTGTCTAAATACTGAAATATTAGAATTTCACATCTGAATTAATAGCACTGTTAGTTAAATAGCACTGTAAAGTTTAGGATGCCCAGAAAGAAAAATATTCAGTTAATATAACATTTTATCAGGAGAATATACTTAGTTTTGCCCTCTCGGGACACTAGGGCCTACATTAAAATGCTAGGTAGCATACTGTCAGTTTGAAATCCACATGCAACAATATCTAGGCAAGTTAGTGAATTTGGAACTTTATGGGAATGAGCAAAGTATTGATTATAACTTATTGGTGCCAAACTATGCAATGAGGACAAAATACTATTTATTATAATTCATTTAGGTAAAAATCTATATAAAACCCCCTAAATAGTGGGATTCTAATCCAAGTTATTTTTATTAAGAAATCAACAAAAACATTTTTGCTGATGTATTCTATGCAATAATCTCTGTTCTAGTTCCATTTGGATTCTTGTTTCATTTGGATTCTTCTTCCATTTTTGTTGATGAAACATAGCTCATATTTTATCACATCTCTACTGGTATAGGTCACCTCTTTTTATCGGTTTCTGTTGCTTGGTCACTCAAGTCTTGTCCGACTCCTTTGCGACCTCATGGATTGTAGCCCACCAGGTTCATCTGTCCATGGGATTCCCAGGCAAGAATACTGAATGGGTTCCCATATCCTTCTCCAGG
Source organism: Bos indicus x Bos taurus (assembly GCF_003369695.1). Lineage (NCBI taxonomy): Eukaryota > Metazoa > Chordata > Mammalia > Artiodactyla > Bovidae > Bos > Bos indicus x Bos taurus. The sequence goes on from NC_040083.1 coordinate 42,660,078, forward strand.
AGATCTTCCTGACCCAGGGATTGAACTCATGTCTCCTTCATTGGCAGGTAGATTCTTTACTGCTGAGCCACCAGGGAAGCACCTTTCTATCTTAGCCCTCATGTATTTGTATTTGCAGAAAAATCTCAGCCTTCACTTCTTCAAATGTTCAAAATTCACTGTAAATATCCTATCTTTGTTCATGGCTTTCTAAAGAGAACTGGAAAGGGCTAGCTGCACCCTCCCCCCACTTGTTAGTCTTGGAAAGAGTTCTGTGGATCTGCTGGCCTCAGAATACTTGATCCTAAATCTATATTCTTTATTATAACCACCATCTATGTTTTATGTCTCAGAGTACAGTTGGAATTATTTTTTACAATCTTTTCCTAGTTATTACCTTTATGAAATATAGATGAATCACCCCCACTTTTTCTCCTGGAAATATCACATAGGACAGAACTTGAAAGATGGTAACAATGATCCTATATGCAAGACAGCAAAAGAGACACAGATGTCTAGAACAGTCTTTTGGACTCTGTGGGAGAAGACGAGGGTGGGATGATTTGAGAGAATAGCATTGAAACATGTATATTATCATATGTGAAACAGACCGTCAGTCCAGGTTTGATGCATGAGACAGGGTGCTTGGGGCTGGTGCCCTGGAATGACCCTGAGGGATGGGACGGGGAGGGATGTGGGAGTGGGGTTCAGGATGGGGAACACATGTATACCTGTGGTGGATTCATGTCAATGTATGGCAAAAACCACTACACTATTGTAAAGTAATTAGCCTCCAATTAAAATAAAATAAAAAAAAAAGAACTTGAACCCTAGAGTAGTGTTAAGAAAGTTTGTATTAGTTAGGTTAAACTAAACTGTTTTAACAGGGACAACAAGAGAAATTTAAGGCTGTGATGGCTCAAGTACAATGAAAATCTATTTCTTCTAACCTAAAGGTCCAAAGCAGGTATGCCTAGCTGTTGGTAGTATTTGTCCCATGGTTGTTCCACCTGGTCCTGAAGGAGATGCAGAATTACCACCCACTAAAGGAGCACCCAAGTCTGAATAAGGAGCACAAGGAACAGCTGCCATGTGACTAAGGATCTCTGACTTGTTCTAGTTACATGGAGTTTTGTTATGTTCTAGCCAAAAGATATCACAGGCAACAGGGCACGTTTCACGATAAGTATTTTTGATTTATTTCTGAACTTTATAAGAATTCCTGATCTTTCAGTTATAGTCATTTAGTGTCTCACAAACAAAGGAACAAACTCCAACACTGGGCAGGGGGCTGTAATAAATGTTCATAAAATTACCAGAACAATTCTATAAGCATACTAGTTTAAAATTATCAGAGCTGATATAAATGGTTGCTAGTATAGACACAGTATGCATGATTTAATAACAGCAGTTACTCTTAACTGAGCATGTATGTATCAAGACATGTATTCTATACCTTATATGCATTGTTTTATTCAATCCTTATAAAAACTCTATACATTAACCCCAGTCCACAGAAACCACAGAACCAGAATCACAAAAATTGTGGTTCACTGATGTGAAATGACTTTCCCCTATCACACATCTATGCTATGCTAAGTCACTTCAGTCGTGTCCGACTCTGTGCAACCCCATAGACAGCAGCCCACCAGGCTCCCCTGTCCCTGGGATTCTCCAGGCAAGAACACTGGAGTGGGTTGCCATTTCCTTCTCCAATGCATGAAAGTGAAAAGTGAAAGTGAAGTTGCTCAGTCGTGTCCGACTCTTAGTGACCCCATGGATTGCAGCCTAACGGGCTCCCCCGTCCATGGGATTTTCCAAGCAAGAGTACTGGAGTGGGGTGCCATTCACACATCTAGGGAAGGCCAAACTGGGATTTAACTCAAGATGTTTTATTCCAAATACTAATTTTCCATCACTTCACCATTTCACCATGAACTTCATGTGACTACTATGATAGTCTACTCCTTTGGAATTGCATGTTGGATATCCATTAACCAGTAGTCTAGTTTATTGCTTTTAACTTCTGGCCTATTGTCTTCTTTCTCTGTACTATCTTTTCTAATTATTCGTAGTGATTGGGGAAGGGTACGTTAAATTAAAAAACAAATTTCAAAGTTTAAGAAATTAAAAGTTATTTTGAGGGGGTGTTTATCAAGATGGCAGAGAAGAAGGACGTGTAACTCACTTCCCCCCATGAACATATCACGAATATATCTACTTGTGGAACAATTCACATCGAAAACTAAAGAAACTGGTAATGAGACCCTGTACAAACAAGGCTGAAAGAAAGATCCATGAAGAATCAAGTAGAAAGGGTAGAGAAGCAATCAAGTCAGACTGTGCCCCTGGGAGGGGACTCAGGAAAAGGGAGATTACACAGGTGGAGATCCTCCCTAAGGAGTGCATGGTTCGAGCCACCTATGGGTGTCCCAGGTCTGTGGTCCAAAATAGGGAAGATGAGCCCTCTTGGCTGGTGGGAGGGCTGGTGAGGCTAATAGGAGGCCTGTGGGAAACCTGTTGTCCACTTGTGAGGAACATGTGCACACTACCTTGCTCCTGAAGCCAAGTGGAAAGGGCGAAATGAAAACCACACAAGTGGCTGGTCAGTTTTCTGCAACCACCACCACTGTGTGCACCCTAATCTGAGTCAAGGGAATGCTCCAGCTCCACTTGGGAGCTTGTCTGTAAGGCAGATGCAGCTTAGACCCAAAGTGGTGAAGTGGTATCTGAGCAAAAAATCTTAAAATTTGTATGGAAATGCAAAATATACCAAATAGCAAAACAATCTAGAGAAAGAAGAACAGAGCTAGAGGAACCATACTCCCTGACTTCAGACTACACTATGAAGCTACAGTCATCAAAACAATATGGTACTTGCTCAAGAACAGACATATAGATCAATGGAACAGGATAGAGAGCTCAGAAATAAACTCATACACTTAAGGTCAATTCATCTACAACAAAAGAAAGCAGAAAGACAAATACTTTATATTATCACTTATATTGGAATCTCAAAACAAGCAAATGTACATTACAGAGCAGAAATAGTTCACAGACAGAACAAACTAGTTAGTTTCTCAGATGGGATTAAGAGATGTTAAATACTGTGTATAAAATAAATAAACACGACTTCCCTGGTAGTTCAGTGGTTAAGAATCCACCTGCAGATGCAAGAGACATGGGTTTGATCCCTGGTCCAGGAAGATCCCACATGCTGTAGGACAACTAATCCTGAGCACCACAACTACTGAGCCCAAGCTCTAGAGGCTGTGAGCTGCAACTACTGAAGACCTAGAGTCCATGCTCTGCAACAAGACAAGTCACCACAGCGAGAAGCCCATGCACTGCAACTAAAGAGTAGCTCCCACTTGCAGCAACTAGAGAAAAGTCTGTGTAGCAACAAAGACCCAGTGCAGATAAAACTTTTAATAAAATTTTTAAAATAAAATAAGCAACAAGGATATATTGTACAACACCAAAAAATAGCCAGTATTTTGTAATAACTTTAAATGGCATATAATCTGTGAAAACACTGAATCACTTTGTTGTACACTGGAAACTATAATGTTGTAAATCAGCTATACTTCAATTAAAAAATAAATAAATGCATATTACCAAAGTTGAAAAAAAAACTAATTTTGAAAATTTGGAGCATTTCCTAAAAACAACATAGACTAAATTACTACATTGGATTTTCACTGAGAAACTTTCTTGCTGTACAGGAAGTTCTGAAAAGATGACAGCAGTCCCCTGGCAGAGTAAATGGCTAATGATTATGGGCATTTACTTAATGCTAAATGAATCAACTCTGGTAGAGTTTGGTTGTATTTTCAGAGGGCTTTGGGTGGCCCATCAGTAGGGAAGTAGTGATCTCTCCTTTGCCCAGAATTAACCCAAAGTATGCCTATTGTCCCGGCTGAGATCAAAGTCTGGGGCAGACATGAGGAGGAATCTGTGGAGTTGTCAGCTGCTTGCACCTCTGAGGAGTTTGGGAAAACAGATCAGTTCAATATCACTAGCCTCTCAGCAAAAGCTGCAGGATGATCGATTCCAAACACCACACTGTCTCAGTGAGCAGACATTATCTACACATTCATTTCTTCACTTCCTCTTCTCCACATGCTCCTGTCTCCTCACTCAAATAGCTACTACCAATAACTCCAAGAAGCAGTGGGAACTAATGACAAGCTTCATCCCCTCCGTTTAATAACGCAGTCCTAATTCTTGTGTATTCATTATCTCCCGGCACCAAACCATTTCCATTTGCACACCAAAGCAATCCTCCATATCTTTAGTGTTGATGTCAGCTTGATCTGCACTGATCACCTTCATTAAGAACACACATTTACTGAGTAATGTGATCTGAAAACAGATGCTCCCCAAATAAACAACTCGTTGTATTGACGAAAAGACAGCAGCATGAAGGTCAAAAGCTCTTGAGTTTTCCCATTTACCAAAGGAAGACGGAGATAAAGAGTGACTAGCTCATTAATTGTGTTATTCATTCAACAAACACACAGGCTATGTTTTAGGAACTCTGGTCATTGGGAGGAAACAAAGATGAATAATAAAACATGGAACAGATTCTTAAAGAGGCAGAGGTCCAGTGGGGAAGTATGTCAGAATCTCATATCTGGAAAGGTTAGGTGGGATCTTTAGGATACTGTGCCCTGATTAGAGTCCTGGGAGACTTGGTTTATACTATGGAAGGGTCAGTGTTGGCCTACTGGTTACAGAGTACAAGAGAGAAGCAGATATGAGAGACAAAGAAGGCAGGGTTAAGAGCTATGTGTACAGTGCAATGAAGCTATAACCATAAGGGGCTTGTATTGGCTTGCTAGGACTGCTATAACTAAGTACCACAAAGTGAGAGTCTTAAAAGCAGCTCTGGAGTCTAGAAGTCTGAAATCAAGGTGCTGGTGACTTCCCTGGTGATTCAGTGGTTAAGAACCTGCCTTTCAATACAGGGGCTGCAGAGATGATCCCTAGTCAGGGAACTAGACCCCACCTGCCCTGGGGCCACTAAGCCCACATGCCACAATTAGAGAACCCGCATGCCACAACTACTGAACTCATCTGATTTAGGGCCCATGCTCCACAACTACAGAAGAGCACACGCACCGCCATGAAGACCCGTGTGTGTGTGCACACGTGTGTGCTCAGTGCTTCAGCCGTGTCCGACTCTTTGCGACCTTACTGACTGCAGCCCTCCAGGCTCCTCTGTCCGTGGGATTTTCCAGGTAAGAATACTGGAGTATGTTGCCATTCCTTCCTCCAGGGGATACTGCCAACCTAGGGATCGAACGCACCTCTCCTGTGTTTTCTGCATTGCAGGCAAAGTCTTTTACCGCTGAGCCACTGGGGAAGCCCAAAGAAGACCAAGCTCAGCCAAAATAATAAAAATAAATAAAATCAAGGTGTTGGCAGGGTTGGTTCCTTCTAGGAGCTGTGAGGAATAATGTGCTTCGTGCCTCTCCCCTAGCTCCTGGTGGTTTGCTTCCTATCTTTTGCCTTTTCACCCTTTTCATAAGGATACCCATCATATTAGATTAGAACCCATCCTAATGACCTCATCTTAATTTAACAGATTGCATCTGCAGTGACCTCATTATTTTCAAATTCTGGAAGGAATTACACTAGGTCACACCCCAGGACTATATACCCTGTTCTCCTTTTCATCTGATAACTCCAGAGCCTAACAATGATAAAACACAGTTACTTGCCCTTGCTCAATCTTAACGACTCATAGACCCTAAACTTTTAGGAGTTCTTTGATCCTATAACACACAGTTTCTTCAAACACTTTGGGAAACCATTTACTTTTACTTGTCTATGTGTGTGCGTGTCTGTGAATCTGTGTCTATGTGTGTTCACGTGTGTGGCAGGGGAAGGAGGGCATAAATGATGTCCATACATCCATCGCCTATTGTATGAAGGGGGTTACTTTTGTTTGCCTTTTTGTTTTAAACCTCAGTTAAGTTTCATGTGATCAATATTCCTTTTCCTAGTATTTTCTGGTATTTATCTCATTCAAGTTTGATAGGAATGTTCCTTGTCCGAGTATTTTCTAGTATTGATACAAGAGCATTCTTCCTAATCCTATCTCTAGATTATATTCCAAACCAGTACACTTTGGTCCAACTTAATGACCACCTCTATTTCATAGAAGGGGTCTCCATACAGCAGAATCAGCATCACTGGAAATTTGTTAGAAAGGCAAATCCTCCACCCTGCCCCCATGTCCATCACCACCAGAACTAGAGAGTCAGAAATTCCAGGGGTGCAGCTCAGAAATCTGTGTTTGACCGTCCTGAGGATGATTCTGGCTGCTAGGCCAATGTCATTTCTCACCTGGTCTCGTGCGCAGCCTCCTAACTGTATCCCCAGTTATATATACTCGCTATTCTCTGCAGAAGAGCCAGGGTGACTTCCCCCAAATGTCAGTCAGATGGTTAATTACCCTGATTAAAAACTTTTACAGCAAATCACTTGTAAGAAAGCATTGCATTTATACTAAAAGTGAAGTTTTCACCCTAACCTGCAAAGCCTTGGGTCCTCTGTCCCCTGTTTGCTATTCTCCTTCTTACTGTGCCACTTCCCCCTTATCAGCCACATGCCAGGAATACTGGCATCCCAGTTGATGGGATGTGCTAAGCCAGCCTCGCTTGCTACCCAGTATACCAGGAGATTATCAGGATACCAGGTATCCTTGCTACCTGGTGCATAAGAGAAACTGACCAAATAATTATTGAATAAATCATTTCATTGGGAAAAGTGTACCTTGCTTATGATTTCATTGAATCTAAATTTGTCCCTTGGTAGGTTTTTGTCTGTTTATGTTCTCAAGGGCTCTGTTCTTCTATCTGTTTTCTCCAGATGCCTCCATCCCTTAGGTCATTTCAGTTAACCATTAGTAAGCTCTGGAGAAAATTAATTAAGCACTTGTTAGCACAATAAAACATAGGTCCATCGCCACAAGTTCATATGCCAGTAGAAAAGCAGACAAGTAGACACCTTCTTAAAAAATAACTTTATGGTAGTTGCCATAATATGTACAATGAAAGTAATATCTGAACCAGGACAAAAAAGGAAAAGGAAGAATTCTCCAAGCAGAGAGGATGTTCCTGGCAGAGGAACAGCATGTGTGAAGGCAGTGAGTTATGAAGAAAAGATGGTAAGTTCAGAGGGGCTTGCTCTTGGGAAAAAGAAACTGAGGAGTTCAGTAGACTCTACTTACAATACAGGGCCCTATAAGCAAGGGAGCTTAGATTTCACCTTGTGGAAGATGGGACACTCCATACTGTTTTCCATAGTGGCGGTACCATTTTTCCATTCCCACCAATAAGGTACAAGGACTCTAATTTCTCCGCATCCTTGCCAATACTTGCAGTCTTTTGCTCTCTGATAACGGCCATCCTGACAGATGTGAGGTAATATCTCGTTGTACTTTTGGTTTGCATTTCCTGATGATCAGTAACACTGAGCAGCTTTTCTTGAAAGAAATCAGAGACTTTTAATCTGGACAGGGGGAAGACCATATATGAGTTTAGGGTCCCTCTGGTGGCAATATGGGGGATGGATTAGAGAAGGAGACAGGAGCCATGAAGCCCATTCAGAGGCTGTAATTTCTGGACCTTCTCTGCTTCTCTTCCTCCTTACTTATGTGGAGGATACCTGGGTCAGTCCTTATCACTTCAGACAAGGCAATGGTCAACAGTGCTGACTCTGGTTGCTCTGGGTTTAGCTCAGTCTTGTCAGTTTGGAACCACATGGGGGCCTCTGTGAAGTAAGCCTCTGAGTCCCAGGTGTGCTCTGTTACCCGGTGAGCTCTTTGGGATCCCCTTCCCAAAGCCACCTGTAGGCTCCCACTGTCTTGGTGGGCCCACTGACTAAAGCATCAGTTAGTACTTCTCTGGAAGACTGGCTGTTCTGCCTGTCTATACCTGCATCCTGGTCCTCATGAAACCCCAGACTTTTATGTCAGAAAGGGGCATTGATAAGTACCTAACTTATTTTGCAGATATAGAAATTAGCACTTAAATAAATGAATAATTTGTCCTCAGTTACACATCTGGTTAGTGTCAGAAGTGGGACTTGACTCTTACTACTGCAAATTACTTGTTCCCTAAATGGAATCCTTGTGACACATACACACATGGGGTGAATAATAATTATAATAACCCTGTAGCAGTATGCATGGTGATTTTATTAAATAATTACTGTATCATTTACATTATTTACACTAAACTATGTGAGATAAGTATCCTAGTCATTCCTGTTTTATTGACCAGTACTACTGAATTGAGAGAGAGCTGAGGATGCCCATGGTCTGGGATGGCTGAGAGGACAACGAAGCCAAGCACTCTGGTTTCTAATCTACACTCCTTCTGTCACACTCTGCAGCCTGGAGATCATACCATGCTATGAACAAGTCTTCCCATCTCTCTTATACAGCCTTTAAATATCCTAAGTTTTGTGTATCTTGATGCTGTCTATGGGACAAGGGTTTGAAACTGTCCATCCATTGGTTTATTTAAGTAGATCAACAACATCATGATGAAAAATAATTTGAAATCAGAGGCTTTGGATAAGTAAGATTCTGATAAACTATAGTGAACCCAAAAACTAAGCAGAAAGGAAATCAGATGATAACAAAAAAAAAAAGAAAAACACAATTAAGATGGGATTCCAAAACATTAGGTAAAGGGAAGTTGTACAAATACAGTGGAAATTTCAGGGAACATCCCCACTGCCCACAGTGCATCAAGAAAACAGCCAAGAAGAAAACCAAACTCAGATGTTTTGGTGTTTAAGCAAAACAGAGACATGCACATCGCTACTACCTTCCAAGCCTAGGCAAGCGAAAGTGTCTCTTAGAATCTCAACACTGCCTTATATTTGAAATTACATTACACCTCTATAAAGTTTGCTAATTCGCTAAACAAAAAACTCTATTCTTTTTCTAATGACAAATGTATTAGTAAGAATACCTATGTAGTGAATCCTTGCTATCAATGTGTAAGAACTGCAGTTTGTTCTCGAATGCACAATCATTAATGCTTCCATTTTTTTGGTGAAGAAACGGAAGCTCAGAGAGGTTAAGTAACTAGCTTGAGTTCACATAGTTAATAGGTGATAATAAGCCAAGGATCTGAACCCAGAACTGACTCCAATATCTATGCTTTTAGACAGTAAAATTAGTAAACAGAAGTAAGTTTACATAAAAACTAGTATATGCAATTTACTTGTTAAATCAACCTTCTTGCATTCATTCTCTCTGAAATGGTAGCAGCTACATGACAGAGTCTGGTTCTCTCTGATAGTCAACCAACAGGTATGTGGAAACCTAGGGGTCAAATTCCTTAAATTGCTGGGTTCTAATTGATTTTTAAAATATTATTGTTATTTATATTTGCTTACATGAAACTACTGACTGTATTTTGCTGTGTATATTTTTGTGCAGCAAAATTATCAAAGTGATTTCTTTTATAGTAAACACCAGCAATATATTAAAAATATGAATTTTTAACGTATAAAAACAGATGTATTTGTTTCCTGAGCATGTCTCACAGTAGTACCAGAATTCTGGATGCATATCCCGCTTGACCCATGCATATGGTCTGGCATATATTTCATATTATCAGTAATTCTTGCTTTGTGAAATGAATGAATGTCATAGGATAAATGAGAATGATGATATGGGTTATTGATTCTTAGAAGTATCTAAGATGATTCACCATAAATCATGAATTATATTTTAGTCTCCCATTTTAATATTTTCATCATAACTCTCCAGTCCTAAGGAGGTGTTATCTTGCCCAAGAATTCTATGACCTTAATTCATTAAAGTGTCCTTGAGGACAGCAGCAGATAAGACAGTAATTCCCCTCTCAGGAACTGGACCAACTAAAGCACACTAGTGAATTGGTTAAGGAAATGAAGTTGCAGTTTCCAAAAACCTCTTCATCTCGTTAGTAAGTCCCACCACCAAAACCAGCACCAGCAACCCCACAATCTAGTGTGGCAGTCCACCAACTGTGACCCCAGATCACATGACCCACCACCTGATTTTGTATGTCCTATGAGCCAAGGATAGTAAATTTTTAAATGATCAAAAAAAAAAATCAAAAGAAGAGCAACATTGTTTAAAATATGAAAATTACAACTTCAGTATCAATTTCAACTTGAAATTCAAACTTCAATATCCATAAAGAAAGATTTTTTTGGAGGGAGGAATACAGTTACACTTATTTTTTAATGTATTGTCTGAGCCTGCTTTTGTGCTACTACACCAGTTTCCTCAAAGACTGGATGGCCTACAAACCTAAAATAGTCACTATTTGGCCCTGTAGAGAAAAAGTGTCCTGAGTCCTATCAGGAGAATGACCTTCACTTCTTCAAAGTGGTTCTGGACACAAAGAAGTACATAGGCCAGGACACTGTCTCATCCTCAACCTGGAAAACTGCAATCACTCTTTCCAAAACATTTACTGAGCGTGTACCATGAGGTGGTCTCTGGGGAAGGTATGTGAGACACAGAGCTCAGTAAGACACAGTTGCTGCTCTTAAGGAGCTGGCTTGTCTAGAACTGGATAAAACATACACTGAAAACACAAAGCCTTAAGTCAAGACAAGAGATTCATCAGGGCATCCTGGTGCTTATAAGGAGCCTGGGTTAAAAGTTCAGGATGGGAAACACATGTATACCTATGGCGGATTCATTTCGATATTTGGCAAAACTAATATAATATTGTAAAGTTTAAAAATAAAATAAAATTATAAAAAAAAAGTTTCAGTGAGAAAGTCTTTGACATGATAATTCTTAAAAGGAATAAAAGGAGTCAAGTTAATGATCACTTTTGTGTAGCTTGGGACTTCCCTTATTGAGGAAGTAGGCAGTTGAGTGTTCTTCATTCCTTGAATGAAAAAGTTGGAGAATCTTGAGACTTCCTACACACAAATAAATTAATAGATTTCTTTACAAAGGGGAAAAAAAAGTCATTTCTAAAGGTGGAGACATTTGTTGAGAGTTGAGGGGACTGTGAGAGTTGAGGTCATAGTGGCCAGTTAACTGCATTTTTTGGAGTCCTTCATAATGATCTCATCATCATAAATTCTGTTAGTGGTTTATTGTAATGACATAAATCTTGATGAACTCATTTCATATGTATAGGGCTGTCTTAAACCCTTTCTTTGGTGCTGCTCTGCATTTTCCATCATTGCCATATCATTTCCAGAAAGTAGCAATCTGAAGACGAGCCCTTCTGAAGAAAGGACTAATAATGACCTACTGGAACCAACTGAGCTGCTCTCCACATCCATGGCTCATTAACCTGCCTCCCTTAAAAATGTATCACTCGGTCTTTTATTTTCGATCATTTTAGATCTCCACTTGCTCTATTACTATTTGCTAATAGCCCAGAGAGGTATTGGATAACAGCTGCTATCCCTCTTTCACAGGTAACAAAAGAAGGTAAGCTAGGAGCAGTAAACGTGCCCTGTATTACACAGTCAGCCATTAGAGAAATGAGTTCAAGCTCTAAGTTTTGAATTCACAAAACTTACAGTTTGAACTGTAAGATTTTGTGCAAAAAACTGTTTCTTTCTCTGCCATATTCTGAGCTCTCAGAACTATGCTTGATATGTGTTAGGTCCTCTTAAGTATTTGATGATTTCATGTAATAATTCCCTACCCATTTATCAGAAAGTTATTGGTCTTTCCCTTACTGTTTTCTCCATAGATGCCTTTTTAAGACTCTGTATGACACATTCAACAAGGACCAGCAGTGGGATAACCAGAGCACCCAGCAAATCATCTGGCTACGTAGTGCAGCTGAAGGGCATGACCCTACTAGTCAGGGCCTGACAAAATGTAGTCCACTGAAGAAGGGAATGGCAAACCACTTCAGTATTTTTGCCTTGAGAACCCCATGAATAAAATGAAAAGGCAAAAAGATACGATATTGGAAGATGAGCCACCCAGGTTAGTAGCTGTCCAATATGCTACTGGGGAAGAACAGAAACAGATCCGAAAGAATGAAGAGCCTGGGCTAACGCAGCAGCATCACTCAGTTGTGGGTGTGTCTGGTGGTGAAAGTAAAGTCCAAAGCTGTAAAGAACAATATTGCATAGGTACCTGGAATGATAAGTCCGTGAATCAAGATAAACTGGATGTGGTCAAGCAAGAAATAGCAAGAGTGACCATTAACATTTTAGGAATCAGTGAACTAAAATGGGCAGTTAGGGGTGAATATAATTCAGGTGACCATTATATCTACTGCTGTGGGCAAGAATCCCTTAGAAGAAATGGAGTAGCCCTCAGAGTCAACAAAAGAGTCGGAAATGCTGTGCTTGGATGCAATCTCAAAAACAACAGAATGATCTTGGTTCGTTTCCAAGGCAAACCATTCAACATCACAGTAATCCAAGTCTATGCCAGAACCAGGAATGCCAAAGAAGCTGAGGTTGAATGGTTCTGTGAAGACTTACAAGATCTTTTAGAACTAACCTTGCCCCCCACCCAAAAAAGATGTCCTTTTCATCATATGGGGATTGGAATGCAAAAGTAGGAAGTCAAGAGATACCTGGAGTAACAGGCAAGTTTCACCTTGGAGTACAAAATGAAGCAGGGCAAAGGCTAACAGAGTTTTGTCAAGAGAACACACTGGTCATAGCAAACACTGTCTTCCAACAACACAAGATAGAATTCTACACATGGGTATCACCAAATGGTCAATATTGAAATCAGATTGATTATATTCTTTGCAGCCAAAGATGAAGAAGCTCCACATAGTCAGCAAAACAAGACCTGGACCTGACTGTGGCTCAGATCATGAGCTCCTTATTGCAATATCCAGACTTAAATTGAAGAAAGTAGGGAAAACCACTAGGCCATTCAGGTACGACCTAAATAAAATCACTTACGATTATACAGTGGAAGTGCTGAATAAATTCACGGTTTTAGGTCTGATAGACACAGTGCCTGAAGAACTATGGATGGAGGTTTGTAACACTGTACAGGAGGTGGTGATCAAAACCATCCCCAAGAAAAAGAAATGCAAGAAGGCAAAATGGTTGTGTGAGGTGGCCTTACAAATAGCTGAAAAAAGAAGAGAAGTGAAAGGCAAAGGAGAAAGGGAAAGATACATCCAACTGAATGCAGAGTTCCAGAGAATAGCAAAGAAAAATAAGAAAGCCCTTTTAAGTGAACAACGCAAAGAAATAGAGGAAAACAATAGAATGGGAAAGACTAGAGATCTCTTCAAGAAAATTAGAGATACCAAGGGAACATTTCATGCAAAGATGGGCATAATAAAGGTTAGAAATGACAAGGACCTAACAGAAGTAGAAGATATTAAGAAGCAGTGGCAAGAACACATAGAAATATACAAAAAAGCTCTTCATGATCTCGTTAACAATGGTGTGGTCACTCACCTAGAGCTAGATATCCTGTAGTGTGAAGTCAAGTGGGCCTTAGGAAGCATTACTACAAACAAAGCTAGTGGAGGTGACTGAATTCCAGCTGAGCTATTTCAAATTCTAAAAGATGATGCTGTGAAAGTGTTGTACTCAATATGCCAGCAAATTGGTAAAACTCAGCAGTGACCACAGGACTGGAAAAGGTCCGTTTTTATTCCAATTCCAAAGAAAGACAATGCCAAAGACTGTTCAGATTACCTATTGACATGCTAGTAAGGTAATGTTCAAAATCTTTCAAACTAGGCTTCAGCAGTACATGAACTGAGAATTTCCAGATGTACAATGTGGATTTAGAAAAAGGCAGAGGAACCAGAGATAAAATTGCCAACATTTGTTGTATCATACAAAAAGCAGAATTCCAGAAAAACATCTACTTCTGCTTCATTGCGAAGAGTTGACTCATTGGAAAAGACTCTGATGCTGGGAGGGATTGGGGGCAGGAGGAGAAGGGGATGACAGAGGATGAGATGGCTGACTCTCTCTGGATGGCATCACTGACTCGATGGACATGAGTTTTAGTGAACTCCGGAAGTTGGTGATGGACAGGGAGGCCTGGCGTGGTGCAGTTCATGGGGTCGCAAAGAGTCGGACACGATTGAGTGACTGAACTGAACTGAACTGCTTCATTGACTACGCTAAAGCCTGTGACTGTGTGGATCATAACAAACTGTGGAAAATTCTTAAGGAGATGGGATTACCAGACCAACTTACCTGCCTCCTGAGAAACCTGTATGCAGGTCAAGAAACAACAGTTAGAACTGGACATGGAACAACAGACTGGTTCCAAATTGGGAAAGAAGTACATCAAGGCTGTATATTGCCATCCTGCTTATTTAACTTATATACAGAGCACATCAGGAGAAACGCAGGTCTTGACAAATCACAAGCTGGAATCAAAACTGTCAGGAGAGATATCAACAGCCTCAGATATGCAGCTGATACCACCCTAGTGGCAAAAAGTGAAGAGGAATTAAAGAGCCTCCTGATGAAGGTGAGAAAAAAGAGTGAATAAGCTGGCTTACAACTCAACATTCACAAAACCAGATCATCTGGTCTCATCGCTTCATGGCAAATAGATGGGGAAAAAGTGGAAACATGGATAGATTTTATGTTCTTGGGTTCCAAAATCATTGAGGATGGTGACTACAGCCACAAAATTAAAAGACACTTGCTCCTTTGGAGAAAAGCTATGACAAACCTAGACAGCACATTTAAAAGCAGAGACACCACTTTGCTGACAAAGGTCTGTACAGTCAAAGCTATGGTTCTTTCAATTGTCAAGCATGGATGTGAGAGGTGTATGATAAAGAAGGTTGAACACCAAAGAATTGATGTTTTTGAACTGTGGTGTTGGAGAAGACTCTTGAGAGTCCCTTGGACTGCAAGGAGATCAAACCAGTTAATCCTAAAGGATATCAGTCCTGCATATTCATTGGAAAGCCAGATGCTGAAGCCCCAATACTTTGGCCACCTGTTGCAAACAACCAACTCATTGGAAAAAACCCTGATTCTTGGAAAGACTGATGGCAATAAAAGAAGGGGTGACATAAATGAGGTGGTTGTACAGCATCACTGACTCAATGGACATGTGTTTGAGCAAACTCTGGGAGATAGTGAATGGCAGGGAAGCCTGGCATGCTGTAGTTCATGGGGTTGCAAAGAGTCGAACACAACAGCAACTGAACAACAACGACCACACGTAGCAACAAATATTTATTTAGCCATGATCACATGCCCTACACTATTAGCTGTTATACAAAATCAAAGACAGTATCATACTGCTCTCATTTTTGGTGAGTGTGGTCTTTTTCAGAAGTCAAAAAGCCATTTAAGAAATAATCTGAAAAATAAAACCAAATTAAGTCAATTAATTTTAAATTCTATGTGTATTCTCTGTTAAGTATACAAAAGGTATTGATTTGGATTCTAAGGAGAAGGGGCTTCTTTGTGGCTAGGGATTATCCTTCAGAAACCCTAAGTCCTGCTGTACTTCTTCAAAGAGCTAAGAGGTGATGGGAAATAAAGGAAAGAAGATGGAGTGAGGAGATAGGAGTTCTAATCCCACCTCTGCCACTGATTCATTCTAAACACATCAAACACTAAGCCTACTTTCTTCATCTGGAAAACAGTGAGTATGGCAGAAATAAGGTGCTGGGTGGTGCGCTTTCACAGGAAGATTACAGCACCAGCCCCCACAGCCACCCCTTGCATCTAGATAATACCATGTGACTGAGTTCTGGTCAATGGAACGTGCACCACTTTTAGCCACCTGCATCAAATGCCCCATGTGTGATCTCCCACCTTCTACAAAGGATTCTAAAGGCTCTGAGATGGCAAAGGCTCCCACTGGAAACAGCCTGAATCCTTAAGTTCACCCTTAAGGAGATTTGCCAACTGGGCACATCTGGATCAGACTTTTCCTGGATGAGAACAATCCTCATTCTGTTAAGCCACTGAAATTTTAAATTTGTTAGTGCAGTTAATCTATCCTAATGAGAACAGATATGTTGGTCTAGACGATATGTTGGTCTAGACTTATCTCTAAGGATCTTTCCAACACTAGAATTTATAGTAACTTTCCTACATTCTTTTCTTTTCTAAAATACGAGTGGACAATATTGGCACTAGATTTTCCATTGTCTCCTTTTAAATGAAATAAGTACATGTAAGACATCAATCTTCCCGTAAGCTTTAGGGGTCAGATTCACCTCTATTGTGTAGAAAGGACCAGACCACAGAGGTGTTTGGTTTGGTATCTGTTATGGACTGTATCCCCTCAAAATTTACATGTTGAAGTCCTAATCTCAAATGTGATAGTATCTGGAGGCAGGGCCTTTGGGAGGTAATAAGGTTTGGATGAGTTCATGGGTCTTGAGGGTGGAGCTCATCATAATGGGGTTAGTGCCCTTTTAAGAAGAGAAAGACATTAGATCTGCCTCTTTCTGTCATGTGAGGATATCGCAAGAAGATGGCCATCTGCAAGCCAGAAGATACTTCTCATGGGACATCAAAACTGCTAGGACTGTGATCTCAGACTTGCTAGCTTCCAGATTGTGAGAAATAAAAGTCTGTTATTTAAGCTGCCCATCTATGACATATTGTTATAGCAGCCTGAGCTAACGAAAAGAGTATCTAACTCCAGGAGTGATTTTTTTTTTTTTTTTTTCAATTACAATGCTGCTACAAAACAACTGAATAGAACTCTCAGGTTGTTTTTTCATTTCTGCAAGGAAATTTCAAAAAAAAAAAAAACAAATAGAAGGCTGTGAAAAACCTATCGGGTCTGCGAAATTTGCATCAGTGCAGATCTCAAAGATCAACCCACTCCCCTAAATTCTTCCCTTGTTCCTTTTATCAGAAGAACCTTGGACTCACAAGATGTGTAAGGGCTTATTTACAGGCCCACTGAGTCTAAGGGTCCTAAAGAGCCAGACAGGCTACACATCTTGGTACAAATGCAATCCAATTTCCTGGAACTCTGAAGGAAAGGTTACACATTGGCAATGTTTCTTTCCCTTGATGATTCCCTTCCTGCCTCCTTCCTTCCCTCCATTTCTTTCTGCTTCCTCCCTTTCTTTCAGATCTTGAGCCTCTGGGCCAGTGCTTACTTATGTGGTTGTATTTTTTAGACCAAAAATGAAAAGCATAATAAAGGAAAAGGGAAAGTGAGACCTGATAAGATGCAGCAATTGTCTGCCTTCCTGACAGATGATGCTTGTAGTCCAGGATCATTAACTGTACACAGAAATAGCTGTGTTTTCTTAAATAAGTTATCCTCAATGTGTGAGTCTGTGGCTGTTTAATTTATCATGATATGATACTACGGGGCACACCTGCATGAGTACACACTTCTGAATATCACTGTGCATAAATACAGCTAGCTGGATCCCAGTCTGCGTAGACCTGGCTTGAGTCCAAAAAGGAAATTTTCATTGATCTTTCAGTTTAATTGTATCTGTGGCGATATCTACTACCTTGTGAATCATCATGTGGGCTCGTTAGGCACCTGTTCTCTCTTCACTTGCAAGGAAAATGTTTCAATTAGAATTAAAAAAATGATTAAAGATCTTTCCTCTTCATTTCTTGTCCTAGGTAACCGGGAGGAAATTGACATGAATATGCAGCTAGTCAGGCAGAGAGCAGGTCAAATCACAGACGGTAACATATTAGCTCTGTTCCGTTTCCTCCAGTGCACACCCTCTTTTCTAACCCATGCACACAAATCAAGCCTTCACTGTACGGCTGTCACATATATAAGTTTTTTTCACTCAAATGAAGGTTCCACAAAGTATCATGAGTCAAACTGTTGCATTATTTCTTTTGTCCCAAAAAGTCTGACACAGGGTGGCTCTAAAATCTGGTGCTTGAAGGTATCAGATGTAGCTTCTGATGGTCAAATCTCCTTGAGTAAAAACAAAGAGGGAGACTTATTTACCAGGTGTGCTAGACTCTGTATTAGGCTTCCCTGGTGGCTCAGACCGTAAAGAATCTTCCTGCAGTGCAGGAGACCCGGAGGTGATGCTTGGGTCGGAAAGATCCCGGAGAAAGAAATGGCAACCCACTCCAGTATTCTTACCTGGAGAATTCCATGAAGAGGAGCCTGGCGAGCTACAGTCCATGGGGTCGCACAGAGTTGTATACTGAGCGACTAACACTTTCCCTGAGTGTATACCAGCTAATCACACAAACACCGCATGACAGGTGCTACTGTCTTTTTTTCTCTGATGAGAAAATTGAGGCCAACCAACATTCACAGTTATGTTGGTCTGGATTCAATGTCTAACCTCAACATATAAGCATAAATGCTGATTGTTCTGAGCTTCTGAGACATTGTGGTTATTTGATATGTAACAAACTAATGACATTGTACAGGAGACAGGGATCAAGACCATCCCCATGGAAAAGAAATGTAAAAAAGCAAAATGGCTGTCTGGGGAGGCTTTACAAATAGCTGTGAAAAGAAGAGAAGTGAAAAGGAAAGATATAAGCATCTGAATGCAGAGTTCCAGAGAATAGCAAGGAGAGATAAGAAAGCCTTCCTCAAGGATCAATGAAAAGAAATAGAGGAAAACAGCAGAAAGGGAAAGACTAGAGATCTCTTCAAGAAAATCAGAGATACAAAGGGAACATTTCATGCAAAGATAGGCTCAATAAAGGACAGAAATGGTATGGACCTAACATACCATTGAAGCAGAAGAGATTAATAAGAGGTGGCAAGAATACACAGAAGAACTGTACAAAAAGATCTTCACCACCAAGATAATCACGATGGTGTGATCACTGATCTAGAGCCAGACATCCTGGAATGTGAAGTCAAGGGGGCCTTAGAAAGCATCACTATGAACAAAGCTAGTGGAGGTGATGGAATTCCAGTTGAGCTATTTCAAATCCTGAAAGACGATGCTGTGAAAGTACTTCACTCAATATGCCAGCAAATTTGGAAAACTCAGCAGTGGCCACAGGACTGGAAAAGGTCAGTTTTCATTCCAATTCCAAAGAAAGGCAATGCCAAAGAATGCTCAAACTACCACACAATTGCACTCATCTCACACACTAGTAAAGTAATGCTCAAAATTCTCCAAGCCAGGCTTCAGCAATATGTGAACCGTGAAATTCCTGATGTTCAAGCTGGTTTTAGAAAAGGCAGAGGAACCAGAGATCAAATTGCCAACATCTGCTGGATCATGGAAGAAGCAAGAGAGTTCCAGAAAAGCATCTATTTCTGCTTTATTGACTATGCCAAAGCCTTTGATTGTGTGGATCACAATAAACTGTGGAAAATCTGAAAGAGGTGGGAATACCAGACCACCTGACCTGCCTCTTGAGAAATCTGTATACAGGTCAGGAAGCAACAGTTAGAACTGGACTTGGAACAACAGACTGGTTCCAAAAAGGAAAAGGAGTACGTCAAGGCTATATATTGTCACCCTGCTTATTTAACTTCTATGCAGAGTACATCATGAGAAACGCTGGACTGGAAGAAGCACAAGCTGGAATCAAGATTGCCAAGAGAAATATCAATAACTTCAGATATGTAGATGACACCACCCTTATGGCAGAAAGTGAAGAGGAACTCAAAAGCCTCCTGATGAAGGTGAAAGAGGAGAGTGAAAAAGTTGGCTTGAAGCTCAACATTCAGAAAACGAAGATCATGGCATCTGGTCCAATCACTTCATGGGAAATAGATGGGGAAACAGTGGAAACAGTGTCAGACTTTATTTTTTTGGGCTCCAAAATCACTGAAGATGGTGATTGCAGTCATGAAATTAAAAGACGCTTACTCCTTCAAAAACAGAGACATTACTTTGCCAACAAAAGTCCGTCTAGTCAAGGCTATGGTTTTTCCAGTGGTCATGTACAGATGTGAGAGTTGTACTGTGAAGAAAGCTGAGCACTGAAGAGTTAATGCTTTTGAACTGTGGTGCTGGAGAAGACTCTTGCAAGTCCCTTGGACTGCAAGGAAATCCAACCAGTCCATCCTAAAAGAGATCAGTCCTGGGTGTTCTTTGGAAGGACTGATGCTGAAGCTGAAACTCCAGTACTTTGGCCACCTCATGCGAAGAGTTGACTCATTGGAAAAGACTCTGATACCGGGAGGGATTGGGGGCAAGAGGAGAAGGGGACGACAGAGGATGAGATGGCTGGATGGCATCACCGACTTGACGGACATTGAGTTTGAGTGAACTCTGGGAGTTGGTGATGGACAGGGAGGCCTGGCGTGCTGCAATTCACGGGGTTGCAAAGAGTTGGACGTGACTAAGCAACTAAACTGAACTGAACCTAATATCAGCAGTAGATAGATGCCATCAATTCTACTCTCTCATATTGGCTTCCTAGATGGAGAATGATGATAGCCAGGAAACAGAAAGTATGAGCACACTTTATCCTTTGTCCTAAGTCTCTTAGTTTCTTCCAGGGATAAATATGGTAATTAAGGGGCTTCCCAGGTGGCTCAGGGTAAAGAATCCGCCTACCACTGCAGGAGATGCAGGTTCAATTCCTGAGTTGGGAAGATCCCCTGGAGGAGGAAATGGCAACCCATTCCAGTATTCTTTACTGGAAAATTCCATGAACAGAGGAGCCTGGCAAGCTACAGTTCATGGGGTCACAAAGAGTTGGAGGCAACTGAGTGACTGGGTGCAAGCCCAAACACACACACACAGTAATTAAGTCATTATGACAGTCCCTGACACAGACCCACTAAGTAACAGTTTCTTTACTAAAACTGAGGATAACTACTTAACTCACCTGGGCAGAGATGGTGGTTTAGTCGCTAAGTCATGTCTGACTCTTGCGACCCCGTGGACGGTAGCCTGCCAGGCTCCTCTGTCCAAGGGATTCTCCAGGCAAGAATACTGGAGTGGGTCACCATTTCCTTCTCCAGGGACAGAAATAACTGACACACATTAAGAACTCAGAAAATGTGAGCCAGGCTCTCTGTCCCTCAGGGATATTAAAAAAATATCTGTTTTAGCTACTGGAATTGAAACCAGAAGCCAGGGTTGGGGCAGATCAGTAGGTTGGAACTAGGTGAAACCAGAACCTGGCAATTCCCTGGTGATCAGATGATGCTTGGGGAGAAGGTGGAGGTTACCTTCCTTCACTCCCCAACTCCGCGGGCCGAGGATGCTTCTCTGCACTTTGATGTTGAGGAGCCCATACGGCTGTTTTTCCAACTGAATGTTAGAGGGTGGGATGTAATCTAAGGCGTGACAAGCACTTGCACAGTGTGGCTTACTCTCCAAGTTCTGGAAGAACAACATGCCCAGGTGAGCCCTCTGGGGCCCAGGAGGAGGCTGAGAGGCATATGGGTCAGGGTCATCTCAGTGGGGCCACCCCAGCCAGGCCCAGGCACTATTAGCCAACACACGCCAACCTTAGATGTAAGCGACATAAATGCTGGATACTGTGTTCTCTCAAGCCTTGTAGCTGTCTGTTATGCAGAAAACAAATACAGACAGTAAACAGATGTCATTAATTGCATTCTCTCCTACTGGCGACTGAGATGGATAAAGCTGACAATAGCCAGGGAACAGAGATGGAACCAGCACACTTCAACCTCAGGAAGAAGCCTCTTAGTTCCTTCCTGGTCAGACAGAGCCCATCAATAACTATAATAAAAAAATCATAGCACTGGACATCTGGAAGAACAGCTAGCAATGATTACAGTCTGGCATATGAGAAGTCTAAAGTGACATGGCTGGTCCAAGCACACCCAGATGCTGGGTTTGTAGTTTTGTTCATAGTTCCTGGAAGTTCAGAATATGACTGTTGTTAAGAAAGTGTACCAGTTTCACTGCAATTGAAATGTGAAAAAATAATGCAATGCAGAACTGAGAAAATATACATTCCTTAAAGGATACAGATACCTCATCCCTGACA
This sequence comes from Bos indicus x Bos taurus, assembly GCF_003369695.1. Classification (NCBI taxonomy): domain Eukaryota; kingdom Metazoa; phylum Chordata; class Mammalia; order Artiodactyla; family Bovidae; genus Bos; species Bos indicus x Bos taurus. Next base: position 42,681,921 of record NC_040083.1, read on the forward strand.
GTCCCCTTTTTTGTCTCATCGTCATGGTGGTTTGATTTTTGTTCCGTTATCTCAACTTAGGAGCTATGACATTTTACCCAGGTGTCTTCACTGGGTCCCTTTTGTCCTTCCTTTTTCTAACACAAAAGGATCCTTTCCAAAGGAAGCCTTTTGTACTCTCATTTTTATCTCAAGTCTGTGATTCTATCCACTTGTTCTTCGAAAGGTACATGCAATGCTGCTTCTTCTGGGCAAGGCAACTGGTAGCACATCATAGAAGTTAAAAATCTCATATGCCACCTTGAACAAGAGCTGTGGGTTAAGAGAATGGACAGAGACATTCTTCACTTCTTAACTTCAGAGACAGAAGTTCCCTGTGGACCAGGAACTCACTGTTTATAATGGTTAGAGCTCTTAGTTATCCACTCGTGGGCTAACAAAAGAATAGGAATTTGTTGAAAGGATTTCAGAGCATGCAGAGAGTCACTAGGAAGGCTGGAGAACCAAGTTCAGAAAACAGGCAGAAAAAAGGGAGATGAGGCAGTACGCTGGAATCAGAGCCCATATCCCATCGCAGAACCATCTGGTGAGCACACCGCTGGTGAGGCAGCTGCTAATAGCCTGTGCCTCCACTGTGGCTTGCCGCCACGGGCAGGAGAGGGCTACTGGCACCAAAGCTGCGGGGGCCCCAAGATGCCGCTGCTATAATCTCCACCTAACGTCTTCTCTGCTTGGAACATTCTTCCTCCTGATATCCACCTGGCTGGTTTCGTAGATGCTTTATGTCTTTGCTCAAATGTCACCCTTTCAGAGAGGTCTTCAACAGTACCACTCTTTAAAAATTATGCCTTTCAGATTAATGGAAATAGAAATCTATTATATTTAATTATTAAATTATTAATGATATCCTATTCTTATTTTTCTGTACTTGATAAAATATTCTCAGAGAAAGGTTAATATGTCTCACCACGATTATATACGTTTTTCTTTCCCCTTCTATTTCTTCTGGTTTTTGCTTTCTGTATCTTTGTTTGTTTTTAATGGTTTATAATGTCTATCTTCTTTGTGAACTTTTACCATAAAAATACTCATCTTTATTTCATTTAAAAATAAATAGATTTAATTTAACAAAATATGCCTTCCATATCTTTCGCTCTTTCACCACGTCCTATTCCATGATATTTGCTTTCTTTTTTTTTTTAATATCAGTTAATAGCATCTGACAAACTATACAGTCCACTCAATTACTTGCTTATTTTTCCTCCTATAGAACGTGGGCTCTATGGGGGCATGGATTTTTGTCTGCCTTGTTCTCTGCTATATGTCTAGTACCTTGAAAAGTGCCTGTCATAGAGTAAATGTTCAAATATGTTTTTTGAATGAATGACAGAATAAACTGATTCTCAACTGCTCCTGCTCCCATGGGTCATTATTTCTCAATCCAAAGTCTGGGGAGGGGCAGATAGTAGATTGATTGAGTCCAGGTAACATGCTTAGGTCCCAATTACAAAAAAGGCTGGGGAAAACACTATTTTCTATAATGACATTTATTCTTACTTTATTTCTTACATAGATTGATATCAGAATTTCTTACCCATCCTATTGATCTCAGTTCTTTACCCTATCTTTTGTGAAGCTTTCACAAAGGTGTCTCTGCAGCCCAGCTTTAATTATGACAAAATTAATTATATCTTCTCAAGATTTAAAACCATTCAGTCCCCTATCCCCTCCTCACCTATAGGCCTAATATCAAAGTATTTCCCATGGCATAAAAGGCCCTTGACATTAGATTGCTGCCTACCTCTCCCCTGTTGTCTGGAATGCGCCCTTTCACATCTGCCTGGTAAGGACCTGCTCTCTCCTCAGTATCCTACCCAGACATGGTCCACTGTGACCTACAACATCTGACCCCCATTTCCCTATTCCACCTGTCCTCAGCCCCAGGAAACCCTGATTATTTGCTCTCACTGTAGCTGTGGAATAGTCCTCATCACCAGCTCGTTTCTGTTTTCCTTCATTACTGGCAATATTTACCAAGATTCTGTATGTGCTAGTGGTTCAACGATGGGTGAGGCAGACCTGGCCTCTTCCCTAAAGGAGCTTGAAAGTGAGTGAAAGTCACTCAGTTGTGTCCAACTCTTTGTGACCCCATGGACTATATAATCCATGGAATTCTCCAGGCCAGAATACTGGAGTGGGTAGCCTTTCCCTTCTCCAGGGAATCTTCCCAACCCAGGGATCAAACCCAGGTCTCCCACATTGCAGGTGGACTCTTTACCAGCTGAGCCACAAGGGAAGCCCAAGAATACTGGAGTGGGTAGTCTATCCCTTCTCCAGCAGATCTTCCTGACCCAGGAATCAACCCGGGGTCTCCTGCATTGCAGGCAGATTCTTTACCAACTGAGCTATCAGGAAAGCCCCTAATAGTGTAACAGAGCTTACACTAAGCAAATAACTATGTAAATGATTCATTAAAAAGTGCCCTGAGAACAAAGTACAGAATGCTTTGATAGCATCTGTCCAGGAATGGAAACCTAGGTGGATAGCCTAAATCTGAGCTGAGAACCAAAGGGTGAATTGACATAGAGATCTGGGAGTAGCTGACAGGAACGGAGTGGGTGAGCAGTGAAGAAAAGAAGAAGAAAAAGTTTCAGGCAGCTTCTATAAAAGTCAAGTCTGAAGTCCCTGCATGAGGAAGATGTCTTACATATTGGAAGCCAAGAGAAAGACAGAGTGGATGAAGTATGGTGATGGAGGGGGAGCCTGGTAGACGATGATGCTGTGGAGACAGGGTGTATATTGTCACCCTGCTTATTTAACTTCTCTGCAGAGTACATCATGCAAAATCCCGGGTTAGATGAAGCACAAGCTGGAATCACAATTGCCAGGAAAAATATCAATAACCTCAGACATGCAGATGACACCACCACCCTTACGACAGAAAGTGAAGAGGAACTAAAGAGCTTCTTGATGAAAGTGAAAGAGGAAAGTGGAAAAGCTGGCTTAAAACTCAATGTTCAAAAGTCTAGGATCATGGCATCCGGTCCCATCACTTCATGGCAAATAGATGGGGAAACAATGGAAACAGTGAGAGACTTTATTTTCTTGGGCTCCAAAATCTCTGCAGATAGTGACCGCAGCCATAAGATTAAAAGACAATTGCTTCTTGGAAGAAAAGCTATGACAAATGTAGACAGCATATTAAAAACTAGAGACATTACTTTACTGACAAAAGTCCATCTAGTCAAAGCTATGGCTTTTCCAGTAGTCATGTATGGATGTGAGAGTTGGACCATAAAGAAAGCTGAGTGCCAAAGAATTGATGCTTTTGAACTGTGGTGCTGGAGAAGACTCTTGAGAGTCCCTTGGCTGCAAGGAGATCAAACCAGTCCATCCTAAAGGAAATCAGCCCTGAATATTCATTGGAAAGACTGATGTTGAGGCTCCAATATCTGGCCACATGATGCGAAGAACTGACTCATTGGAAAACATCTAGATGCTGGGAAAGATTGAAGGCAAGGGGGGTAGGGAGATGATAGAGGATGAAATGGCTGGATGGCATCACTGACTCGATGGGCATGAGTTTGAGCAAGCTCTAGGAGTTGGTGATGGAGAAGGAAGCCTGGCGTGCTGCAGTCCATAGGGTCACAGAGTCGGACATGACTGAGCAACTGAACTGAACTGATGGAGGCAGAAGTCAGCTGGACCACCATGGGCTTTACAGGACATATTGAGAATTCTGGCTGTTACCCTAAGAACAACAGGAGGCCATCTAAGAGTTGTAAGTCAGAGCCATCCAAGATCTGAGGTACATGTTAAATATATCTCTCTGGTGGAAGTGTTAAATACAGCTAGAGAGACGAGAGGAGATGAGAAGGCCACAAGGAGGTGATTACTGTATCTGGTGGACAAGAGTTTGTGATGCAGATGGACCAGGCTAGTGGCAGTGAGGATGGAAATGAAAGGTGAACTTTGGAGGTATCTAAGAAGTGATTATTCTGATTAATTACTGGATGTGGGGTGTGAAGCTGAGGGAATTGCTGAGAGGGACTCACAAATTTCTCATATAAAACTATGTCTAATGTCCCTGACTCTTTGCTACTTGAAGTGTGGCGCCTGGACTGGCAATATGGAAATGCAGATTACTGAATGAGAATCTGTATTTAGACAATCTCCTAAGGTGATTCACAGCCACATTCATTGTAGAAAAGCACTGTTAGTAGACCTTGCCCTACTAACATCAGCTCACTGTATGTACATAGAACATGGCAAAAATCTGGCAAATGAATATGTGTGTTTACATATATGTGAATGTATATATGTGTGTATACACACAAAGTCCTATCCAAATAAAATAAGCAATAGGCAAATATAGACAGAAATACTGTAAATTGCCATACAATAAAATTTGCAAAATGGTATTTTCCCTTGTTTTGAAAAAATACTATCCAGAAGATCTACAGGGAAGGTGTTGTTTTTTCAGACAATCATAACCAGAATGACATAGAAATTGCAAAAATAAAATATTAAATAAGCTGGTTTTGTGAATGGGAGTATTTGCACATGACAGCTGTGAGTCCATCTGTGGACTTGTGGCCACGTGAAGGTGCCGAATTGACCAATAAAGAAACCTGGATTACTTTGCTGGTTCCCTTAGAATATTCCTGCTTTGCTGGATAAAGGACCGTTGGGGAGAAAAGAAGGCAAGCACAGAAACAGGGTGGCCACATGTAGTTTATTAATAGCAGCACAGTCTGCTGACTGGCCTTTCTTGCCCTTTAGTTTTATTTATTTATATTTTTTGACTGAAAAAATGAAAAATGAGTTAACTAGCAGGTTAATTGAATGCCATCTTGTAAGCATGCACACATCCACAAATGCATGTGTGTGTGTGCGCACACGTGTGTGTATATGAGCATGGTGTGTATTTTAAGCTGATCACACCTCAGAAGCTCTTGTGTTATGGGGGAAGGCGAGCCAGTCAGAGGGCTGTTGAAGCCACTCTCGCACTGGTTTCTGGGTCCTCCCCGGCCACCCTGGAACTCTGCCCACCCTAACTCGCAGAGATGTGTCTGTCATTTTTGACTGGGTGTGATTATATCAGCCCAGTGACTTGTCAGGTCCCAAAGAAATTAAAAAAGGAAAAGTCCAGATGGTGACATTTGTGGTGAAAAAGAAAAGTGTCTTTTTCAGTCAAGCTGCCTTCCAATTATTTAAATTTATACAGATTTTATTTATTTATTTGCCATTTTCTCCTCTAAGGGGAGAAAGTTCTAGGCCTGGAAGGGGGTTGCCTCTTGCCGGAGTCACAGTTGCCCTTCATGTGCTTGTGGCTGAGAGGCCTGGTGGAGTGAGGAGGGCGTGGACCCCAGCCAGGAAGCAGTTCCTTGGCTCTGCGGAATGACTGTGTCCCGTTGTACTTTGGTTTAGGACAGCTTCCAAGCCCTCCTCACAAAAATTTAATTCTTTAATGGAATAAAATCCAGGGCTGTGAATGCTTTGAGAATTTGAGGGGAAAAAGTATACCTCTTTGCTTCTTTATTGAGTTTGGTACTGTGAAAAGCCCCATACATGCTATGATTAATATCAAGGAACATTTAATGAAAGCTTAAATATCCTAAGCACTGCTTTAAATGCTTTACATGCATTATTTTATTTAACCCTCTTAATGACCTGATGAGATATATATGCATTATCACTCATTTCTTCCAGGAAATGAAGTTTCAGGAGGTTCTGCAAATAGCTCAGGGTCACACAGTAGCAGGTGGCAGAGTCAGAGTAAGCACAGGTCTGATTCCACGGTAACCACTAAACTCTACAGCACAGCAAATGCCATAGCCTATCAAACAGTACTGAAGAGTTAAAGCTGGGCATGCTGGGGTATAGAGCGGGGTGGGAGTGGTCAGGCTAAGGATACTAGGGGAGACGAGTTTGAAGGTATGTGTAGGCATGAACCAAATGAAGACAGGATGTCAGGGCAGGAAGCACACATAAACAAAGACACGAGGTCTGACTATTCTGTAATTTGGGAAGTACCTATTGGAGCGTAGGATATATGTGCAAGGTGAGTTTAGAAAGGTCAGAAGGCAATGCCTTGTTGTGAAGGCCTTTTTCAAAGCCATATTCTTTATGTGCTCCCAGTCTGTTATTCCCAGGATAAATGATGAAAAATATATTCAAAAAATAGGAGGTTTATTGAAAGCAATACCTTTTACCACAACATCCCCCAGGCTGTTGCATAGGGCTTGGCCCATGATCCAGAGATTTTAGGTATAGAAAGCATAAGGATTCTCCTTGGAGCACATGGGGTCCTGTGGAAGAAATAAAACTATCCTGCTGAAATCCTGCCCAAGGGGGTCAATTGAAGAGACAACTGAACCTTCAAAAGAGAACATCTGTGTGTGGAGTAGTTCTCTAAAAATTCAAGGGACCTGGAGAAAACTATGATTATTAATACAAAAGACACATGCACCCCAATGTTCACAGGAGCGCTATTCACAATAGCCAGGATATGGAAGCAGCCTAAATGTCCATCAGCAGAGGAATACATAAAGAAGATGTGGTACATACATACAATGGAACATCACTAATGAGAACCCACTACATAGCACAGGGAACTCCCCTCAATGTTCTGTGGTGACAAAGAGCAGATGAATGTATGTGTGTGGATGATTCCTATACAGCAGAAGCTAACACAACACTGTAAAGCAACTAAATTCCAATTTTAAAAGAGAGAAAAATACAAGGGGATGAAGGAGGATAAAAGGAAGATCTATCACCTAGAAATTGCAATTGACATTTCCAGTAAGACCTGTGAAGAATCAAAAATATACAGAAGAGATGATTGGAGCATAGGATACATGTGAAAGGTGAGTTTGGAGAGGTCAGAATTTTAAACATTTGTCAGGACAGTGAATGTAAAGCTCTCTTGGCTGGCCCACCACCAAGCAAAAATATTCTGCCTTCATTATCTTCCTTCTCTTGTTCTAGCTCTGCTGGTACTAGAATGATGATACTAGATGAAGGAGAAGAAGGGGAGTCATAGAGTAAAAAAAAGGACCAAGCCCCCTTTTTTCTGTCTTGTGGCTTGCCAAAACCCCTAGCTTGGGAAGAGGAAATAACTGCTATTTGAGTGAAATTTAATGTCTTAATTAATATTTGGAATTGGACACCTCCCTAAACTTAATCCTAAGCATCATAGTATCACAGATTGAGGAAAGACTAGCAAGTCCAAAATGGAGTCAGTGAATTCAGACCATTGTATCTATATAAATAAAAGTTTATAGTTGTAGTTATAAAGAGGTCTACAGGTTAGTGGAAGCTGATTGGTTTGTTTCTAAAAGTGTGAAAGACTTAAGCAGTTCACTTAATAAAAGGAAAAAAATCAATAGAGAGGGAGACATCTCAGACAAGAGTGGAAACGACTGATGATTCAAGTTCTTAAAGAGACTGGAACAGAGGAGATCTTTAGGTGAAGATGTTAGTTTTGGGAATGAGGAAAGATATTGTCCTCTTAAATGAGACAAACAGCTAAGGATATAATTTGATTGTAAATGTTGAAGGAGTTATACATGAAGACAGCATTCTCAGCTAGTTTTTACTGGAGAATTCTCAGTATCAGTCATTAGGGAATGGGTCGGAACTGTGGTATCTGAGAAAAGGATCAGGACAGTTCATGGAGACATCTTTTTTAGCACTTCTGACTCATCTTTCCTATCTCACAAGTACCAAGTCCCCTGGTGGCATCTTTCTCTACTCTTTTTCATCACTGTTATGAGACAAAATGCATGGGGGATTCAAGAAAAAATACTAGGTGGAAAGTGCCCAGAGAAACACAAGGGCAAGAACTGAGTTCTGTGGTATCATGCTCATGTGCTAAGAAGGTTCAGGTCCATCTTGTTTAACAGGTGCTGTGGAGTGCAGCCGAGGTCACCAACATAGAAAGAGTGGCCAAGAATACACTAAGGCTGAGAAACTGCCCAGTCTGAGACAGACTAAATCTTTGCCTCATCTATTCCACTCCAAGTTTTTAAGAGGCCACCTACAGATACTGGCAGGAACGGGGGGCCTGTTGTTTGACTGACTTCAGCTTATCAACTACTTATTTTTCCATATACCTATAGTCGTGGATGCTAGGTTAATCGTTCTCATCAAACAACATGGCTCCCCAATACCAACTAATATATGTATTTCAACCTGTTCCTCTCTGACCAAATGCAGTCATAGTTGGCAGCCTCCACAGGAACAATGTTGTATTGTTGCAATTCAGTTCAGTTCAGTTCAATCGCTCAGTCGTGTCTGACTCTTTGCGACCCCATGAATCACAGCACGTCAGGTCTCCCTGTCCATCACCAACTCCTGGAGTCTACCCAAACTCATGTCCATCAAGTCGGTGATGCCATCCAGCCATCTCATCCTCTGTCGTCCCCTTCTCCTCCTGCCCCCAATCCCTCCCAGCATCAGGGTCTTTTCCAATGAGTCAACTCTTCACATCAGGTGGCCAAAGTATTGGAGTTTCAGCTTCAGCATCAGTCTGTCGAATGAACACCCAGGACTGATCTCTTTTAGGATAGACTGGTTGGACGTCCTTGCAGTCCAAGGGACTCTCAAGAGTCTTCTCCAACACCACAGTTCAAAAGCATCAACTCTTTGGTGTTCAGCTTTCTTTACAGTCCAACTCTCACATCCATACATGACCACAGGAAAAACCATAGCCTTGACTAGACGAAACTTTGTTGGCAAAGTAATGTTGTTGCAGTTAGGACAGTCCTATTCAGTATTTTATTAGTCTTTCTCTGCCTCTTTGTCCATATTTGGTGTCCACTTTTTTGAGCTAATTAGGGGGTTCACTCTCTAATGGTACATGGGTTTAAGTTATAGCCTCTCCATTTTCAAGTCATAAGGAACATTCATAAATAGCTTTTACATGTAAAGACTTCTGGAACTGATTCAAATTAATCCAACCTTTTTTTTTTTTTTTTTTTTTTTTGAGCTCTTGCTGTATGAAAAGCTCTTGCTGTATGAAAAGCTGTGTGTGAGGTACTGAGAGAAGATGGGATAGATGAGATGTTTACTGTCCAGGAGCTCACAGCATCTCACTAGGGAGGCTGGTACAAACGCAGCTGACAAAGGGAGATAAGAAGTGTTGTATCAGAGAAAGAGTTCTCCCTCACGGATTCAAGCCTATCTTTTTATTTTTTCATATTTGTTTTCTGAAAAGCAGGGGATTCTAAGACTTAGAATTGCATTTTTACAATCAAACTTTGAAGAGGGAAAATTCTTAAACTGACTCTTCTGCATCACCAATATACTGTTCAAATGGAAGAATTGTATCCTTCATTACTAAAAGGCTACTTTCTTAGAGATGACAATTTGAATAAAGCAGGGTTTTACTAGAGGTTCTTTTGGTAAATGAATGTGACCATTTAATAGACTTCTGGACAGTTGAGGGACTCTAATCTCTATGATTCCTTGGTTTGTATCTGGTTTAAAATTTGGCTTATGGTCACCAAATCATCCTCTCTGCAAGAAAATTTGCTGATATGTAGATCCCCATGCAAATTGCTTTTCATTGAGCTCCCAGTAAAATTCCCTCTATGCTTTTTGACTGTTGTCATGTTACATTCCGGGTTCAAAGAACTATGGCAAGCTGAGACATGTTTATTTAAATGGATTTTGTGGAAATGTAACATTAGCTTTCTAACACCTGTTTGCATTTCCATACAGACTCAATAGAAAGGAAGCTTTATTCTCATGCTGAACATGCAGAATAATATCTCAAATCCTCTGCTTCTGATTGAGGTAGGAAAGGCAAGTTGTGTCTTTTTTATTTATTAATTCAGTTAATTATTCATCCATCCACCCTATACTGGATACTTGCATTGTCCCATGCCCTGTGGGTAGTCACTGGTTACATAATGTAACTAATCATTAAGGGGGCAAAAGCACATGCTAGTTAGTCTTTACTTCTTCCAAAACTACCAACCATTGTGTTCATGCAGGACTCCAGCTATGTTTTTCCAAATGATTTCTCTTGTATTGATCAATTATAGAGAAGCTGTTGTATTCTCATTATTGAGAGCACTGGAGTAGACTGTTTAAATCAAAGTGGAATAATGTAAATCAATACTTGTGCCACCTTGGTAAAGTGGTTAAGTTTTCTTACCTATAAAATGGGGACAATAATAATGATCTGAAAGGATTTTTAAGAAGAGCATGCCTGGCAGATAGCGAACAATGAAGAAACATGAGTTGGCTTTTACTTTTTTCTTGCAGAAACGACATACTTTTTGTAAAGTGTATTTGTCATATTTTGTGTATTCCTTGGAGATGATCAGAACGATACAGTTAATCCACTGTACTTGTCAACCTGCACCTCACTTTGAGTGCCTCTAGTTCTCCTTAGTGGCTCAGATGGTAAAAATCTGCCTGCAGTGCGGGAGACCTGGGTTCGATTCCTGGGTTGGAAAATGGCTATCTACTCCAGTATTCTCATCTGGAGAATTCCAAGGGCAGAGGAGCCTGGCAGGCTAAGGCCCATGGGGTCACAAAGAGGTGGACTTGACTGGTGACTAACCACATGCACACAGGCAGATTCTAGGGAGAACCTTGGACTGGAGGTGAAAAGAGGTGACCCAGGGTAGTTGCAAGAAGTCCTAGGAGGGAATTAGCAAGCCAGCTGGAATCATAGGACATAAGGTATTTGAATATGTAAAAATACACTATGAGACCCTCTAGCATAAACCCCTCTTTCTTCAGATGATGAAACATTACTGGAGAGAATGAGACTTACACATGGTTACCCAGACAATGATGGCAGAGACAGGACTCCTAGTTCATTTCACAAACTGAAGGTTCAGAGTTGCGCAATGATGTGGTAGAGACACGGGACTAGCGAAAAGGATTAGAAGCTGACCTTTTTCCTATTCTCAGTGCTGGTCTGCTTGTTTTGTTTTTCTCAACTCTCTCCTCTTTCATCTGTATCTCACGTGGAGACCCCCATCCGGGCTCTCATTTTGGCTTCGATCCATGTGCAGCTGTCTAGTTGAGGTGACCCTCATATACTTTTCTGACTGAGAAATCCTGCTTGGATCAGTCAAGTCACTTTAGCTAAAATATAAACATTAGATTAAAAAGAGAAAATAGTGCCAGAAACTCAACTTACACAATTTCATTTAATCCTTACAAAACCCAGGGAAGTAGGTGTTAGTGTTACTAATAGGAAGCTGTGAGCACTAGGCATATAAAAGTCAAGGGACCTGTTCAATGTCCTCTGGCTCAGTAAACTAGTTCTAGAATTTAAAACTAAATCTGTCCCTGAGAAAATGTTCTTGGTAAGTGAAAAAAAAAATCAGATTACCAAGCAATAATCTCAACTTTACTTCAAAAACTATCTTATATATAAAAGAATCAGGGGAAAAAAAAAATCTACCAAGTGTGTATCTGGAGGTAAAAGAAATAGAAGTGATTCTTATCTTCCTCTTTTGTAAAAATGTTTTTATACATTTTCTACAATGAAACACTTGCTTTTATAATGAAATGGCACAGCAAATGTTATCCCCAAAAAAAAACAAACAAACAAAACCCAGATATTAGATCTGTGAAAGTGACATTGAACTAGGCATTCAATAGCAGGAATATAGATGTTAACTTGTCTTAATTCTTCTTGGGGTCAAGATGCCCTCATGTACAATTAGATAAATTTAATGAAGTCTAAGAGTCCTTTTATCTTTCACTTAGCATCAAAAATAAAATACAAATAAGTTCTCACCTAAATTATAAGTCAATCCATGTGTCCCTAAAATTATAAGTCAATCCATGTGTCCCTAAAATGTTATCTGCTTCACACTTAGACTATATCCAGTCACTAAGCCCCATTCAATCTAAGTGGAAACATTTGATCTTGGTACAAAGGAACTTGCTCTCAGCTTGATTTTCCTACCCTAATTTTTACAAATGACTCTCCTTTGATTATTCAGAAATACAATAATGTAAATGGAAAGGTTATGCTGATCATTCAACAGTAATTATAAACTTACTACACTAAAAAAAAAAATCACTTATGAGCTCCGTTTTTATCTCTTCCAGATACCAGTCATGTGACCTTCACATAGCAATATAATCTCTTTGAGCTTCATTACCTAATTGGTAAAATCAGAAAGGTAGACGAGACATGCAGAGAAGGCAATGGCATCCCACTCCAGTACTCTTGCCTGGAAAATCCATGGACGGAGGAGCCTGGTAGGCTGCAGTCCATGGGGTCGCTAAGAGTTGGACAGGACTGAGCGACTTCACTTTCACTTTTTACTTTCATGCATTGGAGAAGGAAATGGCAACCCACTCCAGTATTCTTACCTGGAGAATCCCAGGGACAGAGGAGCCTAATGGGCTGCTGTCTATGAGGTCACACAGAGTCGGACACGACTGAAGCGACTTAGCAGCAGCAGCAGCAGACTAGACACGCACTGTTCAAAACAGTTATGGAAACTGAAATTAATTAAAGGTACACACAATTAAAATTCAGTTTCAGCCACACAAGTTGCATTTCAAGTGCCAAATAACCAGATGTGGCTAGTGGTTTGTGGCTGCCATATTGGATGACACAGATATACATTTCCATCATCACAGGATACACTATCAGACAGTATAAGAATGACAGCTTAATTTATGGAGCATTTTATAGGTGCATATGTAAATCTCCTTTGATTCCCTTTTGTATCTGAAAGAAAGCAGAAGCTGATAATCCTATTTTACAGATGGGAACTAAAAGCCCGGAGTGGCAAAAACAACTTCTCAAGTTCAGTTCCAAATCTTTCCACTCCATCATTATGCCTTCTGAAACTAAATATCCTCAGCTGTTTACAGAGACAATGGATGCTCACTGACACTTATGAATTCTGAGAAACACCAGGAAAGGTTGCCAAATTTGATCAAGTAGCAAACAATAGCTATCTTGTTTGTGCCTGGCATGGTACTATAAACACCATGAAAGAGAAGATCCTTTTACCCCAGGAGCTAGCAGTATGGTTGAAAACACAAGTTTCCTGAATTAAAAAAATAGTTTTTAACCTAGACTTGAACGTGAGATGCTACTAAATATCAAAAGAAACAGGGAAAAAACAAAAGTGGATTCTTTGCTGATCAGGTATCAAGACACCAGGACGTTAAGCAGGGAACTGCTGTTTTATAGTAATTATTATTTGCCTTTTTAGGCTGGGTACAAATATTGCTTTAAGAGAAAACGATATGAAAGAAAAAAATCACCAGGACTTTTCTGAATTATGTGTTAGTCTTCTCCTCCGTAAATCAAATAATTACATTTCTAATACCATTCCTTTTGAATCAGTCATTTTCCAATTTTTATTCTTCGACGTGATTGATTCTGCCTTGTAAATTCCCTAAGAAAACCTCAGTCTAAATTACTTCCCACCATGTCTGAAAATATATATAATCTGATATGTGTATGTTTTAATTTTTTATCTTTATAACATCTTCTTGGCATGTACCACTAATGTCTAATTTAGATGCATAAAGTCAGGGACTATACATAATACACAATGAGCACTTAAACATTATTTGCTAAAGATATGCAAATATGTACTAACACTAATAATGTACCTAGGCAATTAAGAAATATCTTGAATAATGAAGAAAATGAATGAAACCTAGAAAAAAAGTAAGGAAGAAGATTGACAGAACTAGATAGCAGAATTTGTGATCTCACTGACGAAATAAGTTTTATAAATAAAAAATAGAAAGCATACACAAAGATAAACTCAATGAATTAAAGACCTAAATGTAAGACCAGAAACTGTAAAACTCATAGAGGAAAACATAGGCAGAACACTCTACGACATAAATCACAGCAAGATCCTCTATGATCTACCTCCTAGAGTAATGGATATAAAAACAAAAATTAACAAGTGGGACCTAATTAAATGTACAAGCTTTTGCACAGCAAAGGAATCTATAAATAAGGTGAAAAGACAACCCTCAGAATGGGAGAAAATAATAACAAATGAAACAACTAACAAAGGATTAATTTCAAAAATACACAAATAGCTCATACAAATCAATACCAGAAAAACAAACAACCCAATCAAAAAGTGGGCAAAAGAGCTAAACAGATATTTCTCCACAGAAGACATACAGATAACTAACAAACACATGAAAAGATACTCAATGTCATTATTAGAGAAATGCAAATCAAAACTACAGTGTGATATCACCTCTTACTGGTCAGAATGGCCATCATCAGAAAACCTACAAACAGTAAATGCTGGAGAGGGTGTAGAGAAAAAGGAACCCTCTTGCACTGTTGGTGGGAAGATAAATTGCCATAGCCACTATGGAGAACAGTACAGAGATTTGTTAAAAAACTAGGAATAAAACCACCATAGGAAAGTGAAAGGAAAGTGAAGTCGCTCAGTCATGTCCAACTCTTTGTGATCCCATGGACTGTAGCCTACCAGGCTCCTCTGTCCATGGGATTTTCCAGGCAATAGTACTGGAGTGGATTGCCATTTCCTTCTCCAGCAGATCTTCCCGACCCAGGGATGGAACCCAGGTCTCCCGCATTGTAGACAGATGCTTTACCGTCTGAGCCACCAGGGAAGTCCAAAACCACCATATGACCCAGCAATCCCATAGGCATATACCCAGAGGAAACCAAAACTGAAAAAGATACATGTACCCCAATGTGCATTGCAGCACTGTTTACAATAGCTAGGACATGGAAGCACCTAGATGTCCATCAATAGACGAATGCATAAAGAAGCTGTGGTACATATATATACAATGGAATATTATTCAGCTATAAAAAGCAACATATTTGAGTCAGTCCTGAGGAGGTGGATGAACCTAGAGCCCATTATACAAAGTGAAGTAAGTCAGAAAGAGAAAAATAAATCTTGTATACTGATGCATATATATGGAATCTAGAAACATGGTACTGATGAACCTATTTACAGAGAAGCAGTGGAGACAGAAACATAGAGAACAGACTTATGCACATGGCTGCAGGGGAGGAAGGAGAGGGTGGGATATGGAGAGAGTAGCATGGAAGCATAAATTTCCATATGTAAAACAGATAGCCAATGGGAATTTGCTGTATGATGCAGGAACTCAAATCAGGGCTCAGTAATAACCTAGAGGGGTGGGATGGGGAGGGAGGCAGGAGGGATGTTCAAATGCGAGAGGACATGGGTAAGCCTATGGCTGACTCATTTTGATGTTTGATAGAAACTAGTGGACGGAGGTGGAGAAGGCAATGGCAGCCCATTCCAGTACTCTTGCCTGGAAAATCCATGGACGGAGGAGCCTGGTAGGCTGCAGTCCATGGGGTCGATAAGTGTCGGACACGACTGAGCGACTTCACTTTCACTATTCACTTTCACGCATTAGAGAAGGAAATGGCAACCCACTCCAGTGTTCTTGCCTGGAGAATCCCAGGGATGGCGGGGCCTGGTGGGCTGCCGTCTATGGGGTCACACAGAGTCGGACCCGACTGAAGCGACTTAGCAGCAGCAGCAGCAGCAGTGGATGGAGGAGCCTGGTGGGCTGCAGTCCATGGGGTCGCTAAAGAGTCAGACACGACTGAGCGACATCGCTTTCACTTTTCACTTTCATGCATTGGAGAAGGAAATGGCAACCTCCAGTGTTCTTGCCTGGAGAATCCCAGGGACGGGGGAGCCTGGTGGGCTGCCATCTATGGGGTCACACAGAGTCGGACACGACTGAAGTGACTTAGCAGCAGCAGCAGTACACTGCTCTAAAGAAATTGTCCTTTAATTAAAAATAAATAGATGACCAAAACAATTTTTAATTCAAACTTGAATTTGATACAATAGGAACCTGTGGATTTTTCACTCTATCACATGCTTATTTCTCCCACCTATACTTCTTTAGTCTAATCCTCTGATTTTACAAATGTTGAAGTACTTTCCCTCAGATGCCCTTTCCTTTAAGTCAAAGATTTTCTTCCTTATATCAGGATATTTCACATTAGAATGCAAGATACTATGTTACTTTCATTGGGGGAAACAAAAGCAAGTATCTGGTTCCTGATTTTAAGGGGTTTGCAATCTAATTGTAGCGATAGAACATGAAAACACTAAACAATAGTACTAGAGACACCAAATAAACCATGTAGCCGCTGCCTTCTCCTGTCTTACAGTCTTTGTACTTGACCAACAAGATCTAAACACTGTGTCTGTGTGTTTATGAATGTTGTGATTCTCCTGTCACATCACTATCAAGAGGAAGCCTTCCTTTCATTCACTGCATCTTCAAATTTCAATGTTTGCTACATGATCAATCAAAATCTCCTATTTTTTCACTTAAGAGTAAAGAAAGTTGAATTAGGGTCAAGTCACCTTTTCCCACTAAAACAATAAACACAAGTGGCCCCAGTCCTTGAATAGACACGATATCATCCAATTCAAAGCTGAATCCAACCTGTCTTTTAACAGATTTGAGATATTCTTTTCTCCAAGAATCTCCATTATAAATTTTCCCCATCCTGTCACAAAGTAGGGTGAGAGGTGTAACTATGCTGGTCGCAATGTTTATTTCAAATGAAAAAGGAACAGAGCTCAAACTGTGGAAGACTAGTACTAGGATAACCACATTTGTAGAGGTTGCTTTTCCATAACAAACTTAAGAAAAGAATTTTTCTTAATAACTGGCATTCTCAAATGCCTTGGGTTCCAAATTACTGTTCAGCCTCAGAAACTCCATTTGCCTGATGTCAAGCCTCTGTGATTTAAGCCTCTAAACTCCCTGGAATCTACAGCTAAGGCAGTTGCTTTTCAATCCTTCTACCTGCCCATATGTCCTGGCATGTGTGTATTAGTAATGATGAACCAACAGTGTTTCTACACATCTATTTAATCCTTCAGTGTAATGGGAAAACCAGTCTGAGCCCTGTACTCTAAATCACATTCTGAATATTAGCATTTACTTGGTCAATCTTGTTTCTTCCATCTTTTCCTTATGGAGAAAAGTAAGTCACCTAACTCAATAATAAATCACTGTATTGTATAAATACTTCAAAGGTGTTATGAACTAGCTAATACTGACTGGTTCTACCAGAGGAGCAAGTAAATTTTACAATAATAGCAAAACAACTGAATCCATCAGAAACGTGTTTAAAAGTACTCTTCAAGACCGAAACTTTATAGGCTTTACCAAGGGTGAAAACTTTCTTGATCTCATACTACTTCACCCATCAAGAAAAAAAATTTTTTGCCATTTTTAGGGAGGACAGGGTTTTTGCACTGGAGAACTTGATGAGAGCTGATGGATATGACTTTTAGAGAGTGACTATGTAGTCCAATACCTGAAACACAGGCAGCCCCTTTAAAAAAAAAAAAAAAATCACTCGATCAAGAATGATTTTGTTTTGTTTTACATGATTCTAAACATAGAAGAACAACAAAACCCCAATCTGCAGAAGCTCATGGCATTGATGTAGGTTAAGGTCTAAATTACTCTACTGCCAGGCTAGGTGCTCTGGGACTGGCTATAAAATATAAAACCAAACAACTGGTAGCGTTCTAAAATCATAGAAATAATGAAATGTTACAGTTGACAGCACCACTGAGAGATCATCAGGTTAATTCTCTTTTTGGACAAAAAAATGAATCTTTTTAATTTAAGATGACATTGAACTAAAAAACAAACAAACAAGCAAACAAAACACTTGATAAATGTTTGTGATTTAGGCCAGTGAAAGGAATCCTTCAATTCTACAGTAACAAAGCATTCTAGTAATTAGCAGATTTCCAATAAATTCTTATATTCATTCATTCATTCAGAATTTTAAGGCCCTACTATGTGCCCAGCTTTGCTATAAGAACTATTATTTGGCCTTTGTTTTACCCACAGTAGAAAATTTTAAAAAGCTTGTCATTTTCTTTGAATGAGTTTCTCACTTAAAGTCTACTCTATTTACAAAGTTACAAACTTTTGCACAGCAAAAGAAGCCATAAAAAAACCAAAAAGACAACCTATGAAATGAAAGAAAAATATTTTAAAATGATATGACAGAACAAGGGCTTTATCTCTAAAATATACAAACAACTCATACAACTTAACAACAAAAAAGCAAACAACCCAATCAAAAAATGGGCAGAAGTTTTTAATAGACATTTCTCCGAAGAAAACATACATATGGCCAGTTAGGTACATGAAAAGATGCTCAACGTCAGTAATCATTAGAGAACTGCAAGTCAAAACTACAATTCACACCAGTCAGAAAAGCCATCATTAAAGTCTACAAGTAACAAATGCTGGTGAGGGTGTAGAGCAAAGGGAACCCTCCTACACTGTTACTGGGAATGTAAGTTGGTACAGCCACTGTGGAAAACAGTATGGAGATTCCCCAGAAAACTAAGACCAGAATTACAATATGATCCAGCAATCCCACTCCTGGAAAAATATCCAGAGAAAACTACAATTCAGAAAGATGAATGCATCCCTCTGTTCATAGGAGCACTACTCACAGGAGCCAAAATATGGAAACAACCTAAATGACCATCAACAGATGAATGGATAAAAGAAGATGTGGTACGTATACAATGGAACATTACTCAGCCATAAAAAGAATGCAATAATGCCATTTGCAGCAACACGGATGTAACTAGAGATTATCATCCTAAATGAAGTCAGAAAAATAAAGACAAATGCCATATGATATCGCTTACATGTGGGATCTAAAATATGGCACAAATGTACCTATCTACAAAACAGAAATAGACTCAGAGACACCAGACTTGGGGTTGCCAAAGGGGAGAGAGGAAGGAGAGGGATGGACTGGGAACTGGGGTTGATAGATGCAAACTATTACATTTAGAATAGATAAACAAGGTCCTAATGTATAGCAAAGGAACTATTTTCAATGTCCAGTGATAAACCATAATGGAAAATATAAAAAAGAATGTATGCAGATAGAAATACCCATGCCATCTCATTGAATAAAAGATGAATTAAACAAGACTTAACAATATTTTTTAACTGAAAATCAAGATAAATAAGGATATAGATCAGAAATAGAAAGCCGGAGGTGAAAGAAAACACCCATAATTTATAAATATGGAGTTAAAAGCTCACAATCCATTGTGAGCATCCTGGAAGCCTAGGTGCAAAGTGACGCACAGTGAGTTGCATGGTTTATATTAACAGGTGGGGTGGGTGTGGTGGCGGTGGGGGGGAATGTATCTACTTTTTAAGACAGACAAAGATTTTCTCAGCATTTGAAGGCAAAATAACTTATGCAGAGGCTTATGTAGTGAATATTTTCCTTAAAACCTGCCTACAGCAATGGAAGTGGTAGGTTTCTCAAAAGTAACTCATTTCTTACCATGTCTTGATGTCTCATTCAGTCTAGTAGAATGTCTGACATATAGTAGGTGCTGAAAACTTGAGTGAACAATAGTAAAGAGAAAACAAATGCTCTTCAGGATAGACAATTCTATACGTGATGGGCCATGATAAAGTGATTTAAGAATGAGATTCTTGAAATTATTACAGATTAGTATATGCTTTTACTTCAATTTCTTGAAATGCACCAAAATCATAGTAAAATCACATTTAAAAAAAAATCAAGGAGAATGGGTTAAGAGACATCAGCATAAAACCGACAGACGATAAAAAGCAGAGGTTCTGAAGAGCTGAATTAGAAAACCAAAGAGAGCTGAAAACTACATCTGTAGTAATGAGGACCCAGAAGCCAGCAACTGAACTAAAAAATCTGGAAAGACCCAGAACTGGAATTACTAGGGGACTATGAAATGTTCCCCTGGTGTGGAAATGTGAGTGGGCTAGAAAACAGGAAGACTAATTTAAAAACTACATAGGAATCAGTTCCACCCCAACATCCTCTCTCCAACAAAACTAAGAAATTACCCCTTACAACCCTTGAAGAAGACTCTAGGTTAGGACTCTGAATGGGTTGGAACCCAGGGGGTTCTTAATTTGTATATGACTGGCATAGCAAAATGTAGGAGTAAGGTAAGAAGTTAAAAAAGAAGAAAAAAAGAAAATTTAATTTTTAAATTGTGGTAGGTACACACAACATAAAATTTACCATATTCTTGCCAAGAATTTACCAATTCTTTTCCGATTTAGGTTGTTACAAAATATTGAGCAGAGTTTCCTGTGCCATACAGTAGGTTATCCGCTTTAAATATAGCAGTGTATATCCCCTTCCTCTTGAACCTCCCACTAGTCATTTGAGGAAAGCATCTGAGATAAAAGAAGGAAGACAAAACAAATTATCAGAAAAAGACAATATGAGAAAAACAAAAATACAGAAATTGTAATTACTACTTTTTGATTGTTGAAAGAAGACAGAACAAGGAAGTTACAAAAAGAGAAACCAACACAAAATTTAAAAATATATTTTAGAAGCTGGAATTAAAGTGTGCTAGCGGAAATGAAAAAAAAAATCCAATATAATGTTTAGAATATAAACCTGAGGAAATCTCTCAGAAATCAGAGGGGAAAAGTCAAAAAGATGGTGAAGGGGAGTGAACATTTTAGAAAACAAGAGGATTCATATAATACGTGAATGGTAAAATTTTCTCAAAGTGGAAATATAGGAAATGAAAGTAAATTATAGAAACAACAGATTTTTTCTAGAATTGAAGAACATGAGATCGTAGAATCAAAGGGCACACTGAGTAAGCATCACAACACCAACATACTAACGTAGACAACTAAAGTTTCAATAAGGAGCCCAGCATACTGAGAACAAAAGAAAACTCCCTCAAATCTCACTGAAGAAATGAGCAGTCAGAATGGCAGCGGACTTTTCAACCACCTCACTAAAGAAAAGAAAAAAAGTACCATTTCAAAATTGCAGTTTTCAACCAAGATTTTCATAATCAGATGGATGACTGGTCAAGATCAGGTATGAGGATGGACAAAAGATGTTCAGATATGCTAGGTCTCAAAAACATTATGCCTTAGGCACCCCTTCTCAGGAACTACTGGAGGTATTGGATCAGACAGCGCAGTGGCCTAAAAGACGGAAAGCCACAGGATCCAGAAACCAGAGGATCTAACAGAAGACCGAAGTTAAATCCTAAGAATAATGGTAAAAGGGGCATTGACATCTGTGGATGTCAAAGGAATATTTCACAAACAAGAGTTATATTTGAATATGTCAAAAGGAAATGTATCTTGTTTTTAAGTTGTGGTAGATATACACAACATAAAATTTACATACTCTTGCCAAGAATTTACCAATTCTTTTCCCATTTAGGCTGTTAAATAATATTGAGCAGAGTTTCTTGTGCCATACAGTAGATCCTTGTTGCTTATCTGTTTTAAACATAGCAGTATGTACATGGCAATCCCAAACTCCTTTGATTATCCCTTCCCCCCACATTTCCCCATAGTACATGGCTCATTCTCTGTGAGTCTGTTTCATAAGTTCATTTGTATAATTT
Source organism: Bos indicus x Bos taurus (assembly GCF_003369695.1). NCBI lineage: Eukaryota > Metazoa > Chordata > Mammalia > Artiodactyla > Bovidae > Bos > Bos indicus x Bos taurus. The sequence goes on from NC_040083.1 coordinate 42,703,352, forward strand.
ATTTTTAGAATCGGCAACATCATACGCTATTTCTCTTTCTCTGACTTACTCCACTCAGTATGACAATCTCTAGGTCCATCCATGTTGCCACAAATGACATTATTTCGCTCTCTTTAATGGCAGAGTAATATTTTATCACATATATGTACCATAAGCAATATCATATAATATTTCTCTTTGGACTTACTTCACTCACAATGACAAGCTCTAGGTACATCCACGTTGCCACAAATGGCATTATTCTTTTTAATGGCCAACTAATATTTCATTGGATATATGTACCACATCTTCTTTATTCATTCCTATGTCAATAAACATTCAGGTTCCTTCCGTGTCTCAACTATTGTAATCAGTGTTTCAAAGAACAGTGGGGTGCATTTATCCTTTTGGATACTGTCCTCCAGATACATGCCCAGGGGTGGGATTGCAGAATCACATGGCAGTTCTATTTTTAGTTTTTTAAGTAACAGATTCTGTTTTTCTAATCCATTCAGCTCATCTGTATCTTTTGAATTAGAGAGTTAAATCTATTTCCATTTAAAGTAAGTACTGATAGGGAAGAACCTAATATTACCATTTTTTGTTATTTTCAGAATGTTTTAGAGCTTTTTTTGGTATCTCATTTCCTGTCTTCCTGCCTTTTTTTTTTGCATCTAGTTGGTTTTTATAGTGACACCCTTTGATTCTTTTTTCATTTCCTTTTGTGCATCTTCTGTAGATGTTTTCTTTGTGGTTACCATGGGAATCACTGATACATACAACATCTTAAAGTTATAAAAATCTATTTTAAGCTAACAACTTGATTTCAATCACACACAAAAATCTTCTACTCCTTTATTTCTCCACTCTCTTGCCATTTGTTACTGATGTCACAAATTACATCTCTCTATATGTCTATATGTAATATGTGTTTGTTAAATAGATATTATCCTTTTTAATGCTTTTGTCTTTTAAATTCTATGAAAGATTAAAACTTAATGTAACATAGGCAGGATATACAGTGATGCTGGAATGGACAGGTTGACCTCCAGTAGACTATTGTTGAACTGAATAAAATTATAAGTAAAATTATCTCTTAGAGTCACTGGAAAATGACCAGTAACAGGCAGAGACTGGAAGGGAGTATACTATTAGTAGATAGCTGGTGCTTTGGATGAGAACTGGGATAATATAGCTTTTTAACCTAACTGCATCCCAAACTCCAACCCCAGGTCTGGTGACAGAAAATCAGAGCCTTGTCAGCTCAAGGCGGCAAACAACAGAGTTCAGGTTATCAGAGCAGCAGGGAAATTAAGGGAATGATTTTTGGAAGTGAGAGAGGATCAGAAAGACTTGTATCTAAAATCTGAGCATAAGCTCTGCCCAAATCTCTGGCTATTATACTACACATGCACACACAAGACCCCAGGGAGCTCATCAAAAAGGCAGGCAAAAACTAGAGGACAGTCTACACTTGGAAGACTCCATGGCTCCTGATGAGGTTTGTGAACGTCTTGTGCCTTGGCTGAGTGCACTACCTACCGCATGCACTTCAAGTGGCAAAAAGTGGAAAACTTCCTGACTGCAGATGTCAGAGGGAAGAACTTGGAGCTTAAAGAGTAACTGGAAATTTGGAATCACATAGCAAAGGAATTAGAGAGAGGATGAACCCCAAAATCTTAGTATAAATTTGCTCAAATTCTCAACTGATTAATAAAATACACAGGCAAAAGGGAGATACCCAGAGAGCCATATTTATAAAGCAGCAGCTGGAAACTGAACAAAGTTAGGTGTTGAACAATCTGAGAAGTCAGATTTTGTGGTTTTAGTCCAGACAAGGTAATTATATGTTACAACAAATAAACAACCCCCCGAAAACTCAAAATCAAACAATAAACAAAAGCATAACGTACAGTTTTCAACCAAAAATTCCTGGAAATGCAAAGAAACAGGAAAGAGTAATACACACAGGGAAAAATGAATAATCAAAATAAATAGAAACCAAGTATACCTGGGCATTGTATTTAGCAGAAAACTCCTTAGAGTAAATATTATAAATTTGTCAAATTATGTAAATAAAATAAGGATTAAAAGAAAATACAGTGAATACAAAGAGAGGAAATAGCAAGAGAGAAATGGAAACTATATAAAAGAACTAAGTAGAAATTCTAAAGCCAAAAAATACAACAGAAATTAAAAGTTCACTATGGCGACTTCACTTTCACTTTTCACTTTCATGCATTGGAGAAGGAAATGGCAACCCACTCCAGCGTTCTTGCCTGGAGAATCCCAAGGACGGGGGAGCCTGGTGGGCTGCCGTCTACAGGGTTGCACAGAGTTGGACACGACTAAAGCGACTTAGCAGCAGCAGCATGGTGAGTGAAACATTATCAGCAGCAGAACTATGATTTTAAAAAGTATCAATGAAAAAAAAAAGTATCAATGAACTCTGAAGATAAGGCAATAAAATGATTGAATCTGAAGAACAGAGAAGATAAAACAATTGAAGAAAAAAACAAGGCCTTAGAGCACCGTGGGGAAGTAAAAAGCCATCTAGCATGCTTGTAATTAGAATTCTAAATTGAGAAGAATGGAATAAAAGGTAGGGAAATATTTTTTAAAATAATGTCAGAAAATACAAAACCTACACATAAATGTTTATAGCAGTTTTATTCATAAGTACCCTAAACTGGAAGGAACCAAGATAACCTTCAGTAGGCAAATGGATAAATTCTAGAATATCTGTACAACAGAGTATTATTCAGCAATTTTTAAAATGAGCTATCAATCCAAAAAAGGTATGAAGGAGAGTTAAATGCACATTGCTAAGTAAAAGAACTCAGTCTAGAAAGGCTACATACTGTGTGATTCCAACCACATAACACTATGGAAAAGGTTTAATATTAATACTGTGGAGACAATAAAAAGATCAGTGGTTGCCTGAGTTTTGAGGATAGCTGGAGGGATAAATAGGTGAAGCGCCGAAGATTGTTAGCACAGTGAGACTATTCTGATACTGTAATGATGAATACATGACATTATGCATTTTTCAAACTCATAGATCTAGACAACACACAAAGTGAAATTGTATGTAAATTATGGACTCTAGCTAATAATAGATCAACACTGGTTTGTTAATTGTAACAAATAAACCACATTAAGACATTAAGACAAGATGTTACTAATACGGGAAATTGTGTAAGGGAGAGAAGCTTATATGGAATTCTCTGTGTGATCTGCTCGATTTTTCTAAATCTAAATAAATTGCCCTAAATCTAATAATTTAGTAAATCTAAAACTGCCTTAAGAAATAAAGTCTACTCATTTAAAAAGCTTCTTACATTTGATAAAGAGGAACATAAATTACTTAATGGTGTGAAATGTTCCTCAGCTGCCAAGTGCAATTGTGAATATTGTGCTAATTTGTGATTACTTACGAAGCTATGCACTGCAAACTAGGAAACGGACATGAGGAATTCTTAGGAAACGACTCTTCTTTATTCAAGAATCTGAGAGGAAGGATTTGACAAGTTAATTAATTCGTCCTCTCTCTTTCCTAAAAGCTTTTGCCACTCAAATCATTGCCATGTTTTGAAGTGATTTCTGTGTAGCCACAGCATCACAACCCACCAAATGTCAGTCTTTTTGATTTTGGGATGCAGGGAAAGAAATGTAGAAAAGCACTTCCCCAGGGACAAAGAAGTGTGGGTCACAAGTGCCAACGTTTGGGACAGTAGCGTGTGCTGTGTGAGTCCTGAGCCACAGATCCTGAGTGACAGAGCTGTCTGGGTATTTTATAATAGATGGTTTTTGTGTCTCTGTGACATGTGGGGCCTTCGGTGGTGTGAGGCTCCTCCTGTTAGGGTTTAAAGGAAAAAACAAGGAATGGCATAAAAGTTTTATTTAAAAATACCACCCTAAATATAAAAAAGAAACAGGTAACATAAGTAAAAGTCAATGCTTTGGAGAGATGTCAAGGCACCAAGGAGAATGGGCAGAGATTGCTATTTATTGGTAATTACTATTTCACATCAAAACTAAGTGCATATAATGTTTTCATTAAAAATTTTTTAAAAAGAAGAAAATTGGGGGGACTTTTATAACTTTATGACACTATATTTTGGCTTCGCCTTCTATAGGTTGAACCATCCCAGTTCTAAAACCATTCCTTTTAGATAGGGTCATTGTTCAGTTTTATTCTTTAATGTACTTCTCTTCCTGTTTATTCCTTCAAGAAAATCTCAGTCCAAACAACATGATTTCTAATGAGACTCTCAAATGTATGTGCACGGTGTGTGTGTGCACATATATATATATATATATATATGTTTTCTTAACTTTTATCTTTAGCACATCTTTGTTGATATTGTCCAGTTAAGATCCATGAAGTCAAGGACCACACACAGCACACAACAGATGCTTGAAAAGTGTATGTTAAATGAAGGTGCAATTATGCAATCAAACTGACAATGCTCCTAAGCAGTGAGGAGGCATTTTGGTAAATAATGAAGAAAATTAATAAAGCCCAGAAAAAAATGGGAGAATAGGATGACAGAGCTAGACAGAACTACATATTCTTATAAAAGATGGGGAACAGGATGTAGACTTACAAGATCTTCAGCCCACTGTTGCTGTGCTCCATCTTCCCCTGTGCAGCCCTAGAGAATACAGATCAAAAAGATACAGGGTCAAAGCTACAGGGGTCTAGAGTAGAGGAGTGTTTTGCAACTTTGGCACTACTGGCACTAAATATTTCTTTGTTGGTAGGAAGCTGTCCTGTGCACTGCAGTATGTTTAGCAGAATCCTTGTCCTCTACTCTCTAGATGCCAGGAACATCCTTCCTTTAAAGGTTGCCCTTTGACTGCAACAACCAAAAAGTATTCAGATATTGAGAAAATGTCCTCTGGGGAGCAAAATCTCCCTTGGTTGAAAACCATAGACCTAGAGTTAAATAACTGTGTTATATTCATTCACTGGCTTTATATGTAATAATGTGGAACATACTCACAGCATGGATAGTAAAAAATACTGGAGTGGGTGGCCATTTACTTCTCCAGGGTATTTCCTGACCCAGGGATTGAACCCAGTCTCCTGCATTTCAGGCAGATTCTTTACCATCTGAGCCACCAAGAAAGCCCATGTTATCTATCAGGGTACCTATTACAGGTAATTGCTCAATATGATGAAAAATTATCTTGTATGTAAACATTTTTTTTTTTTAATCTTCCTGTTAGCTTCTCTCCCCTCCATTTGATTGAGGTAGGGGTAGAAGGCCACAGTAGCTTAGCAGCTAGAAGGGTGTCTGTGCTGCTGCTAAGTTGCTTCAGTCGTGTCCGACTCTGTGAGACCCCATAGACGGCAGCCCACCAGGCTCCCCCGTCCCTGGGATTCTCCAGGCAAGAACACTGGAGTGGGTTGCCATTGCCTTCTCCAATGCATGAAAGTGAAAAGTGAAAGTGAAGTTGCTCAGTCGTGTCCAACCCTTAGCGACCCCATGGACTGCAGCCTACCAGGCTCCTCCGTCCATGGGATTTTCCAGGCAGGAGTACTGGAGTGGGGTGCCACTGCCTTCTCCAGAAGGGTGTCTGATGGTCCATTAATCACCATGTAAATATGTATTCTCCCCTTCACTCTCTGCTGCTTAGGTGACCACCGTGCATTGGATGTAGTATAAGCAGTTTCGTCAGAGTGAAGTCCAGTGCATCTAACCACAGACTTCACATTGTAGTTATTAGAATAACGGTGGAACAGTCTGTACCCCTGTGTGTGCATGCATGCTCAGTCACATTCCACTCTTTGCAACCCCACGGATGGAGCCCTCAAGGCTCCTCTGTCCATGGAATTTTCCAAGCAATACTACGGCAGTGGGTTGCCATTTCCTTCTCCAGGCCATCTTTCCCACTCAGGGACTGAACTTGTGTCTCTTGCGAGTCTCCTACATTGGCAGGCAGATTCTTCACCACTGTACCACCTGGGAAGCCCCTAGCATGCGTCATATACCCGTGAAAACTCAGGGCATTCAAAGCTAGTAAAGCCACATATGTTGTTCCTATGTGTTCACCGTACACATACTTGCTTCTTGACCTCCACCCTTCTGGTTGTAGGTTTCCTGTATATACAAATCAGGCAACACTAATCGGTTGATACTAATAAGATGTAAAATCTTTCTATGGGCAAAGATAGGTCTTAGAATATGGTGCTATGGTCAGAATCTGGATTTGAGTCATCATTAATCAAAACAAACATTCCACATAAAGAAATGGAATAAACTGTCCAGGATTTTTAATCCTCTAAACTCTTAATTCCTTTACTTTTGGAGTGTTGGGGCAAAGTCATGAAAGACAAGTTGATAACTTAAAACTTTTAAAATTTATTGTGATCTGTGTGCTGCTGAGAAATGCATAATTTGGGGATTTAACACCTGATTAGCTATTAAATGGCTGTCAGGAGAAAATTCTGCAGTAATCGGTTTAGCTTTTAGCCCCTAATTATCACTTCATAGTGGATTTGGGGTGAGATAATTGAGAACTGCAACATTTAAAGGACTCCAATTGGGCATTTTTAATACAATGAAGTGAGTTATTTCTCTATGAGGATTGCGTTTAACAGGTATTGGTAACAAGGAAGGAAATGTGATAGTGTATGGGATTTTTGTAAAGTGATTTAAAGTAGTTGATTCATTCATTATGCAATTAATGTGTATAACGTATCTGGTGTCTAGGTCACACAATGTCTTTCAAAACTCCCTAAAATTCAATGGAACGATTTCATTTTAATGGAGAGTAGAGCATTAGTGTTGCTACCTGGACTACTTAGTAGATTCTATCTTAGATACTGTGACCTTGGGCTGGTTCCTTTCTTATTTCTTTTATTTTCTGTCAAGTGAAATATCTATCATTCGATACCCATTTATATAAAAACTTTCAAATGCTCAGCCCTGGCAGGTAGCTCTTCATTTATTGCTAACATGGACTTGCCATCATAGTGAGACTGTTGCATACTGTCCAGCCCTTACGCACCCTACACTCACAATTGTTCACCCTGGTGGCTCAGACAGTAAAGAATCTGCCTGCAATCCAGGAGACCCAGGTTCAACCCCTGGGTTGGGAAGATCCCCTGGAGAAGGTAAGGGCAACCCACTCCAGTATTCTTGCCTGGAGAATTCCATGGACAGAGGAGCCTGGCAGGCTACAGTCCATGGCATAGCAAAAAGTCGGACATGACTGAGCGACTCACTTTCAACACACACACACTCCTCACCATGATATCAGCAGTTACACTCTTCTCTAAAACTGTCCAAATCCTCTTCAATCTTTCAAAGTTCTCTTCAAATTAACAAATGGCAGCTGAATGCATTCTGTATAACAACATATTAACTACAAAGATGGCAGGACACAATCTCTACCCTTATAGAGCACACAGGTAGACATGTTGCTCAGGAAGGGAAACGGAAGGACCGATTTCATAAACTTACCTTTTACTTTCCACCCAACCAATCCAAAGTGACTATTTTGTCATTAATTCATTACTTATTCATTCAAGAATCAGGGCATTGACTACCTACTATATTTTTTTTTCTGTATTCCCCTCTGTTTGTATCACATTGAAACAGGATGTGATTTTTCATCTAAAGGCCATTTCACATCCTGATAATAGAAAACTGATTTGGAAGGGGGTGGCAAACTACCCAATTCCAGAAAATAAACCCTAATGAGCATAAACCAATAGCAGGAATTTCACTTCCTTTTGCAAGATACTTTTCTAGACGTCCTCATAACCAGAAGTAACCTGAAAGGTCAACAGAAGTATAAATCTAAACCAGGCCTGCATCATAGAAAGAAATAGAGAGAAACATCATAAAAGCAGTCAGGAAACAAGATACACTAACTTCAGTAAAGCAGCGATAAATATTAGGTCTCAAATGAAACAACGAAAGCCAGGAAACAAGGCAGTGACATTTCTAAAATGCTGAAAGACAAGACTGAAAATCTAGAATTCTACCTTCAAAACTGAAAGTGAAATAAATACAGTTTAAGACAAACATAAACTAAGATAATACACCACCAGCAAACCTGCTCTAGAAATAGTAAAAGTAAAAGAAACAGTAAAATGAGTTTTGTAGAGAGAAGAAAAATGATCCAGGAAAATGATCTGAGAAGGGAATTGTAGGAATGAATGAAGAACAACAGAAAAGGTACAATGTGGTCAATATAAATAAGTACTGATTGTATGTAACAATGAGAGTAATCTCTCAAAGGATTTGAAATATATGTAGAATTAAAATATATGACAATAATAACACAAAAGGCAGAAGGGGCAAATCCTAAATCTTAAATACCAAAAGGCAGAAATGGTAATCACTAATCTTCAATTATGATTAATTGATGATACATCTCTAGTGTCACCACTAAAAACAATTATAAAGGAATGTATAACCAACCAGCTAGAAGTAGGGAATTTGAATACTAAAACATTTGATTACTATAAAAGGACCAAGGAAAGAGAGGAACAGGAACATAAAACAGATGGATCAAAAGGAGAAAATAGTAGTAAGACAGAGATAAATTTTAAATATATCAGTAAATATATTACATTTAAATTAATTAAATACTCCACGGAAAAGATTAATACACCAGCCAGATAAAATATCAAAACTCAGTTATGTGCTGCAAAACACAGATGTATATGCCTGAAATACAAATACCCAAAAAGATTTAAAGTTTAAAAAAATACTATACAAACTAGCAAAAGAAAAAAATCCACTGTAACTGCTATCAGAGCAATTATTCTCTAAGGCAAGGAGAGACACAGAACTAGATACACATATAAGGCAGAAACATGACAGGGATTCCATAATAATACAGGAGTCAATCCACTGGTAGATACCACCGCAAACATAGCTTCAAACATGAATAAAGTGCTTTGAATCATAATGGTAAAGTTGATTCAAAAAACAAACCTTACCTTCCCAAACCACCTCGTGCCATGTTTCATCATAGCTCAGTTTCATCCAGGCTTAAACCACTGTTAGTTTGATTTCCATTACCTGTAATTGAAAATTTTATACCATTCACCTGGTCACCAGGCTAGAGTGCAAAGATCATCATCGTTGAGACAAATGTTTGCAGGTGGATAGACGATAGCTACAAAATGATGGCAACCATAATCTGCTATGATGGGAAGCAATCTTTCAGACTGCCTACACTCTGTCGATCCTGCCAATGAAGAAATGGGGAACCAAGTGGGGGCACCTTGGCTCAGCTAACATCACACATTGATGTGGTGTTTGAATGAAGAGGAGCCCTTAGATCCTGACTTCCAATAAACCTGACCACCTATCATGCCCAGTGCTGTTAAGCCTTTTTCTGGCTTGTTTTAATATTGTTGCTATGGTGTAACTTAGGTTTACCTTCCCCATTGCCATTCATCTCTGAACCAAGTTAAAATACTTTACCAGAGTACAATTTCACAGTGAAGAGGGAAATTAAATAACGGTAGATGCCGACAGAAAAACATGAACCCAAACCTAGTTTGGAACGGGCGCTTTAGACTCATTACCCACAGACCCACACATACCCCACAGCTCTGTGTATCACAACACTTGCGTTGTTTCCAGGCAGGATCATTTTGTCTCTGTGTTAAGAAAGCCAGAACTGGGAACAGTGTGCACTGCAATAGGGGACCCTGTCTGGGGCAAAAATCCTCCCCCTTTGCCGTACACCTGGGGCTCACTGAAACCTTGGTGGCGAAACCTCACTTCCACGTGGCTCCTTCTCCATAGCAGCTGACTTGTGCTGAAATCAAGTTTCTTGTTCTGCCGTTCCCATACGAATGTTGGCAAGAGGCATTCAGGCCGCAGCACACCAGAGTCCCCCAGGGCCCCCGTCGAGGACATATGAGTATCTAGACACACTCGGTTTCAGGCTGCCTGGCAGCAGCAGCACAATCCCCCGGTGAGGGATTTTTAAACAAGTTGGTGATTTTCAGATGACGGATGCCAGCCACAGGAGTTTAAAGTGCTTCTGTGCATCTTAGGCTGCCGGTGAAATACCAATTTCTCCTTTTTTTTAGAACAATTATTTCTTTTATTTCTCCCCAGACGAGCCCTCAGACATTTTTCTCCTTCCTTCTGAGGCTCCTCTTGGAAAGAGCCAGCACAGTAGATCATGCTGGGTGACTCCCCAGATACAGCTGCCGAACACAGGTGCATTCTGGGGCTTGGGCGTCTGGCTTAGCCTCTGATTTGCTGCAGGAAAAATACTCACTGTAGTTTCCCTATTCCCAAATATGGCTACTTTGAAGATGGATATGATATATTAATTTTTGTGTTTTTACAGACTTATGCTCTGCAGACATAACAGCATTTTTCCAAGAAAGGAAGAGAAAAATGACTTCAGTTTCTGTACCTTAGGAACAGCGAGACAGGATTTGTGGGTCTTCTTGTCTCTTAAAGGAGGCAACGGGGATTCCTGAAATGGAAATAAAGAGCCTGCTGTTTGACCTGGAGCTCTGAAGACCCACTTTTAAACTATATGTGGTTGATGGGGAAAGCAACAGGTGAAGCCCTGACACAGTGCTCGGCAATTAGAACTCGGTAAATAACCGTCCTTTCCCTCTCTCTCCACATCTGCCCCCTCATCTCCACCACCAAAGATCAGACTTTTGTTACTGAGGTTTTGCTAATAGTAATGAACTCTAAAGATGGTTTTTTGATCTTCAAAACAGCTTTAAAAAGATCTGGTATCCTTAAGCAGTGTTATTATGAAAAGCAGAGTCTCCATGGGTCAAGCTAAGAAACTAGGCAGTTTTGTTAACAGAGGTTTATCAGGTGAAATTTATTTTTTACCAAATATTTCTTCATGTTTAATAACCTTGAAAGTTAGTAATGATGACTTTCCCATGTGTGCGTGTTAAGTTGCTTCAGTCGTGTCCGACTCTTTGAGACCCTACAGACTATAGCCTGCCAGGCTCCATGGGAATCTCCAGGCACAAATACTGCAGTGGGTTGTCATGCCCTACTCCAGGGAATCTTCCTGACTCAGGAATCGAACCCTCGTCTCCTGCATTTCCTGCACTTAAGGAAGATTCTTTTCCGACCCAGCCACCTGGGAAGCCCCTATAATACTTGCTAGGATTCGTAAAGTGGGTTAGACTTTACAAAGCCTTTTCATATCCATTGTCCCTTTTGACCCCTTTAACCTTCATGGGAAATAGGTAATGGAGGGATTTAGTATGTGAGAAACTAAGACGGCACAGCATCAATGTGGCAAAAGAGAGCAAGTTAGCAACAAGCCTGGGAAGTAATGTAAGGAATGTGTTGGGGTTGGGGAGTAAGGGCCATAATGTTTTCTGTGATGAACGCTGGGCTGTGTTCCCCAGGCCCCTCTCCACAAATAAAAGATTTGTGGCCCTTGTTTTGGAGTGTAGTGTCAACACAAAGCCTCCAGCCATCCGCCCCTTCAGAGACTGCTTCAGCTGCAGAGCTTTTCATTCCAAATCCTGTCCCTTCCTGCCAGGGCAGCAACCCACATCCAATAACTGACTTTCAGTCAAACTCTATTTGGCTCTAATACGTCATTTTAGCTCCAGAGTTTCTTACAGTTTTGGTGATATCACAACTTGACTTGTCTTTCTACCTCAGTGTAAGCTCTTCCCCCCTCTATCAGGGCTATGAGTCTAAGGGCACCCCTAATAAATACCTTGTACATTAAACTCTGACTCAGAACTGCTCCCTGGAGAACCCAGCATGGGTCTGTTGGCTCCAGGACCGACTGAAGAAAGAAGATGGCAAGATGGGGTTCTGGAGATGGACCACACACTCATCACCTGGTTGTCAGTGAAGATCCAGTTGCTGTTCGTCAGTAAAGTATGTAGTCCTTGGCACAACGTGACTGTCCAGTTGTTAAACGGACACTTGGAGCTGAACTGGGAAGCTATATGGGCAGAAAGGCATGCAGTAATGGTCTTTATATCAGATTTTTGAAAACTACGTGGGGAAAAAAACTAATTGCAGTAGATTCCAGTGGCTGAGCTTGAATGACATTCTAGAAAAAGATAATGAAGGCTTAGAGCTATTAATAGGCAATTGAAAGCCAAATAAGACAATGCCGCTTGGTGGCATAGGAAAACAATCTCATCTTCTGCAGTGGGAGGGGGAGGACCAGAGCCAGAGCTTCATTATAAAAATAGCCAAACTACCTTATTCTGTTTCGGCGGCTTCAACCAAAACACCACAGACTGGATGGTTTATAAACAACAAACATTTATTTCTCATAGTCTGTAATCTCGGAAGTCTAAGATCAAGGGACAGGCATGTCTTATGTCTGGGGAGGCCCACTTTCTGGTTCATAGACAGCCATCTTGTCCCTGTGTCCCCACACGGCAGCATGGGCAAGGCAGCTCTCTCTGGGACCTCTTTTCAAAGAGCACTCACCTCATTTATAAGGGTTTCATCCTTATGACCTAGTAACTTCCCTACAAGGCCCTCACCTCCAAATACCATCCCATTGGAAATTAGGTGTCAACATATGAATGTTGAGGGGACACAAACATTCTGTCTCTACCACTACTCTCCAAAGAAGGTTGAAGTCTGAGCCAAGGAAGTTCTGCTATTTCAAGGTCAGGACTCTGGCAAAATATGGGACCCTGGCATATAGGATGGAAACATCTGGGTTGGAATCCCCAAAACTTGGAATCTTTAGGCTTTCCTGAACTTCATGAGTCTAAATAAGTGGACTAGCCCTCCCTAGGAAGACTTAACATCACCTCCTTGCTGGAAGACCATGAAGAGACCTCCTCAAGAAGGCATGTCCTCCTCCCAGGACCTGCCTGCACCTTCTCTTTTGGACTCTGAAGTTAAATCGCAGCATAACCTAGCTGCTGACGTGTTTGGCCTTATAAGGGATAAGAGGGACTATATCCCAAAGGAGCCATAAAACCCAACCACTAGGTATGGTGGGAGTTAAAATAGATATTTCATCAAGAGGGCAAGAACATCAAATGAGATAAAGAAGAGTTTAATGACTTGAGAGTACTTTCCTGAGAAATAGAATTTAATACCCTGGCAAAAGACCCCAGAAGATAATGTAAACTTCCTTTGAGGATGACTCCTAGAAACCTGGAAAAAGTGACTATCCACAGTCAGTGAGGTTCAAATATCACAGTCCTCATGATAGTTGATAAAGGAAGGGAGTAAAAGAATTAGAGAAGTGGGCATGCTGAAGTGGATATACTATGTAAGGCCAGAAAACCCAAGTAATCGTGGTCCAGAGGAAAGCCAGAAGGCTGCATCAATCATCAAGGCCATAAAGAATGGTCTTGTAAGAGGACAACAGCACCACGAAAATGTCCAGTGGTGCTCTATCTACAGATCAGAGCTGTCTGTAGGCAGTCATTACAGACCTGGGTTCACTGATAGTAGCGGGGGTGGCTCCAGAACAATGGAAACCAGGCAGTACTGCCAGCAGTTGAAAGACAAGTAGATGGGATTACTCTAACCAGTGGCAAGTCAGAGTGGCAACCAAGGCGGGCCTGACCTTCAGAGCTATGGTTGATGAATCCAGCTTCCCCGGGGGGAAATGTTTGGACAACCAATAGGGACGCCGTTCAGACTGTACCACCAGAGGAAATTAGTAAGGATGATCAGATATCGGAATACAGTTGCCTCAGTAGAATACCACAATTCCTTGCCCAGTTTCTGGACCCGATCCAGTTTTTGGATCTAGAATCCACTGGCTGAGGAGACAACTAAATCCACAAGAGTAAGAACCCTGCTATTAATGCATGATGACAAAGATACATAGTAATAATAGTTTCAGTCTTTCCCAAAAGAAACCTCATTTACTCAGAAAACCGAACGCTGAAGGCAGGGAGATATCCAAATATTTTCATTTATTAATTTTTTCAGCTTTGTTGAGGTATGACAAATGAAATTGTAATATTTTTAAAGTGTATGTGGTGATTTGATAAATGTGTACATTGAGAAGGGGCTTCCCTGGTGGCTCAGACAGTAAAGAATCTGCCTGCAATGTGGGAGGCCCGGGTTTGATCCCTGGGTCAGGAGGATCTCCTGCAAAAGGGACATTCCAGTGTTCTTGCCTGGAGAATTCCATGGACAGAGGAGCCTGGCATGCTACAGTCCTTGGAGTCACAAAGAGTCAGACATGACTGAGTGGCTAACACTACAGCTATACATTGAGAAAGGATTTCCACCACTGAGTTAATTAACACATCTATCATCCTACACAAACACCTTTGTGTGTGTGTGAGAACACTTAAGTTCTACTCTCTTAGCAAAGTCAATTACACGATACAGTTTTTTTCAGCTATAATCACCGTGTTATTCATTAGATCCTCAGATCTTATTCATCTCGTAACTGAAAATTTGTGCCTTTTTAGCAGCCTCTCCCTATCGTTTCTCCCACCTCCCCAGTCCTAGGCAACTATCAATCTATTCTCTGCTTGTGTGAACTCAACTTTGTTTTGTGTTAGATTCTATATATAAGTGATACCAACCAGTACTTGTCTTTCTCTGCCTGGCTTATTTCACTTAGCATAATGCTCTGCAGCTTCATGCATGTTGTTGCAAATGATAGGTTTCCTTCTATTTTAGGGTGAGTAAATATATACACACACAGAGACACACAAACATATACATATTCATTTCTTTATCCATTCATCTGTCAGCGAACACTTAGGTTGTTTCCATACCTTGGCTATTGTAAATAATGTTGCAATGAATATGAGAATACAGGTATCTCTTCAGGGTACTGCTTTCATTTCCTTTGGTTACATATCCAAAATGAGTACACAGGCATAGTGGGATTTCTGGATCATATGGTTGTTGCTGTTGTTCAGTCGCTCAGTCATGTCCAACTCTTTGTGAACCCATGGACTGTAGCATGCCAGGCTTCTCTGTCTCCTGGAGTTTGCTCAAACTCATGTCCATTGAGTTGATGCCAACCAACCATCTCATCCTCTGTTGCCCCTTTCTCCTCCTGCCTTCAATCTATCCTGGCATCAGGGTCTTTTCCGATGAGTTGACTCTTCGCATCAAGTGGCCAAAGTATTGGAGTTTCAGCTTCAGCATCAGTCTCTCCAATGAATTCAGGGTTGCATGTCCTTTAGGATTGACTGGTTTGATTTCCTTTCTGTCCAAGGGACTCTCAAGAGTCTTCTCCAGTGTCACAGTTTCATATGGTAATTCTTTGTAAAAATTTCTTGAGGAATCTTCATACTGTTTTCCATAATGGCTGCACCAGTTTACATGTCCACCAACAGGGCATGATGGTAATCTTTTCTCTATATCCTTGCCAGCGTTTGCTGTCTCTTCTCCTTTTGGTAACAGACATCCTAACAGATTTGAGGTAATATCTCATTGTGGTTTTTGATTTGTATTTCCCTGATGATTAGTGAGGCTAAGAACCATTTCATGTACCTTTAGGCCATTTGTATGTCTTCTTTGGAAAATGTCTATTCGGGTCCCTTGCCCATTTTTAATTGCGTGCGTGTGTGTGTGTGATTTTGTTTGTTTCCAGTTTGAGTCCCTTATATATTTTGGAAAAGTCTTTATCTCTTATTCACTTCTGAAGGACAACTTTGCCAAATAAAGTGTTTTTCTTTCAGCACTTAGAATATATCTTCCCACTCCCTCCTGGCCTGTGAGATTTCTGCAGAAAAATCTTATAATGTTATGAAAGCTATCTTGTATATAACAAGTTGCTTTTCTCTTGTTGCTTTAAAACTTTTCTCTTTATCTTTAACCTAATTATGCTATACATATAACTTCAATTACAATGTACCATGGTGTAGGTCTCTTTATCATCTTACTTGGAATGTACTGGGATTCCCGGATCTGGACATCTGCTTCTATTCCAGGTTAGAGAAGTTTTCAACCATTATTTTGTTGAGTTCAGCTTTCTGCCTCTTTCTCTCTCTCTTCTCCTTCTGGACACTCTACAGTGCTTACAGTGGTCCTCATGATGGTGTCCCATAAGTCCCTTAAGCTATCTCGACTTGTTTTCATTCTTTTTTCTTTGCGCTCTTCTGACTGGATAAATTTCAGTGCCCTGTCTTCGAGTTCCATGAGCCTTTGTTCCACCTGATCTAGTCTCCTGATTCACCCCTCTACTGCAATTTTCAGTTCAATTGATATTTTCTTCAGCTTTATGGTTTCGGTTTGACTCTTTTCATATTTTCTATCTCTACTGAAATTCTCACTTTGCTCATGCATTACCCTCCAGACCTTAGGGAGCTTCTTTATGACTGATATTTTGGACTCCCTAGCAAGTAAACCACTTATCTCCATATCAATAAGTTCAGTTTCTGGAGATTTATCTTAGTCTTTCATTTGGAATATATCTCCTTGGTTTTTTATTTCCCTAGAGTCTGTGTGCTGGTTTCTGCACAGATAGGTAAAACAGCCACCTC
Organism: Bos indicus x Bos taurus; assembly: GCF_003369695.1. Classification (NCBI taxonomy): domain Eukaryota; kingdom Metazoa; phylum Chordata; class Mammalia; order Artiodactyla; family Bovidae; genus Bos; species Bos indicus x Bos taurus. The sequence goes on from NC_040083.1 coordinate 42,719,760, forward strand.
TTCTGATCTTGATGGACTGGTGTCACATAGGAGATGAACCTCATCAATCAATATAGCCCAAGCTCCTGGTTGCCTCTCAAACTTCTGTGATTGTGTAAGGTCCCATCTTTGTTCTAATGGCTCCCGGTAGTTGAAAGTGTGCCAAGATCCATGTCCAAAGTGTCCCAAAGAGGAGACCTCAGTCATCACCTATATGCAGGCTGATTAGAAGGCAAACCCTCAGGCAGTAGCTTCCCATTCCAGGAAGAAACTGAAAGCTGAGCATTTTTTGCCTACTCCTCTCTGCACTTGAGTCTGGCTGTATAGGTATAGAGTGCCCCTGGACCCGTTTGTTTGCCATAGTCCTATGGGACTAATGCATTCATACCCCGCTGGCTATCAGTGCTAAGTGATTTGGCTTCCTGTTCCTTGGATGGAAGCCATCAAAGTTAGGGTGCTAGATGTGTGGTAAAGCACCTTCCTGGGATATACTGGCAACTTGGCCTTGTTGTAACGAGCCAAAGGGTGAAGAAGTGACCACCTCCTCCTCTAGATTCCAAGGAGGACTGCAGTCAGCACCTAGATGTATGCTAATTAGCTAAACCTCCAGGCAGCAGCCTGTAAAGTACATAGAGAAACACCTTCCAAGGAAAGACAAGGAGGAGATGGGTGTTTCTGCCTGTTCCCTCTGAGCTAAGCTCTGAGTAAGGAGCTATGGTGAATGTTTGTACACCATTAATAGCATCTTCTTGGTTTTCTTCTTCTTCTTGACTTTTTCCAAGTCAGTGGGACTTGGAAATGTGAGCCTCTTTGGCTCTCAGAGGTAGGTGTCTGGGGGCACCCATTCTTTGGGTGGAAACCTTAAAACTTCAGACCCTAGATGTTAAGTTCAAACCTTTCACTCTCATGGAGAAGCTGGGAGTTGGGGTTCCCTCCTGACTTTATGTTGCTGTGTCAGGGAGTGGAGTTGAGAGTGTGTCTCAGCCTTTCCTATCAATGTCAATGTGGGTGTTTTCTCAGTAGCCTGATGTAAAAGAGTCACTCAGCTAGTTGCTGGATTTCTTTCAGGAGTTGTGCTCTATGTAACTGTACATTTGGTATGCCTGTCAGAGGAGGGAAATTCAGGAACCTCTATTACACCATCTTCGTCTGAGTCTCTTATCCAAACATTTTCAGAACTGCTGGAGTGCCAAGAGATGTAAAGTACTAACATGTTCCCTTTGTCTTCCCTTTGTTAGAGGGGCCACTTAGTAAATTGAATCCTGGGCAAAGTTCAGCTCACAGTGGGACCATTAGGCTCCCAAACCTACCAATTCAGTCTTTTTACCACTCTCCAAGTATACATTTAGGGTGGATATAGCTTATGGTCCACATAACTCCCCAAGTGGGTCTTTCGACTTGTGGGGAAAGGGCAACTTTAGGGCAAAGGCTAAAGCAGCTCCTTTCTCCTCTCCCCTGGAAAAGATAAAATGTTAGAGGCTGCATATTCAGGGTGTGCCAGAAATAAGAGCATCCCATGAGATCTAAAGGATGTGGGAATGTTAGTACCCATCACAACCTCATCTACCAGTCTTGTCCCTGCAAAAAAAAAAAAAGATATCTTCTAAAGGCAAAAAACTTCTGCAAACACAACTAAATATCATCTCCAATTGCAGCTGCTGGACCAGATATGATGTCCTGGCTAGGGCAGATTAATATGGCCCCAGGTACATGACATATAGCCACTTATTTCACAAGTGTATTTTTTTCTTTCCCTATTAAATAAGGAAGCAGTGACAGCTTGAATTCACATGGAATGAACATCAATATACATTTATACTTTTGCCTCAGGGCTGTGTTAACTTTTCCTGTCCTCTGACATAATGTAGTTTGAAAAGATCTTAACCATCTGGATATTCCACAGAATACCACGTTAATCCATACTTCGATAGCATCATGTTTATTGGTCAAGATGACCAAGAAGCTGCTAGCACGGTGGAGGTCTCACTAAGATGCATGTGCTTTGGCATTTAGACACTTCTTACAAAGATCAAGAAGGCTGCTGCATTAGTAAAATTTTGAGAGGTCCAAGTGCTTAGAGGCATGCTGGGACACCCCATGCAAAGTAAAATATCGAATTATTTCATCATATTTCTCCTACCATGAAGAATTAAAGCACAGTGCCTATTAGGCCTCTTTGTGTCTTGAAGGCAGCATACTCTATGTTCCTCCCACCCATGCCAAGAAGGCTGTCAGTTTTTAGAGAGACCAGAGTAGAAAAGGAACTTGCACGGCAGGTTCAGGATACAGTGTAAATACACTGAAAATGGTATGATATTAGAGTTATTACTTACAGGGAAAATATCATATGAAATTTATGGTAAGCCCTAATAGAAGAATAACAGTATGGATGCCTGAGCTTCTGGAGCAAGGCTGTGCCACTCCCATCGAAGAATTACATACTTTTTGAAAAACAACATTTGACATAGCTATTGGTATCTTATAGATACAGAGCATTTGCCTGTGGGACATCAAGTGACCACGCATCCAGAATGGCCTATTATAAACTGGGTTCTGTCTGATTCACCAAGTCATAATATCAAGCAAGCCCGGCAGCGATATAATACAAGACTGAAAAAGTACATCTAGAATAAGTTACAAGCAGGGCCAAAGAAGAAAATCAAGCCAGCGGCATGGAACCCAGACTCTAATGTCATCTCCCGCTGTTGTGCCAGCAGTCCGCTCTCAGATCACACCCACAGGTGCACAGGATAGTGAAGAGAGGTTCCTATGATTTCCCTACCAAGAAGAAAAAAGCCTATGCCACATAGACAAATGAACTAGCTCATCCTGTGTGTCAAAATCGAAAATATACAGATACACTACAGCCTCACCTTGGGTTGGCCTTGAAAAACAGTTATGTGTGGAAGTATTCCTAACAAGAAGGGCTTTTGGAAATAAACCTGATCATCTACCCTTCTCTGACCTGAGAAGAACTCCAAGACTAGGTGTTTAGACCATTTTGTGCTTAAGTGTCTGGGTCACCAAACCAGGCAAGTGATGAGGATCAACAGAGGAGCTGGCTGAGGTGAGGAAAACATGAAATGGATAGTGAAAGAAGGAGAGGAAGAATGAGGAAAGATAAGTGGCCTAAGATCTGAATATATACAGACTCACAGAGAGTGGTGAACAACTTGGGTGGCTGGTCATGGACTTGGAAGAAAAAGATTAAAAGATGACCAACAAGGTAATTCACAGGGCAGGGAGTGGTGGCAGTAGAATACACATGTGCACAGGAGGGGATTCTTTGTGAAGAGTCTTAGTATCCCATAGAGAGTTTCTGAGACAAAAGAGAGTGCAAACACCGATTAGACAAAATGACTTGGCCAGCTGATGTCAGTCAGGCTCTGTTACTGGCCACTTTAGTTTTAGCATGATGGGCAGTTGAACAATGGCCACCATCACAGGGACAGAGACTGCTCATGTTCCAAAAGCACAGACTACCACTTAATAACGGTGTCCTAGAAACTGTTGACACTAAATATCTAGTCTATCAGAAACGGAGACCAGTGCTGAGATCCTGATATGATATCACTCAGTCAGGAAACCAATTGGCCACTTGCTGGCAAGTTGACTGCATGAGACCTTTTCAGTCCAGAAAATGGCATTTCATTTGAATGAAATGGCATATTCATTCTGACAAAAATAGAAATATTTTTCAGGTATGAGTATGCCTTTCTTTCCCATGGAAATTCAGCAAAAGCACTCTCAAGAGCTTACAGAGTGTCTGATTCACCACCATAGAATTCTAGTTCTATCTTAGAATCAGACTGTGGGGCCCTATAAGGCAAAGACTGAGACAGTATAGTCTGTGAGATCCACTGGTCATAGAACATATCTGACCATCCAGACATACCTGCCAAGAAAGTGTATTAGAATGGCTTGTGGAAGTCATGGCTAAACTACCAACTCAGAAGCAATATTATAAGGAAGGTGTGCCAACCTCTAGGGCACAGTACAAACCTTGAACCAAAGATCTGCCTAAGTGGCTCTGTCTCCAATAATCAGAACATGCGGACCTGAGAACCAAGGTACAGAAGCAGGAGTGGTCTAGTCACTGTGGCCCAATTAGGAAATGTATGCTTTCCATTCTCACAACTTTAATCTCTGTGGGTTTAGTGGTCCTGGTCACCCAAGAAGGAGCCTTTTAGTCAAGAGACACAGCTTTATCTGTTATTTTGTAGATTCCTGCGTCTAAAGACCTGTGGATAAGAAGAGATGCGATCTTTGCAGAGGTAACTGATCCTCATCAGAGAGCTACTTTGGCACAATGAAGGCAGGCAAGACTATATTTGGCATCCAGGTGCATATTTGAATGTCTCTTGAAATGCCATTACCTAATGATGAATGTAAAAAGACAAATAAACCAAGTCTGACCTAAAAAGGGTACCAGGATCAGGTTTCCAAACCCATCAAGCTCAACCCATCTGGATCACCATACCAGGTCAGCAATCAAGACAAGCAGAAGTACTTGCAGAGGTGAGGGGAATCTCAGATGGATAACAGGAGAAGGGTGGGGGGAAATATCTGTTATGGTTCTGAGACCAGCAGCAGCAGCAGGGACTATAGTTCATCCCATTTATATTCCCCATTTGAGTTTTCCCCAGGAAAAAAATGCTCACTGGAATCTTGGAAGATCTTAATTCCTGAATATGAAGTGAATCTGGGGTGGAAACTGTTGTGCCAACAAGATTCTGTCTTTAAGGAAAGAATTTTCATATAGGCAAAACATTATTTGACATAAATCATACCAATGCTTTATTAAGTCAGTCTCCCAAGGCAACAGAAATAAAAATAAACAAATGGGACATAGGCAAACTTACAAGCTTTTGCACAGCAAAGGAAACCATAAAGAAAACAAAAGGACAACCTACAGAATGGGAGAAAATATTTGCAAATGATGCAACAGATGAAGGCTTAATCTTCAAAATATACAAACAGCTCATAGAACTCAACAACAGCAACAAATGCAGTCAAAAATTAGGCAGAAGACTGAAACAGACATCCCTCCAAAAGAGACACAGATGGCACATGAAAAGATGTTTAACATCGCTAATGATTAGAGAAATGCAAAGTGAAACGACAACAAGGTACCACCTCATACCAGCCAGAATGACTATCATTAAAAAGTCTACAAATAACAAATGATGGAGAGGATGTGGAGAAAAAGAAAATCTCTACAGTGTTGGTGGAAACATAAGTTGGAGCAGTCACTGTGGAAAACAGTATGAAGTTTCCTCAGAAAACTAAAAACAGGACTACAAGACGATCCAGCAACCCCACTCCTGGGAATACATTTGGACTCTGGACAAAACTATAATTTGAAAGGATACAAGCACTCCCATGTTTATAGCAGCATTATTCACAATAGCCAAGACATGGAAACAACCTAAATGTCTATTGACAGATGAAGGGATAAAGAAGATAGTTGTAGGAGGTTCAAGAGAGAGAGAACATAAATATACCTATGGTTGATTCATGTTGATGTATTGCAGAAACCAACACAATATTGTAAAGCAATTATCCTTCAATTAGAAATAAATAAACTTAAAAAAAGAAGATTGTTGTACATATATATAATGGAATATTAATCAGCCATAAAAAAGAATATCATTTGCAGCAACATAAATGCAACTAGAAATTCTTATACTGAGTGAAGTCAGAAAGAGAAAGACAAATGCCACATGGTATCACTTATCTGTGGAATCTAAATTACAACACGGATTAACCTACTTATGAAACAGAAACAGAATCATGAACATATAGAACAGACTGTTGTTTGCCAAGGGGAAGAAGGCTGGGGGAGGGATGGAATGGGAGGCTGGGGTTAGCAGATGTAAGCTATTACATACAGAATAGATAAACAACAAGGTCCTACTGTATAGCAGAGAGAATTGTATTCAGTATCCTATGATTAAACCATCATGGAAAAGAATACTAAAAAAAAAAAAAAAAAAACGAAAGAACTTTCACCCTAGCTACCAGGAATGCTCTCAGCACAGCCTTCACTTGTCATATCTCAGTTGCAGAGAGTCACCGAGCCCAGAGTCTTACTACTTCTTGAGGCAATTGACATTTAATGACTAACTGATGGTGGCTATAAAGCACAGAGAAGGCAATGGCACCCCACTCCAGTACTCTTGCCTGGAGAATCCCATGGATGGAGGAGCCTGGTGGGCTGCAGTCCATGGGGTTGCTAAGAGTTGCACACGACTGAGCGACTTCACTTTCACTCTTCATTTTCATGCATTGGAGAAGGAAATGGCAACCCACTCCAGTGTTCTTGCCTGGGGAATCCCAGGGATGGAGGAGCCTGGTGGCTGCCATCTATGGGGTCGCACAGAGTCGGACACGACTGAAGCAACTTAGCAGCAGCAGCATAAAGCACAGAGAAGGAAATGGCAACCTACTCCAGTATTCTTGCCTAGAAAATCCAATGGACAGAGGAGTCTGGAGCAAAGTCAGACACGACTGAACACACACACAAAAACCCTGGCTATTTCAGACAACATGAGACCCTGCTGAAAGGCCAAATTAGCTCTAGGTTTTTTCATGGGTGTGACTGAGGCTGTTAGAGGGCCTGATAAGCTACTGGTTTTCTTCCCCTGTCCAACACTACTTCCTCCTCCCCTCTTCCAGGGGTATGATCTCAGGGCACTCTCTGATAAATACCCTGCAGGCTCAAATCTATCTCAGAGTCTGGTTTCTAGAGAATCCAACTGGTTCTTCAAAGTGCTTTCATATACATTATCTTCTTTGTTCCTCACAGTAACCCTATGAGACAGACAAGGAAGGTTTTATTTTACAGGTAAAGAAGAGGCCCAAAGAGGTTAAGCGGCTTTTCCAAAGTGTAACAGCTTATCAATGACAGACACATCCGTGGCACCCTGGACAGTCGCCTCTCTCCTTTTCCTAGGCACCACAAGCCTTTGCCTTGAGGAGGGGATCCAGGCTGGGCTGGGATGTCATTCTGCTGTGACAATAACATTCCTGGATCTTGAGACTCATTCTGTCAAAGGTGCTCTGGGAAACGTCATTACAACACCATCAAGGCAATTTATAACCAGTAGAGAGGAATGGTTTAATGATGTTGTTATGATATATTGGGCCAGTAAAGGCTTATTAAAAAGTAGACCATGCTAATAAAATGCAAAGGTTGTCACTTACAATGAAAAACCTGGTGATTTAGAAGTAGCACCCAACTTCTGGATCATCTTTTAGACAACGGATAAATCAAAATAAGCAAGGTGTCATGTGCTAGGAACTGCACTGCTAACTCTGATCTCAGCACAGGATATATCCTATCGTGGGGGTTGAATGGCTTGTGAATATCTAGGGTCTTTATCTGAATGGCTTGGTATCTTGAAGCAGTGCTCTGTGTGGAATGGTTCTTTCTCAGCAAATCCCTAGAGGCAACATCCAGCCCTCATCCTGTGGTTCAGAGGTGGTATGGGTGAAGAAACACAGCGTGATCAAAGGGACGCATTTGAAGCACTGGATTTGGGAGGTTTGGATTCTAAACTGAGCTTAATTCCTTGTATGACTTTATACACATCAAAGTCTCTTTATGGGGCTCAGGGCTCCTGATATCAATGAAAGAAGAGACCAAGATGATCATCAAGTCCATCCAGTATTGTGACTCTGTGTTGCTTATCCACACCTTCTTCAGTGTTCCCTCTGGCCTCAGCTGCACTGTAGCTTGGGGAGAGAATCAGCAATTGTTTCCAGAGTTAGAGCAATAAATCTGCCACCCAAAGTGATTGTGGTAGAACTTAAGAACCTTCCACTTTCTTCATGTTATAGAGATAACAAAGAGAGTCTAGAACTGGGACTGTGATTGTCAGGGATAATGGTTCAGGGAGGTGGGATGGTAGAGTGGCTCATGTCACTGGGCTTGCAAATTCATGCAAGCCCAACTTGACCTTAGGCAAGTTCAGTACAATGTATGGGACTGGTATACCCAACTGTATAATGGCAATCAAAAAGACTGGGCTCGATAAAGGACAGAAATGGTATGGACCTAACAGAAGCAGAAGATATTAAGAAGAGATGGCAAGAATACACAGAAGAACTGTACAAAAAAGATCTTCACAACCCAGATGATCACGATGGTGTGATCATTGACCTAGAGCCAGATATCCTGGAATGTGAAGTCAAGTGGGCCTTAGAAAGCATCGCTATGAACAAAGCTAGTGGAGGTGATGGAATTCCAGTTGAGCTATTCCAAATCCTGAAAGATGATGCTGTGAAAGTGCTGCACTCAATATGCCAGCAAATTTGGAAAACTCAGCAGTGGCCACAGGACTGGAAAAGGTCAGTTTTCATTCCAATTCCAAAGAAAGGCAATGCCAAAGAACGCTCAAACTACCGCACAATTGCACTCATCTCACACGCTAGTAAAGTAATGCTCAAAATTATCCAAGCCAGGATTCAGCAATATGTGAACCGTGAACTTCCTGATGTTCAAGCTGGTTTTAGAAAAGGCAGAGGAACCAGAGATCAAATTGCCAACATCCGCTGGATCATGGAAAAAGCAAGAGAGTTCCAGAAAAGCATCCATTTCTGTTTTATTGACTATGCCAAAGCCTTTGACTGTGTGGATCACATTAAACTGTGGAAAATTCTGAAAGAGATGGGCATACCAGACCACCTGATCTGCCTCTTGAGAAATCTGAATGCAGGTCAGGAAGCAACAGTTAGAACTGGACATGGAACAACAGACTGGTTCCAAATAGGAAAAGGAGTTCGTCAAGGCTGTATATTGTCACCCTGTTTATTTAACTTCTATGCAGAGTACATCATGAGAAACGCTGGACTGGAAGAAACATAAGCTGGAATCAAGATTGCCAGGAGAATATCAATAACCTCAGATATGCAGATGACACCACCCTTATGGCAGAAAGTGAAGAGGAACTCAAAAGCCTCTTGATGAAAGTGAAAGTGGAGAGTGAAAAAGTTGGCTTCAAGCTCAACATTCAGAAAACGAAGATCATGGCATTCGGTCCCATCACTTCATGGGAAATAGATGGGGAAACAGTGGAAACAGTGTCAGACCTTATTTTTGGGGGCTCCAAAATCACTACAGATGGTGACTGCAGCCATGAAATTAAAAGATGCTTACTCCTTGGAAGGAAAGTTTTGACCAACCTAGATGGCATATTCAAAAGCAAAGACATTACTTTGCCAACAAAGGTTCGTCTAGTCAAGGCTATGGTTTTTCCAGTGGTCATGTATGGATGTGAGAGTTGGACTGTGAAGAAGGCTGAGTGCTGAAGAATTGATGCTTTTGAACTGTGGTGTTGGAGAAGACTCTTGAGAGTCCCTGGGACTGCAAGGAGATCCAACCAGTCCATTTTGAAGGAGATCAGCCCTGGGATTTCTTTGGAAGGAATGATGCTAAAGCTGAAACTCCAGTACTTTGGCTACCTCATGCGAAGAGTTGACTCATTGGAAAAGACTCTGATGCTGGGAGGGATTGGGGGCAAGAGGAGAAGGGGATGACAGAGTATGAGATAGCTGGATGGCATCACTGACTCGATGGATGAACTCCTGGAGTTGGTGATGTACAGGGAGGTCTGGCGTGCTGCGATTCATGGGGTTGCAAAGAGTTGGACACGACTGAGCAACTGATCTGATCTGATCTGATCTTAGTAAAGGCATTTACACGAAAGACCAGCTATATAATACACACTCCATGGATATTATTTCTGTCCCTTTCTTTTTCCAGCTCTTTCAAAACTTTCAACAGAGTGGTCTGAAACAAGATGAAAACTTCTATTTCCAAGTTTCTGAAGAAGAATACAGCAAATAGGAACCCCAGAGCAGGCATTTATCATCCCTGTGAGGATAATTTAAGTAAGTGGCAATGGTACCCCCTGGTTAAGGGAGAAATTATTATTGAGAATCTAAGCAAGAACAGCCTCAAGGTTAAGGGAGTAGTTGACTGCTAGTTAGTGTGAATTCAGGCCATAAGTAGATACCATGAGCTACCAACTCCTTTGCCCTCTTTAACAATGTCCTGAAGCTGTATTTTCCTTTCTTTACTAAAAGCAGAGGTATCTGATATTCTTGTAAGGGACAACCATTTTATTTATTTATTTATATTTCTGCAATTCTAAGATCTGTTGGCAGCAGGTCGTGAACATAAAGAAAGGACCGAGTGTGAGCTGATTAGGAAAGGAGGGGGGCCCTACGCAGTAAAGGTTTCTCTCCTTCCAAACCATAGTCACAAGGCACGTGATGGATGGGCAGGGTGGTCCCATTTAAGTGGGCATGGAAACAACCACTCTTTCTCTTGTTATCTTTTTCCATCATGAGCAGTAATTTTTAACATTATGTTTAGGCCCAAAGACAGCATCAAAATGTAAAGGTTCAGAAGAGGAATATCTGCTGACAGATGCAGAAACCTGCCTATGGTGGCAATGGATTACAGCATTCTTCCCTAGCAACGACATGAATCTATGAGCCTGCATCCCAGCTCCAGCCACAAATGGAGACGCATGCTAACAGCATGCCCTTAAAGCAGCCTGGCAGGAGAACTCTCCCAGGTAAGATTCTAAAGTTTCCAGACAGATCAAAGACTGCTTAGGGAATCTTAGTTCAATGCTTAGCTCCCTGTTAAAACAGAGATGTTCTTGAAAGAGTTGACACCAAAAAAGATTCTTGGGAATTTTACAGCCTGATGTGAAGGCAGGACTCGAGAGCAGGTTTTTGAAAGGAGGGAGAGGAGAATTTGAAGTCTCATACCTTGAGAAGTAAAAACTTTTTAAGAGAGAGGAAAAAATGTTTGAGGCAAACCCTGTCCGTGTCAGCATTTTGCTTAGGCCAGCAAAGCAGATGGACTCTTTCCTTAGTCACCCCCATTGAAGCCATTCTTATTGCAGTGACTACTGCCTGGCTTCCCTGTGGAATAGAGGGAAGAGAGGGGGCTTCAGGTGCAGTGAGGTATAACTTTCAAAGGTAACACAGGTACACGCTACACTACATAGATAACTAGGCCTTCCCTGGTGGTCCATTGGTTAAGAATCTGCTGCCAATGCAGGGGATGCCAGTTCGATCCCTGATCCAGGAAGATTCCACATGCAACTGAGCCCATGCACCACCACTACTTAACCTGCACACCCTAGAGCCCATGCTCTGCAACAAGAGAAGACACTGCAGTGAGAAGCCCGTGCACCGCAACTAGACAATAGCCCCTGCTGGTTGCAACTAGAGAAAGCCCACACGCAGCAACAAAGACCAGTTCAGCCAAAACAAATTTTTTCAAAAATAGATTACTACTAAGGACCTAGAGAGCACACGTAACTCTACTCAATACTCTGTAATGGTCTATATGGGAAAATAATCTTAAAAAAGTGGATATATGTATATGTATAATAGATTCACTTTGCTGTATGTCTGAAAGTAACACTACACTGTAAATCAACTCTAATTTAAAACAAAAAAAAAAAAACATAACACAGTCAGTGCACTGGGAAATCAGAGTTAAGACCTAGGTCTGTTACCTGCTTCTTCATCTGTGAAAATAACATCTCCTTCCACTTGCTGTCACAAGAATTAAATGAGGCAACATAAACAAAATGGCATCCAGGCTGAAACACTGCAAAACTCTACATAGAATACAATGTAAATGCAAGCGTTAACTTATTTGCCCAGAAGGCTTCTCTTGGTGTTTTGCACATAGTAGGTGCTCAATAAATGTTAATATTTAGTTCTTTTTTTTTTTAGGAAGACTTTGGTTCCTCTCTTTGGTCAGAATTTGAAAGAGCAATTTTTCTTCTAATCATGATAGAATCAAATGTGTTAAACTTATTTTTTTTGAAGAAATTTTTTATGAGTTTAGTATGATCTTACTCCTCTCCTACTGGTTAAACTATGTGAAGTCCATTTTATCTTCTGCTGTCTGCATTCTGACAACATGTTTGATATTCTTTAATTAATTAGTTCCCTTCCAGCCTCTGCATGCTGGGACCGGCTGGCTAACTTTGGCACGTCTTCCAAGTCGGTGACCCTTGGGTGCTGCATGTCTGTTCTGTGACTGGTGTAACCTGTCAGCACCTCCCTTTCAGGAGCTTTTTTTTTCCTTTCTTTTCACCTTTTGCGTCTGTTTTCTTCTTCCAAGACAGAATCTGGCAGAACTTCATTCTTTTGCGATGGAATTCCAAAGAGCATACTAACTACCCAATTGCTTTTCTGATGATTAAAAGAATAAAAGAAGGTTTAATCCCACATTGAAAGCCAAGCTATATAATGACTGTTGACATTGGAACAGCAAACACTGGTAAAGCTATTAAGAGAATAGCAATTGTGAGTAATATTTTATTTTTGCCTAAGGGAGTCTTTAAAGGCTATTAAGAGAGGGTGTATCTATGAGAATATATCAGAAGATATCAGGTTTAAGAAAAAATGCTATTTATAGAAGCCATCCTGCCATGCATATGGCCACCTTTCCTGAGTTGTTCTCATAGCCCAGCTGCCATGTTGGGGCAGCATGAACACAGTGGGTGATGCAAGAGGACAATCAGGAATTCTTTCACTCAGCTCCTTTTTCATGAACTCCTCATTCAAGATTAATACAGAATTAACCTTCTCTGTGATGTTTTATCCCTCATAGGAATCCCACAGTTCTTTGTAAATATATGTTTTGATTTTTCAAATGCAAAATCCTTTTCAGTATTTGTTAAGAAGTTGGTGTCTCCCACAGTACTGTGAGTACTCAGAACCACACGTCTTACAGATTACCTGTAGTCCTGATACTTAGTAGACTCTGACATATGGCAAATACTTAATAAATGCTAAATGAATTAACGGTTAATTGAATCCTGAAGAGACATTCTGTTCCCTTGGTGATACGTCGTGGACACAGAGGAAGTATCATATTGCAGTCAGTCATCACTAGGAGCATCCTGCGGAAGCTCAGCTGTCCCCCAAGAGCCCCCAGGAGAAGAACTGTGGAAGTTCTCCAAGGTTGAGGTGTAGTGAATCTCCTGCAGTGTGGTCACTGACATGGACCCTTCACCAAATATTAATAGGCTTAGATCTTCTAATAGGTAGCAAGATCATTTTAAAGCTAGAAGAGACTGTCAAGCCTTTATTCCCTTTAGATAGGTAAGGAAACTGAACCCTAGGAGAGTAGAGTATCACGTTCAATTTTACATTGCTGTGTGATGGAAGATCTGAGAATAGAATTCATGTATCCTGAACAGAAGAATGCTTTCTTTATTGTGGTAAAATATATATAACACAAGATTTACCATTCTACCCATATTAAGTGCTCAGTTCAGTGGCATTAAGTATATTTACATTGTAGTGAAACAATCACCACGCATCTGCATTTTTTTTCATCCCAAATTGAAGTTAAAATATAACTTCCCATTCCCCTATCCCTCTAGCCTCTGGAAATCAGAAGTTTACTTTCTCTATGAATTTGACTGCTATATAAGGTAGAGATATCTGATATAAGTGAAATCATACAATATATATCTGTTTGTGTCTGGCTTATTTAGCAATTGTCTTCAAGATTCATCTATGTTGTAGCATGTATCAGAATTTTCTTCCTTTTTAAGGCTGAATAATATTATATTTATGTGAAAATACTGCATTTTTGTTTATCTGTTCATCTATGGGCATTTGGGTTGCTTCCACATTTTGGCTACTGTGGATGGTATTGTTATGAACACTGGTGTACAATATCTGTTCAAATAACCACTTACAATATTTTGGGTATTTATCTACAAAGGGGAATGTATAGAGAAGAGTGGTTTCTTTATTATACCATGGTATCTTCAACCCTACTTATATTAATATTTGATTTAGCCACCTTTTATTCTAAACCTTTAGTAGAAAGATGATTAGATTTGGTAATGGGTTGCAGTTCAGTTATGCTCTTAAATCATTTGGAGTATCTGCTGTGTGTCACACTCTGTGCTAGGTGCACAGAGATAGTGAGACACAGTACCAGACTAGGGGATAAGCACAACACGTGAGACACAGGCCATATAGGATACATCAAGTAGAAGGGAGGATGAGAGAAGGCTGTGACTGATTACACTGAGGTGTGTACAGGGCATTTAGGGAACTTGGGCAATAAAGGCTTCACAGTCAAAGAGATGACACTTAAGTAGGGTTTTTGAAGGACAAAAAGAAAATTTAAATTAAAAAATCAACAGTAAAATTACAATTGAGAAACTGCCTACTCAAAAATAAATAAGAGTGTGAAAAGCCATAGTGTATAGTCTAATATGACTGAAGCATAAAAAGTGAGAAAAGAAAAAGCAGAAAATGAGTCTAGAATGCTAGACAGAGACCCATCATGAAGGGCTTTGAACACTGTGGTGAGGAACTTCAATCCTACATTTTACTTTTAGGCAAGAGGAGTTACTGAAGGGTTTTAAGAAAGAGCATGACAATGATGAGAATGGTGCTTTCGGTAAATCATCTGGTCTACATGTAGGCTGATCTGAGAATATGAAGGGGTCCAGTTAGGAGTAAGGGCTGTCACTCTTTGTAACAACCCAAGCAAGAGAGAAAGAATGTCTAACCAGAGATGATAGCAAACCTTCAGATTTAGGATTTGGTTTTTGGGTCAAGAGGGAAGTTGGAAGGAAAGGTGGTTAAGGATGACTCCAAGATTACTGACCTGTTAACTGAGCTGTTGGTAGAGACGTTCGATGAAGTGAGAGACTCAGGATGCTCAGACTTGTGAGTGAGCATAATCAGTTCAGTTTGGGGAAGGTTGACTAGGAGGTACCCTCAAAGTAGAGAAATTGAAAGTTAAAAATACAAAAACTGAGCTCAAAGTGGTCTATTTGGAAGAGACAAATTACTCTCACTACTTTCTCAGCAAGGAATTAATACAGGGAATTAAGCATTCATGAAATTGTTGGAAAGGCTGGAGGAGCAGGTTTGAAATTGGATTTTCAGGAATAACGCCCAGAAGATGTTTGCAGAATTAATGTGTGAGGAAAGCTACAATCACCATCATAATTAGGTAGCTCAATCAAGCAATCAGGAAGCCACTACTCCACTGCTGCAAGTGCCTCTTGACATATAGGAAGTCAGTGACTGGATACTACAAAACTGCTTCAGAAGAGCCCAAAGCCTCCATGATTGTGCTCACCAGCAATAATCATCAAAAGCAGCAAATAGATGGCTTTGGTCTCACTTTTGCCTTTTGAAAGTACATATTTTCTTGATTATCATGGTGGTTATACTACTCTTTGAATGTATTAAAAGTCATCAAATTATATACTTTAAATGGCTGAATTGTATGGTATGTGAATCATATCTCATTAAAGATGTTAAAATATCTTACATATTATCTAATCAGCAGAACTTATTTTGTACCCTGAGATCTAGCTGCAAGGGAGTCTGGGAAATATAATTCATTTTTTTTAACTGTCCCGCTTTTACTGTATAGGAAGATAAAATATTAGGAGGTTGAAGTGAATGTTGAATAAATCCATCACTGATTTCGTTCCAATGGGGATGGATGAGTTTTCCTAATGAGAGTTTATCAAAAAAGGGAGAAAAAGGAAAAGGTAAATGAAAATCTGGAATGTCAGTACTTCAAGGAAGACAGAAAAAAGTTCAAGAAATAAAATTGAAAAAGAATGATCAAGATAGTAAATTAAAATTGTGGGATACACTGTCCTGTAAGCTAAAAGTTGATAGTCAAGGAAGGAGGTCAGAAAGGTAATGAATGCAGCATCACTTCTTAGGTAGATAGGCTGGGCAAGTCACTTAACCTCTTTGATCTCAGTTTCTCCATCTTTAAAATGGGGATGAAAACAGTGACATTTGTCCCTCCCACTTATCTTTTCTGAAAGACCAACTGGGACAATACATGTAAAGTTGAATTGCAAACCACACATCATTCTACTAACGTTCATTGTGATTATTCTTAAGAGACTGTGAATCTTTTACGGCTAATATATCCTTTAATATTGGGGCATTTTCCTAATATCTGATTAAACAAAAAATCTTCCTCCTCTAATTTGACCATTTTATCTCCAAAGAAATGAAGAAAAACTGCTCACAGCTACCCATATGCCACCCATGCTTGTCCATGAAGACTGTCATGAAGCACTGTCCTCAGCCAACATCTTACTTGAAAACTGATGTACAAATATAAACTTCCTACAACAGTACTCCATGGTCATGGTTAGGTAAAAGTCATGTTGACAAAGCCATGAGACACATGGAGCTTGGTTCTCTCAAGCTCTAACGTCTCTGGTCCCTGTGGCATCCTTCCTGCCATGTCATTTACCAACCCTTAAATATCGACAGCCTGCATGCTTAGGAGTGGGATTCCAATCATTTCACTTCCTAAGGCACTCAGTTGCATTTGTAACACACCAGCTGTTTCTGAGAACACATTCTTAATATAGGAACAGCAAGAAATTCTGCTGTAGCTATCCCAAGCCAAGCTAGAGTGCTATCATGGCAGTAATGTTTTGCAGAAGAACGAAAATCAAAGCTGAATCTTTAAGGAACTTGGCCAGATTCACTCTCCGGATGCCTTTTTCACCTTTGGTTTGCTCTCATCCAGGAAGCAGGCCTGGGTACTCTTGGAGAACAGGGTCAGGTAAGGTGGATCTGGCCACACTATAACAAAGTGCAGAAGAATCACATAAATCCCAAGCAACATGTCCATGGGGAAGGAGAATCAACAGTGAGGACTCAGAACAGATCAGACAGCGTATTAGTCAGAAGTCCCAATCAGAGTGGCCATAATGCACCTGCCATCTCAAAGGCCTTTGTTACAAAAAGAAAATTAAAGTGGATTTTTTGGTCTAGAAATATGGATCTGTTTGTTCATTAAAGATGATCAGAATGCACCATTCATCTTAAAGATGACTTGACATTTCTTGATCTTTTATTAGGGAGAGTATGGTATTTAAGAGCATGGACTTTGGAGCCAGGCTGTCTTGGGTTACTGGATTCCTGGATTTGCTGCTTCCTAGCTATGTAAACTTGAGCAAATTACCTGACTTCCCAGGACTCAATTTCTTTATCTTTTAAGGAAATAATTCATGTAAAGTGCTTAGCAAAATGACTGGCCCATATTAAGCCTACTACAAATGTAAGCTATTATTATTATGCTCTAATATCTTTTAAGCCATTTAATTATATTAATTTTTTCTAGTATATAAAAAAAGAAGAGATGTTCTCCTTAAGATTATTAATGTTCTAAACTGCACTGAATGGAAGAAAAGCTTGCCTAATAAAATCTTACTTTCTTCTCTTGAACACTTTCTTTGTATTACTATTATGTAAATTGGCATGTCCTTCTGGGGGTATTTATCCAAATTGATGATCTTACCTGTCTTCTTTGGCAAGGTGAACTTGCTCAATAAAGGTGAGTATTGGTGATAGAGAAAGAAAAAAATTCATTAGCCACAAGGGATGGAGGCGTAAGTATTTGACTTTTATCAAGAGATGAAGTTCCTAAACTGTTTTCAACCATGTGAAAAATCACTGATTTCATCATATAAAACATAAACCCCAAAATCTCAGCGATTTGACGTGATAAGACTTTCTTTCTTACCCATGTCAGAGTCCAGCATGGGATGGAACACAAGTATGTGTTGGGGGCCAGACGGGGAAAAGGGTGCAGTGAGGTCTCTGCTCTGTTCCGTCATTCAGGAACCAGGCTCCTTGCGTCCTGTGAATCCACATGCTCTAGGCCCTCTTTCTCCTGCACACCATCCAGTGGAAGGGGAAAGACAGCATGCACAGGACATGGGACCAGATCTGGCATTTGGCCAGAAGATAATCACATGGCTCTACTTAACTGCAAGAGGAGCCGGGAAATATGTTTCCAGAAGGCAAAGGAAACAGAGTTTGCTGAGTCCACTAGAGCGCTAGACCCTCTCTGTTGCTCACGTAGACATTGAATCTTTGGCCTATCCTTTAGATCAAATTTCCCTTGGATTGAAAGAACAGCACTGAAACATATACATTATCATATGTAAAACAGACAGCCAGTGGGAGTTTGATATATGACACAGGGAACCCAAAGCCAGTGCTCTGTGACAATCTAAAGGAGTGGGGAGACGAGGGAAGTGGAGGGAGGTTCACAAGGGAGGGGACATAGGTATGCCTAACGCTGATTCATGTTGATGTATGGCAAAAATACCATCACAATACTGTAAAGTAATTATCCTCTAATTAAAAAAAAAAGAAATAGAAAAATTTCCTTTGAGATCCCCAAGCTTTTGGTCAGTCCTTCCCAATGGCTCCATATTTTAAATACATCTAATAACCCTGACTGAAATGTTACAACTTCAAGAAAGCTTGACTTTTTTTCTTTCCGTATGCTAGATCATGGCTAACAATAAATCGGCTGCTAAGCTGCTGCTAAGTTGCTTCAGTCATGTCCAA
Source organism: Bos indicus x Bos taurus (assembly GCF_003369695.1). Lineage (NCBI taxonomy): Eukaryota > Metazoa > Chordata > Mammalia > Artiodactyla > Bovidae > Bos > Bos indicus x Bos taurus. The sequence continues at coordinate 42,738,162 of NC_040083.1, forward strand.
CTCTGTGTGACCCCAAAGACGGCAGCCCACCAGGCTCCCCCGTCCCTGGGATTCTCCAGGCAAGAACACTGGAGTGTCTTGCCATTTCCTTCTCCAATGCATGAAAGTAAAAAGTGAAAGTGAAGTCGCTCAGTCGTGTCCGACTCCTAGCGACCCCATGGACTGCAGCCTACCAGGCTCCTCCATCCATGGGATTTTCCAGGCAAGAGTACTGGAGTGGGGTGCCATTGCCTTCTCCGAACTGAGCCACTAGGGAAGCCAAATATTTTTTAAGACAGGCAAGAGGCCCATGAACAGAAAGAGAAGAATGGCCCCACTTTCCAAGAACGTCTGTCCCTCGTCTGGCATGGCTTAGACCCAGTCCAGGAGAGTGTGAGGAACAGGCTATCTACTTGGGAACAGCCTAAAGGCCCCAGAATTTGAAAGAAAAGGATAAATGAGTGTTTCACACACAGAATTTACCCATGGCCACTTTAAACCAGACTTTGCCTGTTTATTTGGGAGAAGGCCTTACCATTATCAGGGATTCTTAAGCTTGAGCCTGCACGGGAATCACCTGAGAGCTCTTTAACACAGTTTGTTGAGCCCCACTTCTAGAATTCACTTTAACATGGCTGGGGTGGACCTGAGAATTTGCATAACCAGTCCCCAAGTGATGTCAATGCTGCTGGTCTAGCACTATGCTTTGAGAATCACTCAAAGCATATTTCTAAATATGCTTTATTAAGAGGAAGGCTGGTAGAAACCCTCAGATACAAGATTTCAGACTCTCCATCAAGATTTCAGTGGAAGAGGGGTTGAGGAAAAAAAAAGAGAAGTGCAGAAATGAAATCTCAGTGCTCAAAACAACAGTAACAACAAAATAACAACAGTAAGTTGACTTCTTATTCACATGGTGAAGTTAAATCAGCAGGGGTGAGGAGAGGGGTGGGACGGGGGGTGGGGGGTGGAGTTAAAATGAAAGGAGGTCCTAGTCTTCAGGCATTCGAGGACCCAAAATGACCAAACTTTTCCATCTTCAAGTGGCTTAGTAACAATTAAAAATAACGTACCAAACTTACAACTGTGGCTACCCCCTAAACATTAGAACCTGTTGGCAGATACAAGAAAAACACTAATAATAGAGCCTATTGTGTTCTTTCAAGATTTTAGATGATCTTTGGGTTCTGGGTAACAGTCTCCTGCTGCTGCTAAGTCGCTTCAGTCGTGTCCCACTCTGTGCAACCCCATAGACGGCAGCCCACCAGGCTCCCCCGTCCCTGGGATTCTCCAGGCAAGAACACTGGAGTGGGTTGCCATTTCCTTCTCCAATGCATGAAAGTGAAATCGCTCAGTCATGTCCGACTCTTAGCGACCCCATGGACTGCAGCCTACCAGGCTCCTCTGTCCATGGGATTTTCCAGGCAAGAGTACTCCTAATGGTATGTAATTTTTCATTATTAATAACCACATTTAACTTTATAGTCATAAGGATGGTGATTCAAACACACTGTTAGCCACCTAGTCCTCATACTCACTGCCCAGAACAGCTCTCACTGTTGAGAGGAAGAGGCCCCTCCCACACTTGAGGAACACAAGCGAATGAGCATCTCTATGTATCTTCCACCCTTAGGGAAGCCAGACAGACACTGTTACATGAGAAATGGTGAGCTGGACTCATAAGGGATCCTTGAGAAGAAGGAAAGGGCTTGTGGGGAAAGACAATGAACCTGTTGATCTCCACATCTGAGAGCTGGTACTAGAGGCAGGCTGAACAATGCCCGTCACTGCCATCCACTTCAAAAAGTGACTCCCTCATGGCTTTGCCCCCTAAGTGGGTCCCCAGCTGAGAGGCAACATCCGCATCCTCAAGGGAGTCCCCCTGCTCACCTGTCCTGTGCCCCATTTGACAGCCCCCCTCAGGACTAGCCTAATGCCAGTTCTACTTTCCTTAGCAAAGATGCACCAGATTTTAAGCAAAAGGAATCAACAAGAGAGACAAGATTTTGTAGGGAGCTTCTGCTTTTGCTAACAGCAATCACGTCCCCCATCCCAGCCTGACTGCCTTATGGTTCCTTCCCCTGCAAACCCAGTCATTTGGGGGCCTAATATCGGAACTTGGTCCTGTGGACTGTCTGGGGAGTGGCCATGCAGAGCCTCTTTTAATGAAACATTGAAGTCACCACCACCCCACCTCCCCATCAGCATCGCCATCACCCAATCTCTAAGAGCCCGAGTGTGTTGCGTGCCTACATGCAGACAGATAAGGACAGAGGCTGAGGCATGCAGCCCAGCCTGCCTTTGTTGGTGCTGCAGTGCAGAGAGAGCCTGCAGTTATTGGGGTAGCCAACCTCCACAGCCCCTGACATGCTTTGCTCCTCTAGGAGACAGTAATACATTACAGGTGTTATAACTTTTCCTCAGAATCAGACTGCCTGGGGAACTGTAAATCTAAATCATGGCTGCCCTCAGGAAACCTGTGGGCCTGTAAACACAGTGAAATGAGTGAGATGAAAGCATCTGAAGGAGAAAATGAATTTCTGGCATCCCACTGAAGTCTATTTCATTTTTACAGTCCGGTCACCCTCCTGTGGCAGGGGCAGCGCCTGGGAGGGACAGGCTGCCTCCTGACTGACAGCTGACGAGCATGGCTCCTCCTGGAAGCCTTGGCTCCAGGGCCTAATCAAGAGACAAGAGCTGCAGCAGACTCTGAGTGTCCCTGCCACAAACAGCTCAGAGTGCCACGTAAGACGTCGCCAAGGCATGGTGGTGGGTTTTCTTTGGGGGAGGCTGGGCCTGTCTGAGCAGGTATTTGTAATCAAGGCCATTCTTCAGTTCAAAGGCAGAGCTTAGCGTGTGAGGCGGGATGTGTGAGAGGGAAGAGAGGGGATAAGAAAGAAAGGCAGAGAAGTGACTCCCCAGAGAATGTGCAGATGCTTCGATTTCAGGGCACAGACCTGGGCACCTGCAGAAAGGCGGCAGCTGGCCAATACTGCTCAGAGCAGTGAGCGCCACCCCCTGGGCTGTAGCAAGCATAGGGCCAGAGCCAGGAAGTCATCGAATTATAATTTTTTTAACGTGGCAACTTGAATGTCACACCAGCCAAACCAGAAGAAGCTTTAGCTCTCAGTGGAGAAGAGAGCCAGAAAGCTCTCACCGGAGAGAATGATGGGACATTTGAAATGGAGGAAAACATTACCCTCTGATTTTCAAAATAAACTTCCCTCTGATTTCATGAACGTGAATTTTTAACATTAACAATTTAATGTTAATGAATTTAACAACCATTCTGGCCTTTTGTGACATGGACCATTGACTGACTGATTAAATGTTTCACTGAGGTCATGGGGAAGGAGTTAGTTCAGTATATTCTCTATAATGGATAGATACATGACTCAGTTGTAAAAATCTGCCTGCCAATGCAAGACACAGGAGTTGCAGGTTCAATTCCTGGGTCAGGAAGGTCCCCTGGAGTAAGAAATGGCAACCCACTGCAGTATTCTTGACTGGAAAATTCCATGGACAGAGGAACCTAGTGGGCTACAGTCCACGGGGTCACAAAGAGTGAGACATGACTGAGCACGCACGTGCAACGTCAAACACTGACAGTAATGAACCAGAGTCACCTCTCCCATTACCAGGGAATTCTACAAAAGGATCTAAAAGCAATTTTCGAATTCTTAGTAAATCCCCCAAACTCACATTTTACATGCTTTGGCAATGACTGCAAAACTGCGAAGGCCTGTTTTTAGAAAATCACCTCGACTAGTTTGTAGTGTAAATAGTGTTTTAAAGAGTCGGAAATAACGTCTTGATATTTCAACTTCCAGATTGTTGCTATAGAGGCAGTAAGAGTGCTGTGGATACCAGCCTAGAATCCAGAGCCAGACTGTCTTGGATCAAACTCCCAATCTTCTCCTAACTAAATGTGTAATCTTTGGTGAGTGTCTTAACATCTCTTGGCTTCAGTTTTCTCATCTGTCAAATGGGTATAAAAATTGTGGCATCCTCAAGACTGCTGAAGGTTTAAACAGGACAGAATCTGGTATATAATAAGTGATACATGTTATCATCAGTATTAGAAGTTTCTAGTTAATTATGACACATGGCTCTTCACCTAAACAAAACTTTTTTTGTCTAACAATATTGCTAGCAAACAAGTGCATGTAGGTCTCCAATTTATGTGATACTCATTATGCCTTTAGCCAGCAATGTTCTTCCCCTTCAGTCATCCTCAAAGCTGGGAGAAATTGCCTCATTCCTGGTGGTCCAGCTCCAGAGGAACCTCCTCCCCGTGCCTTCCTGGACTGCTCCAGGCAGTGTCAGTTACTTCCTCCCTCATCCTCCAATGTCTCTTTGCCCATTCCCAGAACAGGATGTTCAGTATGGGACCAGATTCTCTAGCACCCAGCAGGGCAGGAGTTCTTGCTCGTGTAGGTTTACATTCCCAGGGTCTTTGGTGTAGGAAGAGAGAGAGGAGAAAAGCTATGAATGGAAGACCCTTATCTCAGGGAAATGTAAACCAATGGATGAAAGACTTTTATTAAGGATTCTAGAGAGAGTCAGAATGTTACATCAAGGTCTTACTCGCTACATTCCAAGATGACTCAGTAAGTTTTTTTCTTATCCCTCAGAGGACAACATGCTTATATCATAACAGATTAAAACTGAATACTTTATAAAACCATATCAAGTTTTCACATTTGGTTGGGGGCTATCTTGCCCCCAACCACAAGGACACTTATGCCCATTACAGAGATGATGTTACTGAGGATTATACCCAGAACAGCTATTTCAATCAAAACCAAATTCTATATCCTTCTTATCATACCTATACATTAATATTCATTTTTCTGAATATGGATTAGAAATAAAATTAGAGCACATGCAAGCTTTCATTTCTAGTATGGGGAAGACAAAACTTGCTTTTGTCTCCCAGAACCATTTGACCATTCAAATTCCTTTTAAGTTCAATTTGATTTTCCAATTTCTTCTAGTACTTATAAACATGTAGTTTCTAAAGCAAGGGCTTCCCTTGTGGCTCAGCTAGTAAAGAATCCGCCTGCAATGCGAGAGGGTTCGATCCCTGGGTTGGGAAGATCTCCTAGGGAACAGAAAGGCTACCCACTCCAGTATTCTGGCCTGGAGAATTCCATGAACTGTATAGTCCATGGGGTCACAAACAGATGGACATGACTGAGCGACTTTCATTTTCACTTTCTAAAGCAAAAGAGCATTTTTAACCAAAAGAGATAGCCTAGGCAATCATAGAAAGAGCCAGTATTATGGAACACTCATAGGTACCAGAGCCTGTTCTAAGCGTTTCCCATGGGTGAATCACTTAACCCTCAGGTATTCTTTTATATGGGACTATAAAACTTGTATTAAGTTAATTATCATTTATCTTTATTCCCATGATCATAATGCACGTCACATATTTTCAAATGCTTCAACATACTAACACATCAATAGAAGTGCCCTTTAGTTATCATCTCGAGGTTCCTTGCTAACAAGAGTGGTGTTTCTCAGAGTGGTGAGTAGAAAGCTTAGATTTACAGACATCACAGAATTGTCACCTCTAACACGTTGCTTGGTCTGAAAGTTATTTTCTATTTATCCTATAAGTCAAACTATGGGAGGGTGAAATAAATGACTGAAACCATCCAGGGATCCTTCATTTTTTCTGCAGGAACTAACATTAATTCCAGGTACATGTTCAAATGAATGAGCAAATATGTCTTTGGGACAGAGGCTGAGAATACACAGTGTCTGGGCAGTGTTTTTCTTTCCTTTTCTCTCTGTTCATTTCCTGTCCACTCTCTATGGCTTTCCCCCTTTCCCCATTCTTGGTACCATGAATCAAAATCCTTCCTATATTTCAACTTAAAATTGATGGCAGAGAGTTTTCTGAGAAATTCTTTTCTTCACATTCCTCTCACAAGAAAAGAGAGCGGGGCAGGAAATGAGAGGCTACGTCATTTCAGGAAAGTGTCTGAAACTTCAAATAAAGCCAGTTTCCACAATCTGCAGAAATATCAGGCCAGCAAGAGTTCTCTTCCCTCCAAATCCATTTTCCCATCCATAATTAGAATCAATTGCCTTCAGACTGTAATTTCTGAGAGCATGCAAAGAGCAAATCTTTTAAAGCTGGTAAAAGTAGTTCCTAGTAATTCTTCACAGGGCAAGATATTGGTCCAGGACAGCTGCTGACTTTCTCTGACACATGTGGGAAGGGAAGCTGCTGGAGATGATGGGATTCTGTGCAAACTGATGGAAGTAAAATGCAAATGGAGTTACCATGATTGTCTTTCTTATTTTAAATTGTTCTTTTGTAAGGGGACATTAGCTCTTGAAGGCTGGCAGCTTTTCCTGATTTGCTTAAGAGCTTTGACCCTGGACACTTGATGTTTTATCCTTGTTTTATGTCTTCCACAGTGCTTTATGGGATGCACTGCAGTACCCAGATGCCTGACACACAATTCAAGGATGGGTGCAAGTAAGAAAGAAGATCATTCTTCACCTCTGATTCCAAGGATAGCAAAGGGAACTTAAAAGAAACATGTCACAATCTGCAATAATCTAAAGTCCAACAATAAAGTCTGTTCAAAGTTTGACTTAGCCCTAAATATAGAACCTATAGCACTCAAGTCAACATCACAAGCTTTTCCCTGAAATTTTTAATCAGGGTAACTCTGCAGCTGAACACCTCAAAATGTGGTGTTTGGGTTCTTGATGAAAAGCTTACAGGCAGATGTTATGGTTTGTCAGGTCAAAAACAATATTTTTTCTTCTTTATTGTTGAAAAAAGGATCTGCCTTTACCATTATTAAACTCTGATAGGAAAAGTGTGTTTTTAAAACGTGTCTCTACATTTAGAGAATCCAGACACTAATGGTTTTAAAGTAATTCTAACATGCTTTAGAATAAATGACATCCTTAAAAAATGTCTGACTTGATATTTACACGTATTCATATTCCCCAGGCTTCCTGTCTACTTTGTCAATGTTTGCGTACATCCATAAGAAGAATGCTTTAAAATGAGAAAAACTGCAGCACTGGAAAATGTAAAACCAGCACAAAGAGGCCCCTGCTTCGTCCTTACATAGGTATCCCCACCAAAGTTCACTGAATTTATCTTTCTACCAGTGGCTTCTTCTGAGTTTGAATTGATGAGATTTAAGCTGGGACTAGCTCTTAAAGTGTATGGATTTCTATGAGAGTCGCCTAAATGCCAGGGGATGTCCTAATCAGCAGAGTGCCACACAATCAGCCAGTGCTAGAACTGGCAGAAGGCATACTCGCCCTCAGAGAGGCAGTCACAGCTGCTGAGTCCTGTGGGGACCATCTCGCAAGTGTTCAGCAGCATGTCCAGGGTTTGGTATATCTTGCAGGGGTCTGCTTCATTAGTCCTGACTGGCAGATTCAGAATGCAGAGAGGTCAGGCAGCCCCACCCTACACACCTTCCAGCTGGAGGAACCGGGATTCAGGAATATAGAGCATGTCCCTGCTGGGCTCTAACTGCAGAGAGGCCAGAGCTGGGGCATCAAGAGAGGGACTATTCTCTGCTGCTGCTCAGCCAGCAGTGCAGAAGCTTCCAGATCCTTCATCCAAGTTGCTGGTTCCTGGTATACCAGCAGTCCCAGAGCACCCATGTTCTTCTATTCTATGGCTCATCACTGTGGCCCCTCTTTATTGTAATGCTTCTTTAATTCTCTTTCTCTCTCTAAGTACCATAAAGGCAAGATACTATGTCCATGTTATTGACTATGTGAAATTTCCTGTGGCTGCTATAGCCAATTGCCACAAACTGGGAGATTAAAACAACAGAAATTTACTCTCCCATAGTTCCGGAGGCCAGACATTGGAGATCAAGGTGTGGGCAGAGCTGGGCCCCCTCCAAAAGTCCCAGGAGTGGAGAATCAGGTCCTTGCTGACTCTAGCTTCTTTTGGCTCCAGTTGCTCCTTGAGAGGTGGCTGTGTTACTCTCACCTCCAGTTCCGGGGCCACACTGCCCTCTCCTCTTCATGAGTCTGTCTCCTCTTCTGTCTCTCATGAAGACGCTTGTCCCTGGATTTAGCCACTGCCCCATCCCCGCCACCTGGATAATCCAGGATGGTCTCATCTCGACATCCTTAACTTAATTACTTAAATTACCATTTTCTTTAACTCATTTAGTCTGTTGTCATATGAGATAATGTTCATAGGCTCCAGGAATTAAGACACAGACATGTATTTTTGGGGGGAATGTCACCCCAGTACAGTGATCATTTTTACACCTAGGGCCTTGCATGGCACCTGGCCTGTAGTAAGTGATCCATAAATATTTGTTGAAAGAATAAACAAATGCTTCTGGCTCCATGTCTTAGTCCATTGGGGTTACTGTAACAGAATGCCACAAACTGGGTAGTTTATAAGCCTTAGAAATTCATCTTTCACAGTTCTAGAGGCTGGGAAGTCCAAAATCAAGGCACTAGCATGGTTGCCTTTTGACGAGGCCTCTTCCTGATTCATCACTCTTACCTTCTTGCTGTGTCCTCATGTTAGAAGGAGCAAGGGAGCTCTGTAGGGTCTTTTAGGAAAACAATAATCCCATGCATGAGAGCTTCGTCTTCATGATGTAAGCATCTCTCAAAGCCCCACTTCCTAATATCATCTTTAGGGGGTTAGGATTCTGCCATAAGAATTTGAGGGCAGACATTCAGACCATTAGCATTTCACCCTTGGCCCCCGCCATGTTCATATCCTTTTCACATGCAGGACATATTCATTCCCTCCCAACAGCCTCCAAAGTCTGAACTCATTCTAGCATCAACCCAACTAAATCCAAAGTCTCAAGTAAAGTATCACTTCCATCAGACATGGATGAGACTCATTCATTTAGAGGCAAACTGCTCTCCAGCCGTGAACCTGTGATACCAAACAGGCTATGTACTTCCCAAATCCAGTGGTAGGACAGGCGTAGCGTAAATATGCCCAGGTCAAAAGGGAGAGACGGGAATGCAGAAAGGGGTAACAGGTCCCTACTAAGCCTAGAACCTTAAGGTGCACTGAGGTAGAGGTTCTGCCTTCCATGGCTTTGAGAGGCATGTCCAAGGGCTCTGCCGGGCACAGCCCATCCGGGATCTCCTGGGTTGGGGTACGAGGACAGTCTTGTTCCATAGCTCTGCTAGGTCTTGTTCACAGAGACGGTTCTCTACAGCCATCCCAGCTCCACAGCTATTGTACACTGTTCGCCTGCAGGGAAGGCACCGCACGGATCCCTCCAGGGCTTAGTGTCTTTGTCTTTGGAGGGCTGGCCACCACAGCAGCACTGCACAGGGCCCACACCGGCCAAGGACTGTGGTTCTAGGAGGCAAGAAGGAGCCCAGCGGCTATGTAAAGTGGCACTGAGCAGCTGCAGCCCCTCCGCTGGGGCCCCGGCCTGTGTGCAGATACAGTCAAATGCTATTTAGTCACACCTTTGTTCTCTCTTGAACGTATTTTATGATTTCTTTCAATATGGATAGGCTGAGAATTTTCCAAGTTTTCCATTTCTGTTTCCTTTTTGATGAACAATTGTACTTTCAAATCATTTCTCTCTTCTTTCATTTTTATCTAACGATTCAAGAAAAGCCACTTTGCTTAGAAATTTCTTCAGCCAAATAGCCAATTTCACCCACTCACAGTAGAATCATCAACAAAACACTGGAGCATGAACACAGTCCAGTCAAGCTCTCTGCCACTTTATGTGAAGGATTAGCTTTTCTTCGGTTTCCAGTATCATGTTCCTCATTGCCATCTGAGACATCACTGGGATGTCCTGACCATTCCTACTTTTACCAGCTTTCTGTCAGTATTATATGGGTATTCCCTATGAAGACTGGGGCTTTCTCCATAGCTCTCCTCTTCTGAGGTCTCAGGAGAATCACCCCTAACCATGCATTCATGGCACTGTAGGCTTTTTCTACAGCCTCTGTCCTGTATCCAGATGCGACACACCTTCTGCATTTTAGGTATTTATTGTAGCACCTCCCGACTTTTGGTACAGACTTTCTCAGTTCCAGGCATGGCCATATTTTTCAGGGCCACGATTCAACCTATTACACTGACTGTTTCATATCCAGGGCTTTGCATGGTGCCTGGGCGATAGTAAGTGATCTATAAACATTGACTGAAAGAAAGAAGTACTTCCGGTAACCTTTTAAGAGCTTTATTCTTCTTTTATTTCCATCTGAGGCTCTCACCATGGGCCTGACAGAGCCCATCATCTCTTTCTGAACTTGACTGTCAGCAAGGTTCTCTCAACTCTGCTCTAAATTAATAGTGTTGGGAAGTACCTTAGCAATCATCAAGGCAGGGATACTTCCCCAAATTCTCTATTTCAAAGAGTAGTAGAATTCATTGGAAGGACTAATGCTGAAGGTGAAGCTCCAATATTTTGGCCACCTGATGCAAACAGCTGACTCATTGGAAAAGACCCTGATGGTGGGAAAGATAGAGGGCAAGAGGAGAAGGGGATGACAGAGGATGAGATAGCTGGATGGCAACATCGACTCAATGGACATGAGTTTAAGCAAACTCCGAGAGACAATGAAGGACTGGGAAGCCAGGCATACTGCAATCCATGGGGTCACAGAGTCAGGCATCACTTAGCGACTGAACAACAACAGTAGAATTAAAATACATTTTTTTTTTTAAAATAAAGGAAGTAGATATTCATATGGTCTCCAGCACAGTACCTTGACAAATACTAATTTTTAAAAAGGCTACTTACTATCTACTTTTGTTTCCATCTGAGGCTCTTACCATGGGCCTGACAGAGCCCATCATCTCTTTCATGAACTATCTGTTCATGAAATAAATTAGTTACATGTATAAAGGAACTTTATCTCAGAGTAAAGAATACTTTGGTCACCTGATGTGAAGAGCCAATTCATTGGAAAAGACCTTGATGCTGGGAAAGATTGAAGGCAAAAGGAGAAGAGGGTGGCAGAGGATGAGATGGTTAGATACCATCACCGACTCAATGGACATGAGTTTGAGCAAACTCAGAGAGATAGGCATGGGGTCACGGAATCGAACACAACTTAGTGACTGAACAACAACAGCAACAGAGAAGAGTTAGCAGTTTTATGGAGCCAGTTCCAACGTGTCCCCGAGAAAACTACGTTCTGACTTGTGTGCTCTGTGTGCCCCGTCGCTCATTTGTGTCCAACTCTTTGCATTAATCATTCCTGAACATGAACAGATAAAGCTGTGTTCTGACTTAGAGCAGATTTATCTGTGTTTGGGAACCATTAATTTAGTCCAACTATTCCATCTCACGTAAGGAGAAAGCAAGGCTCAAAGAAATGACTTTTCTATGGCCACAGCATTGAATGGGGAATAGAATCAAAATATCATGACTCATTAGCGATAACTGCAGCCCTAAAAACAATGATGTTACTAACAATAACAAGTGGGCGGTGGGCACCTGCTGTGTACCATTGCACGCAGACAAAGTGCTGTTTTTATTACACAGAATCCTCATTCCATCAGCTATAATCACAATCGTATTACAAGCTAACATTTATTCAGTTTTTAGTCAGCTGCGGTTCTAAGTGCTTTGTATGCATGCTTCAATCTTCACAACAGTCCTACGAGGGGTGTGTGTGTATGTGTGTGTGGGTACAGTCGCTCAGTCATGTCCTACTCTTTGTGACCCCATGGACTGTAGACCACCAAGCTCCTCTGTCCATGGAATTTCATGAGCAAGAGTACTGGAGTGGGTAGTCATTTTCCTCTCTAGGGGGTCTTTCCAGACCCAGGGATCAAACCTGTATCCCTTATGCCACCTGTATTGACAGGCGGGTTCTTTACCACCACAACCACTGGGAAGCCCTCCTAAGAGGTAGAAGCAACTATTATACCCATTTACAGACAAACAAATAACAGCTTAGAGTATAGATGTGATGTGAGTGGCAGACTTACAGAAAGAATCCAAGCCTGTTTGAACCAAAGCTTTTCTTCTTGTGTGTTCAATAACCTTCCCTCTGTGGGCTCTTGCTCAGCATCAAAACGTGTCTAAGAATTTTCCTTTGCTTTCACTGCTAGTGCAAGGCTTTCTTCTATAGTCTTGTTTACAATGGCAATTTCTGTCAGAGAAGGTATTTTTGCTGAATGGCTAGACATTGGGCTTCCAATTGTGAATGCCCCAGAATAGAGCAGCCGGGACCTTCAAATAAGCCTTCATGTCTCCTCCTCTGAAACCCACAGTGGCCCCATGCCTCCGACCACCACCTCTTCTGTTTTTCCTCTTCACCCAACTTATTTTGCCACCTCTTTCACTCTGTACTGCAAAGAACTGAATTCAAAATATACTGTGCATACATTGATAAGCACATATATAATATGTATAGCAAATTCATATAAAAGTCTCATTTATCTTTACTACATAGCTCTGCAAGGTGGTTTTTAATTACCTATTTTACAGAAATTAGCTACAATAAGAACTCCTTTTCCACTGTGCACCATTAAAAGCTAAAACCCAACCAGAGATTTTACTTGAAAGGAAATATATTCCAGTGGCCCAGTGGCTAAGGTTGTGAGCCTTGGAACCAAACTGTCTGAAGTTGAATTTTGCCTCTGCTGTTAACTGTGCAACTCTGAGCAAGTTATTCAATCCACGTTGCACCTTGGTTTGCTCATCTATAAGTTGGGGATAACAGTAATAATAATAATAAACAGTAATAATAATAGTATTATAATAGTAATAATAATAATAAACAATAATAATAATAGTACTCATGGAAAGTCAGTGTTGTGACAAAATTAAATAAAACAATCCACCTAAAGAACTTAGAGCAGTACCAGACCTAGTAAATTTTCAATAAATAAGAGCTGGTTTTGAACTATGCTGTTGGAGAAGACTCTTGAGAGTCTCTTGGACAGCCTGGAGATCAAACCAGTCCATCCTAAAGGAAATCAGTCCTGAATATTCATTGGAAGGACTGATACTGAAGCTGAAACTTCAATACTTTGGCCACCTGATGTGAATAACTGACTCATTGGAAAAGACCCTGATGCTGGGAAAGGGCATGAGGAGAAGGGGACAACAGAGGATAAGATGGTTGGATTGCATCACTAACTCAATGGACATGAGTTTGAGCAAGCTCCAGGGGTTAGTGATGGACAGGGAAGCCTGGCATGCTGCAGTCCATGGGGTTGCAAAGAGTCAGACACGACTGAATGATGGAACTGAACTGATCTGAAGAGCTGTTATCATTATGGGAGCTTCTGTTTGATCCCACAACAACTCTATAACCATTATTATCTGTATTTTCCAGGTAAGAAACAGACTCAGAGGGGCTGAGTGACCTATCCAAAATCAGACAGTTAGTAGGCTGGGGCACAGAATCCTTGTTAGTCCCACTTGAATCATACTTTGTTCCTTTATCGCCATGCCACCACTGCCTTAACAACTGATTGATTTGTCTCTTCGGGTGCCAGTTTATATAAACACAGATTTATGAGTACATTTTATAATATGAATAATAATGTTAAAATGGAAGTTCAATGTATAAAAGGAGTTTACCAAGGATAATTCATATATTAACTGAATGCATTAATGAAAGTTAATATGATCACATTTCAAACCAAACTCTAAAAGTGGGTTGCATGATTTCAATTCTGCCTGAGTTTTTCTTTCTCTTAGAGGTTTGCTTTTTAATGACACATAGCACTTTCTTTTCATAAACAGACCAACTGCATTTTAAAAACACAAGTAGATTAGGAATGTTTCACAACACAACTAAGAAAATAGAACTTCATACTAACACCCATAAAATGGCACAGATATTAAAAGTAAATATCAAATGGAAATTAAAGCAATAACTAAATTCAATGGTTCTGATTCAAATTTCTAAGATAGCCCTGCAGAGGGTTCCCACTACCATTTCCTGACTCCTTATTGCAGTCAAGGAACAGTACTGTGAGGGCACATTTTACATTTCCCCGTGAGGACTACTTTGCATTTTCATCTACAAAGCTACAATAACTTGTTGGGCACCATAGAGTCCCCTTTTCCATTTTTGGTGCAAAGGAAAATGTTTGAACTTTGCACAGTGTTCAAAATTAAAAGAAGTTCTTTAAATTAGAGAATCCAATCACACAAGACTCTGGCAAGTTATAATATGCACCTATGGAAATCACTGCGTGAATGGCACACAGGCTTCATCAATGAGGGGAAAATACAAGCCTCCCTGTGTGTATGTTACCAAAAAACCTTCTGTGCCAGAAATCTACTTACAAAACTATCTGTTAGGAGAGAAGGGAACCTGGAGGTCTTAAGACTAACTTCTTAAGGATAGAGTGATATTCTGCTTATCTCTCTGCTCCCTGAACTTAGCAGAGTAAGACAGCTTGGAAGAGGTGCATACAAATGCTGGACACTGAAAGGACCTCCGGGGACCTGCAGTCAATAGTGAAAAATTCTTTAATTCAACTCTTCCATTTGCTAATAATCACATCCTTAGCAAATTATTTGGTCTCTTTGAGTCTCAGTTTTATTTATAATGTAATGATTAGGATACCCACATATCACAGAAAGTTTTGATGATAAAATTAACTAGTGATGTAAAAATTGCTTTGTACATTGTACACTATATTATAAGAAGTTTGACTCATTATTGGTTTGGTAATGGTGCTCCAATGTGAAAATTAGATTAATTGTATAATTATTAGTATCTGTGGGTCAAGGGTGGGAATTTCTTAATGGCAGGGTTCTTGGATCAAAATAAATATTTGCATTATGTATTTATCTTCAATATAGTGATAAATGTATATATCTGAACTTTTAACAAGAGTATCAGAAATAAATTACTAAATAATTGGAAAGTTATATCTTATAGGAGGTTGCTTGGTTATACTTTTCTTCATCTTAGATAAACTTTTTTTTGTTTAAAATTATGATAATTGATACATAAATATATTATTTCTGGAGAATTTAGACAATACAGTAAGCAAAAACGTAATAAAAAGCAACTTAATTCCATCACCCAGAGATGATGTAATAATACTATTTCCATAGCTTGCTAATATTTCCTCTGTATATACATGTTTAACATTATATGTAATAAAAATAAATAATTCAATATACACTATTTTGCTTACTAACAATATGTTTGGGTAAATCTTGCCATGTTAACATATGCAGACTTGTTATTTTTAACAGAGGCATAGTTTTATCTTATGAGCATGTGGGATAATTTATTTACCAATGACTCCTTTTAGACATTTATTTTAAAAGGGTTTACCAAAAAGATGAACATAGGTCAATGAATATTTTCAAGCTTTTATAATTTTTCCTTAGGGCAAGTCTCTCATTGTAAAATTGTTAGACAATAAATTTTAACATATATATGTATTTTTTCAGGCTACGTAGACTTTTAAGGACAGTGACCCACTCTCAAATTAAATCACAGTAAATACTAATTTACACTCCCACTAGCACTGCACAAAGTTGCTAGTTTCCATATTTTGTTTTCTACACGATATTAAAAAGATCTTTGTCAATCAGTCTGATAAGTAAGATTGTTATCCAACTGCTGTTTTAATTAGCATTTCTTTAATTACTAGAGATATTGGACAATTTTTATATATTTATCAGATATTTAAATTTCTTCTTTGAAAAAAATGCCTATTTATACTTTTTAATTTTTTTCTACTTTGTTGTTTACTTTTTAAAAAGAGATTTATACAAGTGAGGTAGGCAGCCTTTAAAATGGTTTCAAATGATTACACTTCTGTCATCACCTCTTTTGAGAAGGGGCTGGAAATAGTGACTCACTTCTAGTGAACAGAAGATGGCAAAGGTCATGGAATGTCTCTTCTGAGATTGAGTTACAAGGAGGCCATGACATCCATGTGTTCCTACTTTCTCTCTCCCTCTCTCAGAGCCCTCACTCTGGAAGAAACAAGTGGCTATGTTGTAGGTATTCCTGTGGAAAGAACCACTTAACAAGTAACTAATGTCTCCAACCACCAGCCAGCAAGGGTATAAGTCTCGCCAACGGCCACACAAGTGAGCTTAGAATCAGATCCTCCCCAAATTGAGCCTTGAAATGAGTGACATGCCTGCGAACACCGTGACTGCAGCCTCATGAAAGAGAAACTGCGTATGGATTCCTGACCCACAGAACCTAGGAGATAAAACCTATTGCTTGAACATACTAAGTATTGGGATAATTTGTTACACGGAAGTAGCTAACTAATTCAAAGAGCTTTACAAAAAAATATGGCATACTAGATTTTTAGAGACCTCACACCTAAAGATGTGGCATAAAATATTAATGACATATTAATAATGTATACCTAAGCTGCCAGAAAAATAAAGGAATCTCAGAGGCTAGAAATGACAAGCCCAGTAACTGATAAGCAAATACTAGAGTCTGCTTTGCCCTGAAGATATTTACCATTCCCTGGTGGCTGAGGTCATGGGTTTTAATGGACTGACAGGACAGCAGCAAAGCCCTGGGCCTGAGCGGAGTGGGAGATCTGATTGGAATTCCCTCACACATATGTCACCAAAAATGTGACATGCTCAGTAGGTGACCTAGAAAGGATCTATCGTGCAGAAGGAGAAGTGGTGATCTATCTCTGGCTTGACCCTGGACAGAAGCAGAGAGAGGAGTATAAAAAAAAAAGCCTCCCATTAAAATCCCAAACTATAAACCCATAAAACAGAGGCTTGGAACTTGAGTTGATAGGAACTATGTGACATACAAAATCCTAAGTTTTAAATTAGTTTAAAGTATTTTCTGGTTGATAATTCTCCAAGCTGCCTAGCAGAAGCAAATTGTTTGTCTGAAGGACTACACTGTGCAAATGCCTAAAAACATACTCCCAGATAAAAGCTGCAAGACACAACAGCTCACAAACAGACTAGACACACAAAGAAAGGAAAAAAGCCATGAACAAGAGTCAGGAGAAACAACAAAGTACCCTATTAGAGCTATAAAAACTGCAGATAATGGAATGATCAAACATAATGTGAAATCAGCATGTTTTACATATTTACTGAAATAAATGAGATTGTTGAATGCACAATAAAAGAACAGAAGGCTATCAAAACTGACCGTATATAGTTGAAAAAGGACCAACTAGAACTCTTAGAACTGTGAAATATATAAATTCTCATTGAAAAGTCAATGGGTAGATGAAACAAAAGATTATGATACTAAGTGAAGAAAGTCAAACAGATAAAAAAAGCACAGTATCACTCATATGTGGAATCTAATTTAAAAAAAAATACAAATAAACTTATTTACAAAACAGAAACAGACTGATAGATATTGAGAACAAACTTGGGGTCTATCAAAGGGGAAATGTGGTGGGGAGGGATAAATCAGGAGTTTATGATGAAAACACACACACTACTAAGTATAAGCTAGATAACCAGCAAAGACCTACTGTATAGCACCAGGGATTCTGTATGTCACATAGTTCATATCACCTAGATGATTCTACTAATCATCCTATGACAACCAATATTAGAAAAGAATCTAAAAAAGAATGAATATGTGTCTATATATAATTGAACCACTTTGCTGTACACCTGAAACTGACATGATATTGACATCGACATCAAATATTTTCCAATAATATTTTATAAAAAGTCAATGGGTAGAATAAGAAGACTAGACACAGCTGAAGAGGGAATATGGAAAAATAGGTGTGAGAGGTTACAGAGGATCCAGCACACAGAAACACAAAATATAAAGAGAGAGAAAGAGACATCGAGAATAAAGTGAAAAGACTTACAAACACTAAAGGAGTTCAGGAGGAGAAAACAAAGATAATACCAGAAGAAGCAGTACAGGAGATTTTTCCAGCAGTGATCAAAGATTCCAATTAGGAAACTAAAGCAGGATAAATACAAAGATAACCACAACTGGACATGAAGATAAACATCCAGAATACTAAAGGAAAGTCGAACATTTTAAAAAGTTGAGCAGCTATAGAGAAAAAACAAATGATCAATTATAGGACTATAATTATTCTGGCAGCGGATTTCTCAAAAGCAACTACTTTAGTTTTCCACTGCTGCTGTAACATATCACCACAGATTTAGTGGCTAAAAACCCCAAAACATGTATCACACATTTGTTGTTTTATAATTCTGGAGGTCAGAAGCCCAAGATGAGCATCATGAAGCTAAAAATCAGATGTCATCCAGGCTGGTCACCTCTGGAGACACTAGGGGAGAATCTGCTTCTTGTCCATTTCAGTTTCTAGAGGCTGCCATCATGTGACTCCTGTTATCAGAAGTCCTACTGTGGACTTTGACCTTCCTCCCTGTCTCTCAAAGGACCCTTTTGATTACAATGGGCTCATGTGAATGATGCAGGATAATTTCCCCATTTCAATATCTTTAATGAAATCACATCTGTAGAGTATGCTTTACCATGTAAGGTAACATATTCACAGGTTCCTGGGAATAGAATGTAGACATATTTGGGGCACCACTATTGAATCAACCACAGCAACATTGGAAGAGAAAGGTATGGCACCTATCATTAAAATACTGAAATCTGAACTTCTATCTCTGATGAAACTATCTTTTAAAAAGTGAGATGAAATGAAGATATTTTCAAAGCACCTAAGATAGAGAGGGTTTGATCTCTAATTCACTACAGGAATTTTTAAAGAATGAACTTCAGAAAAGGAAAATGAATCTAGAAGAAAGATCTGAAATGCAGAAAGAATGTTAAGAAATCAGTAAATACTTGGGAGAATTTAAACAAAGACTGGCTGAATAAAACAATAAAAAAAAAAAGTCACCAGGGAAGTCAGAAAATATCTTTAGAAAAATTTAAATAAAAACTCAACATTCTAAAAGTTATAGAATGCAGTGAAAGCCAAGAGGAAAATGTATAACTGTAAATGTTTACATTAAAGAAAATAGATCTGAAAACAACAACCTGATCTTATACCTTAAGGAATCAGAAAAAGAAGAACAAACTAAACCCAAAATAGCAGAAAGAAGGAAATAATAAATATCAGAGCAGAGATCAACAAAATGCAGAGTATAAAAACAATAAGTGAAATAAACAAAACCAAAAGTTTTTCTTCAAAAAGATCAACAAAATTTGCCAATTTAACAGATTAAAGGAAAAAAAATTATATAATTATCTCAAAAGATGTAGAAGGGGCATTTATAAAATTTCACAATCAATAAAAGAGGACAATTTTCCTAACCTAATAAAACCTGAATTTACCTAAAAGATTTAAAGCAGATACCATACCCAATTGAGAAATGAAATGAGAAAAAAATTTAAATATTTAAACCATGAACAAGATGAGATTTTCACCATCACTACTTCTATTCAAAATTATACTGAAAGTTCTAGACAGATAAAGGAACAGAAAAGCTGTAAAAATTGAAAATAGATACAATTCTTATTATTCAAAGAAAATAAAATTTTATAGATAAAAACACAAAAGTATCTACAGGCATTATTAAAATTAATAAGAGAGTTTAGGAAGGTAATTAGATATCAAAAATTACCATCAGAGTGAAAAGCCAAGCCCCACACTGATGTAGATATTTGCAACACATTAACTCACAAAGAATTTGTCTCAAAATATGTAAAGAATTTTTACAAAACAATAAAAAGAAACCACTGACCCTTCAGAAAACTTGCAAGACATATGAAAAAATACTTCAGTTAATGAGATATATGAAAAGATTCTCAAATAGATCTTTAATTACAAAACACATATTAAAACCATAATATAATAGCATCACATACTCACTAGATTAGCTAGTATTTTAATTTTAAGCACATGTGATGAAGACCAGAGAAGCAGAATTTCCATTAAATCTTTAGTATAATTATTAAAAGTTAATTGTAAGCAAGCATATTGGAAAATAACAGCATTATTTTATAAAGTGAAATCTATGTTTTTATATACCCTAGAAAAATGCTTGCATATGTGAACCAAGAGATATATGCATAAATATTCACAGCAGTATTATATATATTTGCAAAAATGAAAGCAAGCTACATGCCTATTACATAAAAATAAAAATTTAGTGCATATTCATACAATGGAATACTTAAAAAGCCAAAATGAATGCATTATATAGATCTATTCACCAACCTAAGAATCTCAACAGTATAATATTAAGTAAGAAAATCAAGTCACAAAGAATTCATACAGTATAATCCTATTTATAAAATGTTAAGAGATAGGAAAATAGAGTGATACATTATTTAGTGATGTACATATATAGAAAAATACAAAGTACAAAGCCGAATACTAGTGATCATAGAACCTATTCTTATTATTTCTCTGACTTCTTTGATCGATTGCACTTTGGGTATGACTGTGGCAATTTTGAGTCATTTAACTATTATATGACACCGCAAGACAACTCAGCGTTAAATAGTGACTATGTTGTTCAGTGGAGTCCAGACTTTTACATATAGAATAACACACTGTCAGGACTAGAAAGGGCCTTGGGGATCATTTTCCTTAGCCTCCTTCATCACTGTACAGATTGCTCTGTGCTTGGTTGCTCAACTGTGTCCCACTCTTTGCAGCCACGTGGATTGTAGCCTAGCCAGGCTCCTCTGTCTGTGGAATTCTCCAGGCAAGAGCACTGGAGTGGGGTGCCATTTCCTACCCCAGGGTCCATACTCTTATTATTTTTCTGATTTCTTGGGGTCTATTGTTAGGGCTTTCTATCGTTATTCAACTTTACACAGTATAGAAGTTTTGTGAAGCACTGTTGTCTTTTTAGTGTTTTGTAATTAATAAGGGATGATGGATGTTGACTTTTATCAAAATACTTATCACATCAATCTAGATGATCATATATTTTTCTCTTCTACCTTACTATCGTGATGGGTTATATTGCTATATTTCTTTATGCTGAATTGTCTTTATATTCTTCAGCTAAGGTATCACATTGTCTTGTATTTATTCTTTTAACTATACTGACAGATTATATTTGCTAACACTTAATATTGGATATTGATTTTATGATTTACACCTATAACCATAGGTTCAATTGGTATGTTTCTGTTGTTGTTGCCATTTCTTTGTCTGGCTTTGGTTTCTAGGGTTTGTTCACATTGTAAAGTCAGTTGGGAAGTTTTCTCTTTCCCTGTATTCTGGGATAATTTATATATAGAGAAATTTTTACTCCTTGAAGTCTTGAAACTCTCTACTGTAACTCCTCTGCCTGGACTTGAAGCCTTTTGTGAGGCGTTCTCTGACAAGTTTTACTATTTTTTTTTCATGGTAATTGGTCTCTTCAGATTTTTTTTCTTTAAACACACCTTACATTTTCCCACCTATACCAATGGCAGAACACTGCTTCTTCACCCTCTGAGTGATGGAGAGTAGAAGCAGGCTCAGAGGCAGAGGGAAGACAATTCATGGAGGCACAATATTCATACGTGTGTATGTGTGTGTGTGTGTGTGTGTGTGTGAAAGAGAGAGGAAGAGTGAGAGAGTAGTATGTGGTGTGGTGCCTGTGGGTGTGGTAAGACAGTCTGGGGAGATGTGTGTGGGATGCGGTTCAGGGAAGAGTATTGCGGAGTGGTTTATGGCGGTGGTGGTGGTGGTGTGGGGGTGTGTGTATGTGGTATGATAGAATTCTCAGCCCAAAGACCTAATGCTCTCTTTTTAGGTCCTCAGGGAACTCTATGTGTCAGTTAAACACTGGGATTGAAAACCTCCGGACTAAAAACCTCATGTAAGACTATGCATTTAGTTTCCCAAATATTAGGGTTCATCTTGCATAAACTGGAACATTCATGTCAGAGGACTCTGTGTCTTCTTAATCTAAAAGCCAAGAGTCTTCATCTGACCAGAGAGAAACTTTGCTTTTTACCATACACAAATCACTTTATGTAAATTATCTCACATAATTTATATAAGATTTACTGAAATATTAAATAAGATATTTCTACTTAGGTTTTCAAAAGTGTATTAAAAATAGACTTTAAATCACACAAGAATTACCAGTATACAGACTCATATTAAAAGCCATTTGATAAATAGTAACACTTTCTAAACAGAACCCTGTTTGTTTTCTAAACAAAACCCAAAAAGCTTTATAAGTTCATACAATAGTGGAAAAACATTGTTGGATGTCACATAATAACTCAATAGGGCTTATTTATTGATGCTTTTGAACTGTGGTGCTGGAGAAGACTCTTGAAAGTCCCTTGGACTGCAAGGAGATTCAACCAGTCCATTCTGAAGGAGATCAGCCCTGGGATTTCTTTGGAAGGAATGATGCTAAAGCTGAAACTCCAGTACTTTGGCCACCTCATGCAAAGAGTTGACTCATTGGAAAAGACTCTGATGCTGGGAGGGATTGGGAGCAGGAGGAGAAGGGGACGACAGAGGATGAGATGGCTGGATGGCATCACCGACTTGATGGACGTGAGTCTGAGTGAACTCCGGGAGTTGATGATGGACAGGGAGGCCTGGCGTGCTGCAATTCATGGGGTCGCAAAGAGTCAGACACGACTGAGCGACTGAACTGAACTGAACTGATCCTCATTCAAGAGGTACTCCCTGATGATCTGTAGAAATACTTGGGGTGGAGCTTTCAGATGAAAGAAGTCCTGCATTAACAAGCAGAGGCAAAGTCCAGACTCAAAAACTTGCTGCTGCTGCTGCTGCTAAGTTGCTTCACTCGTGTCTGACTGTTTGACCCCACAGATGGCAGCCCACCAGGCTCCCCCATCCCTGGGATTCTCCAGGCAAGAACACTGGAGTGGGTTGCCATTTCCTTCTCCAATGCATGAAAGTGAAAAGTGAAAGTGAAGTCGCTCAGTCGTGTCCGACTCTTTGTGACCCCATGGACTGCAGCCCACCAGGCTCCTCCACGCATGGGATTTTCCAGTCAAGAGTACTGGAGTAGGGTGCCATTGCCTTCTCCGTCAAAAACTTGAGTCGCATGTAATTATAGGCCAGTACATGCAAACTGTAGCATGTATCAGAATCACTTGGAGGGTTGTTAAAATACAGAGTGCTGGGCCCGCTCTAAGAATTTTAATCCAGTAGGCTTGGGGTAGGACCTGAGAAGTTGCATTTCTTTTTTAAACTGAAGTATAGCTGATGTACAATATTATATAAATTGCAGGTGTATAATACAGTGAATCATAATATACTCCAAGTATATCCATGTTGTGGCAAATGGCAACATTCATCTTTCTTGACCACAAGCTATGAGACTAAAAGTCAACTACTAGTTGATCTACTAGTTTTGAAAAAAACTGCAAAAACACAAACATGTAGAGGCTAAACAATATGCTACTAAACAACCAATGGATCACTGAAGGAATCAAACAGGAAATCAGAAATTACCTAGAGACAAATGAAAACAAAAACACAAAGATCCAAAACCTATGGGATGCAGTAAAAACAGTTATAGCTCAGTTGGTAAAGAATTCACCTGGTTCGATTCCTGGGTTGGGAAGATCTGCTGGACAAGGGATAGGCTACCCACTCCAGTATTCTTGGGCTTCCCTTGTGGCTCAGCTGGTAAAGAATCCACCTGCAATGTGGGAGACCTGGGTTCAATCCCTGGGTTGGATAAGGAAAAAGCTACCCACTCCAGTATTCTGGCCTGGAGAATTCCATGGACTATATAATCCATGGGGTTGCAAAGAGTCGGACACAACTAAGCAACTTTCACTTTCACTCAGGAAACAAGGAAAACTTCAAATAAACAATTAAGCCTTACACCTAAAGTAACTTAGAAAGAAGAACAAAGAAAACCCAAAGTTACTAGGAGGAAAGAAGTCATAAAGATCAGAGCAGAAATAAATGAAATAGAGACTAAACTACAAAGAAAAGATCAATGAAACCAAAAGCTGGTTCTTTGAAAAGATAAACCTTTAGCCAGACTCATTAAGAAAAAAAAGGAGAGGGCTCAAACCAATAGAATAAAAAATGGAAAAGGAGAAATTACAACTAACTCAATAGAAATATGAAAGATCATAGGAGACTACTATGAACAACTATATGACAATAAAATGGACAACCTAGTAGAAATAGAAAAATTCTTCAGTTCAGTTCAGTTCAGTCACACTGTCATGTCCGACTCTTTGCGACCCCATGATTTGCAGCATGCCGGGCCTCCCTGTCCATCACCAACTCCCGGAGTTCACCCAGACTCATGTCCATTGAGTCGGTGGTGCCATCCAGCCATCTCATCCTCTGTCGTCCCCTTCTCCTCCTGCCCCCAATCCCTCCCAACATCAGAGTCTTTTCCAATGAGTCAACTCTTCACATGAAGTGGCCAAAGTATTGGAGCTTCAGCTTTAGCATCAGTCTAGAAAAGTACAATCTCCCAATACTGAACCAGAAAGAAGTAGAAATATAAATAAACCAATTAATAGTAACATAAATTTAATCAGTAATTTAAAAACTCCAAACAAACAAAAGTCCAGAACCAGATGGCTTCACAGGTGAATTCAACCAAACATTTGGAGAAGAGATAACACCTATCTTTCTGAAACTATTCTAAAAATTTGCAGAGGAGGAAAAACTTCTGAACTCCTTCTGTGAGGCCAGCATAACCCTGACACCAAAACCAGATGAATCTAACACAAGAAAGAAAATAACAATCCAGTGAAGATACCCTGGAGAAGGGATAGGCTACCCACACGCTAGTATTCTGGGTTTCCCTGGTGGTTCAGATGGTAAAGAATTCCCTGAAATGCAGGAGACCTGGGTTCTATCCCTGAATTGGGAAGATCCCCTGGAGGAGGGCATGGCAACCCACTCTAGTATTCTGGCCTAGAGAATGCCATGGACAGAGGAACCTGGTGGGCTACAGTCCATGGAGTTGCAAAGAGTCGGACACGACTGAGTGACTAAGAACAACACAGCACAGGATCAGTAGTGAACACAGACACAAAAATCCTCAAAAAAAATACTAGCAAACCCAAACCAACAATCCATTAAATGGATCATCTACCATAATCAAGTGGGATCTATACCAGGGATGTAAGGATTTATCAATATTTACAAATCAACCAATGTGATGCACATTAGCAAACTGAAGAATAAAAACCATATGATCATCTCAATAGATGTAGAAGTTGCATTTCTAATACGTTCACAGATGATGTTCATGCTTTTGGTCCAGGAGCTATACTTTGAGAACTACGGATTTCTATAATTAGATTATCAGTGGGTGTGCTTTCATGCTCAGTCACTCAGTCACATCTGACTCTTTGGAACCCCATGGACCATAACCCACCAGGCTCCTCTGTCCATAGGATTTTCCAGGTAAGAATATTGAAGTGGGTTGCCATTTATTTTTCCAAGGGGATCTTTCTGACCCAGGGAGCAGAATTTCCTGCTTCAGCAGGCAAATTCTTTACCACTGAGCCACATGGGAAGTCCCAGGTTATTCTCAGTATTATTAGTTAACTATGGGATCCAGCAGTTAGAACTGGACATGGAACAACAGACTGGTTCCAAATAGGAAAAGGAGTATGTCAAGGCTGTATATTGTCATCCTGTTTATTTAACTTATATGCAGAATACATCATGAGAAACACTGGGCTGGAAGAAGCACAAGCTGGAATCAAGATTGCTGGGAAAAATATCAATAACCTCAGATATGCAGATGACACCACCCTTATGGCAGAAAGTGAAGAAGAACTAAAGAGCCTCTTGATGAAAGTGAAAGAGGAGAGTGAAAAAGTTGACTTAAAGCTCAACAATCAGAAAACTAAGATCATGGCATCCGGTGATGGGAAATAGATGGGGAAACAGTGGAAACAGTGTCAGACTTTATTTTTTTGGGCTCCAAAATCACTGCAGATGGTGACTGCAGCCATGAAATTAAAAGACGCTTACTCCTTGGAAGGAAAGTTATGACCGACCGAGACAGCATATTAAAAAGCAGAGGCATTACTTTGCCAACAAAGGTCCATCTAAACGCTATGGGTTTTCCATAGTCATGTATGGATGTGAGAGTTGGACTATAAAGAAAGCTGAGTGCCGAATAATTGATGCTTTTGAACTGTGGTATTGGAGAAGACTTTTGAGAGTCCCTTGGACTGCAAGGAGATCCAACCAGTCCATCCTAAAGGAGATCAGTCCTGGGTGTTCATTGGAAGGAGTGATGCTGAAGCTGAAACTCCAATACTTTGGCCACCTGATGTGAAGAGCTGACTCATTGGAAAAACCCTTGATGCTGGGAGGGATTGAGGGCAGAAGGAGAAGGGGATGACAGAGGATAAGATGGTTGGATGGCATCATCAACTCGATGGACATGGGTTTGGGTGGACTCCAGGAGTTGGTGATGGACAGGGAGGCCTGGCGTGCTGCAGTTCATGGAGTCACAAAGAGTCGGACACAACTGAGCAACTGAAATGAACTGAACTGAACTGATGGGATCCAGAGTTAATACCTGGTCCTGGCCATGACCATTAGCTTAATAGCAACTTAAAAGACTCTTGCTTCTGAAAAAATGAAGATCCTCAAACTCTAGATCATGAATCATTTCAAGAGGCAGTGGATATTAGGTCCATTTATGCATTTCAAACTCTTTTACTACAACTCACAATAAGCAGCATAATCTACATTAGCATGTAATTACATATACACACATATCACTGAAATAAAAATTTCACAAAACAATACTTATCCTTTTTGCCTGTGAGGCACTCTGATCTATTCAATTTTTTTTTTAATGCTGTATAAAACTCACTAAAGTGTTATCATGTCTCTCTAAAGGATTGAAACTGGCAGTTTGAAAAATACTGTATTTGGGTTGGCTGAAGAAGGATCTGTCCAACTGATAATGTGTGAGCATTAGTGCAGGGAGGGAGGGAATGATTAGGATAAAAGTGGTTAATTCAGCAAACAGAATAGGTCAAGTTAACCCCCAAATATCAGGTAAACTTCTAAATGTACAGGGGTCACAAACCATCTTTTCCTGAATTTATCAGTCTCATAGACTATTATTTGTCCTAGTCAAATTTCTTCTGAAATGGACTTTGTGGAATACTAAATCTTATTCAAAACCCAAAATAATATTAATAAGAGTATATTTAAATAAATTTAAAGTATATTTAATAAAAATTAAATAGAACATATATTAACAGAACCAATTGAAAGCTATATCTTTGCATTCAGAGCTTCCCAAATTTAGTCACCTCAAAAACAAATCCCAAACATGAACTGAGCTAGCCTGCATGCATAAATTACATGACACATGCCTCCAGACGTGAAACTGTGGGAACTACACATCATCTAAGCACACCTTAGAAATGCTGACACCTTTTCCAGACTGCTTTGAAGGTATGTGGGTGGGTGAAAGCTGACACCAGCTTAATAATTCACAGGCATCTTGTAGTAAAATGAAAATAAGTGGTGAAATTCCTATTGTGGGGGAAATTTAATTATCAGGGAAGTCAGTTTTGCTTGTGAAATGACTGGGATAAAAAATATATAATTTAAAATGCCAAACAATATGCACTAAAATAAACTGAAATATCGTATCTACAGGAAAACAAGCAAGGGCAGCTTGGTGGGTTCTCTTCGGCTATTGCTAAGTGAATGATCTGTGATTTACATGCCAGATGCAGCTTCTACTGAGTTTCATTCCCAACATAATTGTGGTTTGCAAAGCAGAGAGTGTCTTTCAGTTAACCAACTTGGTTGAGATGAAAATAGAGATGGGGGAAAAAAAGCCAGAACTTGCAGGCCATTCCAAAATGGAAGTTTCTAAAGAGAAGATGAAGAGTGGTGTTAGTCACTGGAGTGTTCTCCTGCCAAGCCAGGTGTAGCCTCTAACTCACAGGCTCCTTCTCCTGCCTCACACCGTCTCTACAGAAAGTTGCTACAGAGGGCCATGCATCACTGAAGAGCACGAATGAAGGTCAGATGGCTCTCAGAAGGGTCCAAACTGCATTCAAAGACTCACTGGAAGCTGTCTCCTTAGTCAGGTTTCCTTTCAGAGTGGCCAGGAGAGTTCCAAAGCTCTCGACTGCTGGGCTAGATAGGTAAGGGTGTTTTCTAGAGAGAGATGAAGAAAACATGAGAAGGGACAAAGAGGAAAAGCCAAGGATCAGGAATAAAAGATCGTCACCATTTGTCAGATCCTGGAAGGAAGTACAAGGAAGGAGTCTCGCATGTGTGCATTCTTACAGAGCTCCTTTATAGAGTAAGGTGATGAGTCAGAAGGCAAGGAGGTCAGGGTCAGATCTGGAAATCTGGAGACAGGCAAAGGGTGATGAATTCAAGGCACACTTCATGAATCTAACAAGGGTTTAGTATTCACAGTAATGGGGTTGGGGGCACAGGATGGATTTAGAGCTGCTTCAGATACAGAACCAGACGATGCTACAGTGTGGTCCTAGCAACTGACTTGGCAAACTGGGCCCAAGACCGCAGGCATGGTAATGAAGTAACCCCTTGACTCTAGCTTAATGGGTACTTACAGTTGTCAACCAGCATGTCATCATCTTACAAGAGTACGTCTTACACTTGAATGTGCATGTCAATCACCTGAGCATCTTGTTAAAAAGCAGATTCTGATTGGGTCTGGGGTGGCACCTGGGATTATGCTTTTCCATCAAGTTCCCAGGAGACCCTTGGGCTTCCCTTGTGGCTCATCTGGTAAAGAATCCACCTGCAATGTGGGAGACCTGAGTTCGATCCCTGGGTTGGGAAGATCCCCTGGAGAAGGGAAAGGCTACCCACTCCAGTATTCTGGCCTGGAGAATTCCATGGACTGTATAGTCCATGGGGTTGCAAAGAGTTGGACATGACTGAGCAACTTTCACTTTCACTTTCCCAGGAGATACTGATGCTGTTGGTCTCAGGACCATGCTTAGAGTAACAAGGTCCTGTACAAGTTTTCTTAATTCCTCTGAGGTTCCTGGCATCGCCCAAGGCTTCAATCCCAAAGTTGCAGGTATTGTTCCCCTAAGGTTTTCTTCAGAAGTTAGAAGCAGAGTAATTTCTTAATTATATCTATAATTACATTCCTAGTCTTACAACTACATACCCCATGTTCTCTTGAAGTCACCATAATTAAATAAGGGACAAAATTCAAATTTGGATTTAGACATCACAGTCTGCTTCAGAGAGATATGGTTATTAGACATGTAAGTCTCAGCTTATATAGACAGATCAGGATAAACTACAGATGGAAGGATCAGAGAAGAGATTAACATTGATTTAGGGTCCACCATGGGGCACGTACTGTGCTCGGCAGCACATACACTGGCTAAAGCTTGCTGAACTCTTATATTCCAAACACTAGACTGAGTACTTCTCACACATTTTCTCATTTAATCCTCACAACAAACCTATGTGTTGATACTTATTAAAACCCCCATTTTACAAAAGAGAAATCTAATTCTTAGAGACATTAAGCAGCTAAGGTGACAGAATTCGAATGGGTGACAGGGTTTGAAATTCAAGCAATAACAATCCAGGGGAGTAGTCACTGTCCTGTTTTTTAAAGGATGAGAAAACAGTTTGTAAAGGTGATATAACGTGCTTCCAGAACCTGCCCAAACCAAGTAGTTTTTAACACTTGCTGCAAACAGAAAGCACCTAGGGACCTTTAATAATACCGTCTTTGACTGGATGGCATCACTGACTCGATGGACGTGAGTTTGAGTGAACTCCGGGAGTTGGTGATGGACAGGGAGGCCTGGCATGCTGCAATTCATGGGGTTGCAAAGAGTCGGACACAACTGAGTGACTGAACTGAACTGAACTGAACTGAACCAGAGCTCTACCCTCAATCACTGAAGTCCCAATAACTGAAGATGAGGTCTGGGCCCTGCTGCTGCTGCTGCTAAGCCACTTCAGTCGTGTCCGACTCTGTGCAACCCCACATATGGCAGCCCACCAGGCTCCCCCGTCCCTGGGATTCTCTAGGCAAGAACACTGGAGTGGGGTGCCATTGCCTTCTCCGTCTGGGCACTGATATTTCCTAAAAGTTTCCCCTGGTGATCTTAATGGGCAGCCACAGTCAACGACAATCACTCCATCTATACCCATCTACACTGTATCATATATGAGGTCCTAGAGAGTGATAAATTTTTTATATATAAAAATATAAAATAAAAAATGTGTAATTTTTAAAACTTTAACTTGGGCCCTCCCTCAGAGGATACTGCAAAATGGGAAGATGAGATGATAACGCAGGCAAGCCCCCTACTTCATTAACAAACTGAAGATTACATACCCGGTAATGTGGTATTATTGCACTTTACTGCCAGGGCTCAAGAAAACTGCTGTTTCTAAGAGGGCAGGCAATTATGGGGGAAGATTACTCACAGGAGATGGTGAGTGAGTTGTACTCTGAAAGTAAAGAAAGAATACCGCAGGAAACAGATGACAAGGTGGAATCTGATGACCTTTCTCTGTGCTGCTGTCTCTACTGCAGCAGAGTTCACTGAAACCCAGTTTTTAAAGTCAGGCCTTGTCAAGTTCAATGGTATACTATGTTTCTTGGCACTTCTCCCTCTCCAGGAGTGAGTAGGCTTTGTAACATCAAACTTATTGGAAGAAAATTGTTTTATCTTCTTGAACATAACTTCAGATGTTAGATGGAACAATCCAATGAGATCTATGGAGGGTTTTGTTTGAAGTCCCACCATTGCTGCTGCTGAGTCACTTCAGTCGTGTCCGATGCTGCGCAACCCCATAGACGGCAGCCCACCAGGCTCCCCCATCCCTGGGATTTTCCAGGCAAGAACACTGGAGTGGGTTGCCATTTCCTTCTCCGTTACATCACCATGTTTCAAAGGAAGACCAAGACTCCTACTGGGTAGAGAAAAACTTACATTAATTCAAAAAACAACTACTATTTTATTTATAAAGTAGCTGTCCTCTAAAGGAGAACAAAAGATCGATCTTACCTATCTATATACATATGTACAATTACCTTGTTTCCACAAAATGCTTCATCACAGGGTTAAATAAGCTGTTGACATAATACTAAGAGACAGAACACACCCACTTTTTGTCACTGACATCCAACCTTTGGCCATCTATTTCAACCCCAAAACAGTTTGGTGACTTCGGTTTGAGTATCCATGTCCTTCTTCCTCTGGAGAAGGAAATGGCAACCCACTCCAGTATTCTTGCCGGGGAAATACCATGGACAGAGGAGCCTGGTGGGTTACAGTCCATGGGGTCACAAAGAGTTGGACACGACTGAGCGACTAACACACACACACAACACACACACACACAATCTTCTTACTCACAAGGAATAAGTGGGTATGGCCAGTATCTTCTTTACCTCTAGGAAAGCTCTTCTCAGACCACTGTACCTCAAAGTGAAAAGTGTATCCCTTTTGAATCAGAGGTTCCTACTGCTGATATACTGCGTCACAGTTTCAGCTTCCACTTATATTCCTAGTCCAAATTATTTAACTTTTTCATGCACGTTGTCTCAGTCAGCTCACCATTTCTTACCGCCGTGCAGCTTGCATCATTGCCTCTGTAACTTTCTCCAATAGCATCCTGTTATCTTTTTTTTCTACTCCTCACCTTCTACAGTCTCCTCAGAGCACAGAAAGCATTTCAAAATATAAATCAAATCACAGCACAGAATCCTTGAGTGACTTCTTCCCACATAATGAATAAAAACCAAAGCCCCTACTGCAGCCACAAGGCCCCACACAAACTGACCCTGGTCCTTCTCCCATGATTCCTCTCCTATTGCCCTCCCATTGCTGACTGGTCCAGCCACCCTCATCTCAGGCTGTCCTCATGCACACCAAGCATGCACCGCCACAGATCTCCACACCTGCCTTTCCTTCTAAATGGACCAAGCTTCCCCCAGGGAACTCAAAGCCCCATTCCCTCACTTCTTCAGATCTCTACTCTAGGCTCACTGGCTTGAAGAGGCCATTTTACTAAAATAACAAATTCTGTCACCATCCATTTCTCACACTCCCAGGACCCAACTAAGAGCAGGCAATTGAGGAATTACACTTTGGGGTCAGAAGAGAGAGGTGAGGTTAGCCAGTTCTACAGACTCGATGTTTGAGTCAAAATTAATCCCTAGTATGATGGTATCTTGGAGAAGGCAATGGCAACCCACTCCAGTACTCTTGCCTGGAAAATCCTATGGACGGAGGAGCCTGGTAGGCTGCAGTTCATGGGGTCATAAAGAGTCGGACACGATTGAAGCGACTTAGCAGCAGCAGCAGCAGCATGACTGTATCTGGAGATGGGCCTTCCAAAGGTCACTAGGTCATGAAGGTGGAGCTGTCACGAATGAGATTGGTGCCTTTTTACAAAGAGACAAGAGAGAGCTTTCTTTCAGCCTCTCTCCCCACCATATGAGGACATAACTAAGAAAAGCTTTCTCCCCAGGAACCAGATCAGTCAGCTCTTTGATTCCTGGACTTCCCAGCCTGCCCAACTATGAGAAATCAATTTCTGTTATGCAAGCCACCCATTCTGTGGTATCTTGCTGTATCAAACAAAACTGACTGAGACAGCAGGGAGTGGGAAGTCCGTCCCTAGACCAGCCGAGGGGCTGTCTGCAATGGCACACCTCGCAATAGTCCGTAGTGCGGGAGGTGAGGGAGGAAAATGTCTTCTTGGCCCCTCTGAGCTTTGCTTCTGAACAGTCCCTACATGATGAAGTCAGGCCAAAGTCTGCTGTGGAGAATAAACACATTTTGTTTAAAAAGTTGGGCATTTTCTTTTTCTTTCATGCTTTCATAGATACCAGGCACCAAACCTGATGAAAAGAGGGAGCTATCAGCCTAACAGCAGGCAAACAATAGATGCAACAATGAACTAAAATGAAACATCCTACCACCCTGTACCCTAAATGAGTGCTTTGCAATTCTTCTTGACTTTGGATCTTCATCTTGGGAGAACACAAGGCCTTATTTGCCCTGGTACTACAATGACCTCATTCTTACACTCAGAGCACAGGGAGTCAGGAGCCTGGAGTTAATTACTTTTCAAACTCGTTTCTACATATGTTCAGGAAAACTGGGGAATTGACTTTGGTTCCCACCAAGCAATATGGTTTCCTTCCTTTAAAACTATTCGTTCTCCATGGAATGGCAATTTAAACAGCTTCTTGTGAAGGCTCTATAGTCATTCCTTCTGTTCGTTTCCCCCTGATTTTAATGGGATCTTCTTGGGCACATGAATGCACTTACTAAAAATTCATTCATTTAGGAGATATTTACTGAGCACCTACTAAGAATCAGGTACCAAGCTGGGCACTGAAGCATAGCAGAAAAGACAAACATCTCTGCACTCAGGAAAATGCATTCTGTAGGAGTAGCCATGTTCAAGGGTGGGAGGGGAAGGGCAAACAGAGTTTAAAAGTTTCTAATTACAGTTAGTATAAATAAGATAATAAAGGGAATAAGATAGTTCCTGGGCAGGCCATTTTAAAAAGAATGATCAGGGACATACCCTCTTATAATATCTTTGTCTGGTTTTGGTATTAGAGTAATGCTACCCTAGGATGTATTCTTTCTGCTTCTATTCTCTGAAAGAGAATGTAGAGAGGAGTGTAACTGGTAAATTCCTTCCTTAAATATTTGGTAGAATTCACCGGTGATCCTCTCCGGGGCTGGTGCTTTCTGTTTGTCATAGGTGATTACTGATTCAATCAATCTCTTTAATTGATATAAGCTTGGGGGCATTTTTCTCAATCAGGTTATTCATTTTCTAGTTGTTGAGTTATAACAATTCTTTGTATATTTTGGACTTTGTATATTTTAGATACAGTTTTGTATCAGTATGTCCTTTGCAAACATGTCCCCCTAGTCTGTGGCTTGAGTTCTATGGAATTTTGTCGTGTATGTAGGTTTAGGTATCTACCAACACTCAAGATACCGGACAGCTTAGTCACTATGGAATCCTGAGGGTGCCCCTTTTTCATACTGAAGTACGGTTGATTTACAATGTTGTCTACCTTCAGGTGACCAATAAAGTGATTCAGATAGATGGACATTCTTTTACTGATTCTTTTCTGTTATAGGTTATTATCAATACTAGATAATGAATACAGTTGCCTGTGTCCTTGCTGTCCATCTACTTTATCTATAGCGGTGTGCATCTGTATCTGGTTGCCCTTTTACAATCACACCCCCACCCCTGCACCTCTTCCCTTCCCCATTCCTCTCTCATGGCCATCTGTTCTCTATTTCAACAATTTTGTGATTTAAAGAATGACTTATAAACAGAATTACAGAGTACAGAATCTTCGAGGATTGGCTCGTTACCCTTAGCGTATACCTCTGGAGATTCTTCCAGGTTGCTATGTGTATCAATAGTTCATTTTTTACTGCTGAGTAGTATTATATAGTACGAATATACCACCGTTTGTTGAACCGTTTACACATTGAAGGACATCTAAGTTATTTCTGGCCTTTGGTATTATGAACAAAGCTGTAAGTATTCAAGGGCAGGTGTTTGTATGAATCTAAGTTTTCATTTCTCAGAGGTAAATACCTGAGAGTAAAATTGCTGAGTAACATAGTAATTAGGGAGACTTTTAAAAGAAATAGACAAGCCATTTAGTAGAGTAGCTGTGTCATTTTACATTTCCACCAGCTGTGAATGTGTGATTCAGTTTCTCCAAATCCTGGTAAGTATTTAGTGTTGGCGCTTTTTCAAAATTTTAGTCATTTTTGTAGGTCATAATGTTATCTCATTGTCTTATTTTGAATTTCTATAATAGCTCATGATTGATAGTAATCAGATACAGAGCATGTTTTCCTATCTTTACTGGCCATCCATATATCCTCTTTGGTGAAATATCTACTTATGTATTCTGCCCATTTTCCAATTGTATTGTTTGGGGCTTTTAAAACTGTTGAGTTTTGAAGAATTCCTTATATATCCCAGTGCAAAATCTTTGTCAGATATGTGGCTTGTACAATATTTTCTTTTATTCTGTACCTTACCTTATTACCTCTTTACAAAGGAGATCTTTAGGAGAACAAAGGTTTTAATTCTATGGGTTCAAATTTATACCTTTTTCTCTTTATATACCACGCTTTTTAGGTTAAAGCTAAGAAGAATTTATCCACTTGGCCATCTCTAACTTCTACTTAGTGTGTTTAGACCATTCACATTTAACGTAATTGTTCATATGTTAGAGCCTGAGTTTTCCATTTTATTCGTTTTTAACTTTGTTTCCTTTGTTTCTTACTCCTGTGTTTCTATTTTCTTGCCTTTCTGTGGGTTACTCGAACAATTCTTAGAATTCAAACAATTTTTAATAGTATTTCTGAGTGTATCTTTGGGCACAGTTTTCTCAGCTGCTGTTCTATAGTTTACATTTTTTTACAGGGTCACGGGCGTCCGTGTCTAGAATGGGTCTGAAGGTGGGGATACTAAAAGAGAGACCAGGAGAAATGCTACTGAGGTTATCACACCACTGTGAAATTGCTACTCTAAGTGTTGTCATTGGTGAAAGGTCCCAAGAAAGCACATATTCTTCTCTCTGGATGAAATATTATTTCTCATTCTTTGCATGTCAACTCTCACTCAGCTTTTGTTATTTTCATCTAAAAGCCTATGACTTCTAAGATGGGATTTCTGTATTGCTCCGTGTTGGCCCACATCGCCCCTAACTTTCCTATTATAGAACTAACCGCATGCATTTATAATTTCTAGTTTGCTCATTTGTTCTGCCCATTACACTGTGAACTCCTTGAGTGCAGGAATCACATCTTATTACTTCATTCTGGGTACTAACCCCTCATACAGTGCCTGAGACCTAGTAGGCCCTCAAGAAGTATCTGTTGACTGAAAGAATAAATTTTATGAGAGTCATTTAAATTGCCTCCCAAAACACTGTCAGTTTACTCCCGCAGATGTTGTCAAAGTGTTTTAATACCAGTATACAGCAAATTAAAATTCAAATATTAATAATTTAAAACCACATTTTCAATTTAAGTTTTCTTTTAGTAGACTCCACTGAAATTGGGTTATAAACAATAAAAGAAACCTTAATTAGTATGCTTATTATATATAATAGTACTCTGTGTGCTATTCTGGGATTCTTCTTAATGTTGTTTTGGTTACTTTTGAATAGAATAGACCAGAGATGTAATATTGCTGCAGAAGCTATTCTAGGACACCAAGTCACTATTTCAACTCAGAGAACACAACGGATTAATCACCTAGGCATCCAGAATGAGTTCTGGTTTTGATTTCCCTGAGTTTCAAAGGTAACAAACCAAAACCTCCTATTTTTATGTTCCAAGGAAATATAACCAAACCCACAATATTCACATAACACCAAAAAGTGGCCCAAACAGCTGCTGTTGGTGAAACCTTTATGTGCAGATTGTAACCTAGAGGAAACGTTTTTGGACAAGTGTAGATGAGAGCTTTCTGCACAGGACTCACTGCTCTGAGTGCTGACACAGGATGACAGTGTGGCATGGGAATCAGTATTCCAGGCTACGATATTTTTAAAAAGTAACGTATGACTGCTTCCCAAGGAAAGCAAACCACAGAGCCAGACTGCATCTAACTTTTGGTCAAATGCATAATTTTACTAACTGTACTAAGAGTCTGTAAAGATAGAGTAGCGGGATTTTCCCATATTAGACTGACCTGCTGCTTTATCAGTAATCCGGCTCACATTTTTTTTAGGTGAAGTCTCAGTAGATGATGACTTAATCTGTAAAAATGCGATAGAAAGGCACACTAGTGGTGAGATTTAAACAATGACCTTTTTGAATTTTTCAAGGGATGATTTTCACGAAAACCACAAGATGGCATCGTCTACTCTATGACTGTGTTCTGACACTCAGAAAGAATTGACAGCACAGAATGGAGACAGAGTTGCTTCACATCCCTCATTTTCTTTGGAAGATTTTGTTTCTCCAATCCACCTTATTCACTGTGTGTTGTGTGGCTGTGGTGAGTATTGGGTTGTAATAGGGGAGAAGTAGCTGGAAATGCATTTTGGACAGCAGCAAGAAGGTGGACTATGATGAAATAAAGACTAAAGGAAGTCTGGGTGAGAACACACGTGACCCTGCCTGCCATGATGTCAGATTTAAAGACTCAGCCTAGTGTTTACACATCAACATCAACAAAGAAGAGATTTAGATCTGATCCAGTCATTGTGGCTTAAGCAATTCATATATTTGTTTGGATTAATCATTTCCAAAAGATTTTATCCTTCCCCTTTGGTACCATTCATATACACCTACCCTGGCAACTCCATTCCTATATGTCTACTACAGTGTGTGTAGGATGGAGTACAGTCTCTCATTTCCAGTCTCTGAGCATGGTATTGTAATGTAAAGGGAAAGGAAGGAGCTCATAACAACTGAATTCCTACACGGAATCTGCACTTTACAACACTTTCTCATTTTAAGCTTCACCACCACCCCACAATGTAGGCATAACAGATGAAGAGATTGAGGCTCAAAAAGGTTGAGAAACTACTCCAAGGTCATAAAGTAGTGCTGTATGATTTTTAAGTTGCTGAGCTTTCAGTGAAAACAATGAACGAATGGATTAAGGAGTAAAGGATCTTTTCTCTCTGAGCCGCCCTCAGGTAGCAGCACTGTCTACAGTGCAGGTTGTTTTTTTGGTGTATGATTGATGTTTGGAGTTTAGAGCTGAAGAACGAACCTTTGTATATAACGTTGACAGCATGTTGCAATCACCAACAAATATCCAGGGACACATGGATCAGCAAACCAATCCTTTGTGGAGGTTCATGTAGAACCTCTCTGTGCTTCAGTACAGACTCTGCATCATCTGTTCTCTAGCTCCAGATGCCAGGGTCAGCTTTTCTTTTCTTTAATTCTTATTGAAGTATAGTTGCTTTACAATAGTTTCTGCTGTATAGCAAAGTGGATCAGTCATACATATACACGCATGCCCTCTTTTTTGGATTTCCTTCCCATTTAGGTCACCACGGAGTGTTAAGTAGAGCTCCCTGTGCTGTACAGCAGGTTCTCACTGTTACCTGTTTCATACGTAGTAGTGTGTGTATGAGAGAGGGCACTGGCACCCACTCAGGAACGCTTGCCTGGAAAATCCCAGGGACGGAGGAGCCTGGTGCGCTGCAGTCCATGGGGTCACTAGGAATCAGACACGACTGAGCGACTTCACTTTCACTTTTCACTTTCATGCACTGGAGAAGGAAATGGCAACCCACTCCAGTGTTCTTGCCTGGAGAATCCCAGGGACGGGGGAGCCTGGTGGGCTGCCGTCTATGGGGTCGCACAGAGTCGGACGCAACTGAAGCGACTTAGCAGCAGTGTATGTATGTCAGTCTCTGTCTCCCAATTCATCCCCTGCGGGGTCCATATGCTTGTTTATTACACCTTTGTCTCTATTTCTGCTTTGCAAATAGGTTCATCCATACCATTTTTCTAGAATTCCACATATATGCATTAATATATGATTTAATCTCAAAATAGTCTAGTTCTAATATCCAGGGCTGTGCACTATTCTACTCTGTTTTCAAACAGAAAGACGCTGTGTAACCAAGCAAACCGGAAGCAAATGTCACAGTTCTCTGGCTTCAGTGCTTCTCTGTGTATTGGGGATGGTTATAGACTGTAAGTGGCCCTATGACAGAGATGATGCCTGCCCCTCACTGCATTCTTCAATGTTCAGGCTGAGATGTCTTGTTAATATAATACATAAAGCAATTGGATAATTTTGCTTTTCCCTCTCAATGGACTGGAAAGTCAGTTGCATAGAGAATGTCAACTTTATATTATGTTTTAAGAACCACTGTTTTTTAATTTTCTGTATGTCACACTCAAGAGAGGGTTTGCAGCTGAGGACTTAGAACTTGGTATAAAAAGTATGTTTTTGTGTAAAAATCTGTGGGTCAAAATGAGGAATCTTAGATGCCATATCCTTGCCAGAAGCTAAAGTTTCAAAGATGTATAAGATGCAGTCCCTAACCCCAAGGAGCTTAGAGTCTGGTGAGGGAGACAGATACAAAAAGAGGTACAATTTCAACCTAATTTGGGAATTGCTGTGAAAAAGGTGGCATCGGAGAAGGGCATTTATCCCTCCTGAGGGTTCAGGGAAGGTTTCCTAAGGGATATATCAGCTGGGCTTTGGTGGATGATTTAGAAGCTAGTATCAGAATAAACTAGTATTTATCTTGTCTCCTACTCTTCACTAGACACTCAAGTGAAAGCAAAACAAGTCTCAGCTGAGTGTCAGATACTGATTTGAAGATACTTGCTGATTATTCTTCATTCTGCCCCTCAAATGATTTGCCCCATCTTCCCCGAGAGTCTAACCCCAGAGACTGCATCACTTGGGCTCCATTGCTCCTGCGTTTCAGTTGGGTTTGGTCAACACGGAAGTCTTAGCAGAAGATCCCACGGAAGGAGAAAAGAGAGATTGGGGTATTTGTAGCTCATACTCCTTCCAGATCTGTTGCAATTATGCTAATCACCGCATCCTTCCACGACTACAGCTCCTGTTATGAACCTTCGTTCTCAGTTGCAGCTTTCGGTGCGGCTCTAGGAACACCGTGTCCACCCTTACCCTGATGCTAGTGCCCAGGAACTTCAACACCCATGGCTGATTCCCTTAATCCTTCCCACACCTCTGTAAATCATTCTTTCATTTAAAAAATATTTTCAATTCCCTCACAAAGATTACATCTGTTTACTGTGGGATTTTGACTGATAAAGGTGAGAGAAAAAGAAGAGTTTTAACAAACTCAAAAGATTCATCTTGGATAGTCTCACCAACTCAGCATCTTTGACATTTAGTGGATTGAGTGACTTTAGGCAGAATCACCTTATACCATAAATCCCTACACAAGGTGGATATTATTGTGGCTAATCTGCCAATGCTTAGGACAGATAAGATGCAATTCAATTCAGCAAGTGTTTCTTGAGTTCCTATTATTTGCTAGCACTGTGCTGGAGTGGATGGAGCCCACAGAGATAAAAAGGAATCTCTTTCCTTAAGGATCTCATAAACTAGAAAAGAAGGGAAGTCAACAATTCCAGCGCAGACATGTTGAAGAGCCAAAAAGGAAGTGTCCTTCATTCAGTTCAGGGAAGGTGGTCCTAATCAGATAGCTTGACTTTGCTGTGGTAGCAAATCAAGCCTGAGATTTCAGGTTTGCTACCTGAAACCTAAGAGGTTCAACACAGAATACCTTGTTTTTTTTCTCTTGTGAAGGTTCATATATATTGGGCATATACCTTATAATCATTTTAAATGTGTGGCCTCCAATATTCTATGGCAGAAAAACAAAGGGATGGAAGCAGCACATTGCTTTCAATAGTTTTGGCTCATAAGCAACAAAGCCCCCTTTTCCATAATTTATTAGTCAGAACTAATTTATGATTAATGGACATAAGAGTTCATGGAAAGTCTTTTGGACGAGGTGGCAATTGAGTTTGGTCTTAAAGAGAAAGAGGAAATTACAGATGATACGGAGAATGAGAGTGTTCCAGGCACAGAGAAGGACATGTGTAAGGGTAAGGTAACAAAGGCAAGCACGGAGTCATCAGAGAAGTGCGTATATTTTGGATGAGTGGAACCCCAGGAAGTCATGAAAGGGTGATGAGAAAGTGAGGGAGGAGAAGAAGGCGCCAGTCTGATGACAAAGGGTTTTATTTGCATGGTTAGGTTTTAGAGATTTACCCCAAAGGTTATGAGAAGACATTATAGAATTTGAAAGGTGGGAGAAGTAACACTGTCTACATTATATTTTTAAACAACCATTCTCTCAGCATGAGAAGAAAGGAAAACAGATACCAGAAGGGAGTAAACTATAATAGAAAGCCATGGGACTCTGGCATTAATCCAGGTACAAATGGGAAGGGCCAGCAGAAAGTCAGCAGTAGTGGGGGCAAAGAGAGCATGGCGGACTTGGTCAAGTTGGACTTCAGTGGACTTTGTAACCTGGAGAGAAAGCAGAAGGAGTCTAGTATGATCTTTAGGGCTCTGACTACTGTCCCTGCGTGGAACTTAGAATGAGAGGTAGAAGATAGATGGGATGGAGAGACACATACTTTGAGACATCCTAAGGCTGCAATTTCTGCAGGATTCACAGGTGAAGATGTCAAATGAACAACTGGAACAGGATCAAGACCCTGGCTGCAGATATGAAACTGGGAGTTCTAGATCACTGAAGCCATAATGAGGAAAAGTATCTAGGAAGAATGGATAAGAAAGCTTAGGATACACGTCCATGAGACATGACAGAGAGGGGCATTGCTACATAACTCAGAGCAAACCTTGATTAATGGTGATCCATGAGTGCAAAGGCAAAAATTAGAGATGAATCATGGGTCAGTGTGAGGGAGAGCTTAAGGTAAAGGAGAGGAAACATTATCAAGTCATGAGTCTCTGACTAGAAGAGAAAGAGAAAAAAAAGAATGAACTACCCATGGCAAAAGAGGTCATTGTAAATCACAGAGATACTGGTAAGTAAGGCAGCAGAGCTGAGAATTTCTGAGTCAGCAAATTAGAGAAGGACTGAGTGTGCAACTCTGACAACATCTTGGTTTACATGATAAAAAACAAATCACTTTGTCAGTGTTCTCCCTTCTCAATGCCTACTCTGTGAATTGGGATTCAGATATTTTTCTAACCAACAGTGCAATATTTAGAACAAATTTGGAAACTGTTAATTTGATAACTTTGGGAATTTCTCAGGTCAGGTAGCAAATACTAAAATCTCCAAGTAATATTTTTAAAATATATTTTTTTAAATTGGAGGATAATTACTTTACAATATTGTGATGGTTATTGCCATACAAGTAATAATTTTAAATTCAAGACTTAACATACACCAGGTATGGCTCTAGTGGTTTATATTTACTACCTCGTTTAATTCTGTGCAGGAGGTATTACCATCCCCATTTATAGATATAAGGATTAGGACTTCTGATACATAATGTGATACATTTAAAACTGAATTGCTGGCAAAGGACAAAATTAAAGTTGAAAGCCTGGTCTTTAATACTCTAAGGCATCAGGTACCATTCATCCTGTCTCATGTAAGCTGTCAAATAGGAAATACCCCAGTCAACGTATCTCTGAAAATGGACAGTTGAGTACATCTGGAAATCACTGTGTCTCTAAACCTTAAAACTATTATCTATGATTTTCTCATACCCTTTTCATTGGCCATTTTTCGGTGGTTCCTCCTTCTATTATTAATTCTTGTAACAACATTAAGATTAGTCATTAAGCAGAACCTCACACCAACCAAGAATTCTTATTTGATCTATTAGAAACTGCAAGGGGAATAAAGACCAAAAAACTAGGTACCCAAGTAAGCACCTCATAGGGAAGAACCATCCATGCTATATAACCTTCCCTCCTTTGAGTGGTTTTTCTGTTTATAAGTCTGTGGTGACTGGAGAAATGGGGAAATTGTAGATTCAGGTTTTAGACTAGTCAGGAAAATCAACTAAACAGAGTCAAATGACAACAAACTTTGTTTTTAAAGGAGACTGGTAATGCCTTAATATGCTGCTATACAATAGGAGTACTGATCATCTCTTTTACCACACAGGCAAGTGATGCTCTGTTTAATCTCCCAAGCGCCATGCCTTACTGGCTAGGCTGCTGCATCTTCTCACCTTCTGCCCTGCCCCCGAGGACAGGCTTTGCGTCAGACATACTTGTCCTGGCGCATGTGTAGACAGAGTGTCAGCCCAACGTCCCCCAGGGAGCTCCCCCATTCCTTTATGTGAAGCATGACTGACTTGAAGATTCACGAGACCCAAGCATATACCATAAAGGAGAGCAGTAATCTAAGTGGAGACAATGCCATATCTGAAGGGCCCTGCCATCCCCCAGCTTTAGTCAGTTTTGAACAAACAAGTATATGGGCTGTGTCAGTTCTTCAGTTTCTCAAGAGAAGCCAGAATCTTTGATTTATATGTGGTTTCTCATTTTTTCAAATGTTAGATTAATTTATAAATAAAATAAGACTCCTCCTTGTGCTCAATTTAGACCATGTGTCTCCAGTACGGTTCATGATTTCTGCTCCAGGTTATATCTATCCTGGAAATATTCAGTTTTCACGTTTCAAAAACCATTTCCACAGACTCCCTGAAATATAATTGCTAATGTTAACTGCTTGCTGAATGAATGACCGCATGAGTGAATTAAAACTGTCTCTGTTTCTCAGGAAGAAAGCTAATCAAGGATGAAAAGGCAGTATGATAAAGGCCATGAAAGCACCCTACTTAGCGTACAACAGAAGCCCAGAGAAAGGGACCTTCAATCACCCTGGATTCTCTTCCCCAGAATATTTTTATAAAAATACCCCCAAGAGGGGAGTAAATAAATAAGAAGCCTATTCATACAGTAGACTGTTATACTGAAGTGATGCTGAGAGAATTGGATTTATAAGTATTGACATGGACAAATAAGAAAAATTAGTACCAGGTTAAAAAAAAAAAGTAAGTCACAACATCATAGAGAATGACATTGGTTATATAACATTTTTAAGTGCATAATATAACACAGCATGCATATATTATTAAGAATATATACATGTGTTGCAGAAGTGAAAAAAAATACAGTAAAGATATATGTGAATTTCAAGATAGTTTCGCCCTTGCGGAGAGAGGGAATGAGGTGGGGAGAGCACCGAGGCTTTAGTTATATTTTAGTAATGATAATATTAGTAATATTATTTTTCTTAAGAAAATATGTGAAGCAAATATACAGATATATGTTGATACTCAAAAAGTTTGGGTGAGAGGTTCACTGGTGTCTGTATATTGTTCTCTGTTAAAGTATTGGTCGTTTAGCCATGTCCGACTCTCTGCAACCCCATGGATTGTAGCCCACCAGGCTCCTTTGTCCATGGAATTCTCCAGGCAAGAATACTGGAGTTTGTTGCTATTCCCTTCTCCAGGGGATCTTCCTGACCCAGAGATCAAACCCAGGTCTCCTGCATTGCAGGCAGATTCTTTACTGTCTGAGCCACCAGGTAAGCATTGTTCTCTATAATTCTGAGTATTTTGTAAATATTTTATGATTAAAAACAATAATTATGATGCCCTGTGACAAACTGGATGAAGGAAGGTATGAGTTAATTCTAAGAACCTGGGAATTATTCTTCCAGGGCTGAAGATACTAAGCACGTGGAGAACTGCTGTTTCACTACACAGCTCTGATGTGGTTTTTGTTTCCCATTCGGTTTGTTGCACTGACACACAGCAGACTCTACCTTCCCCAGCTCCAACCTGCTTTCCTTTATCCTCAGCTCTCTCCAGTCAATGGAACTGGCCACTGGTCATCCCCAAGCTCAGACAAAGCCAGTTCCCAAGTCTAGACAGGGTTACTGGACAACATCACAAAGGGTGTAGAAAACATTCAAGGAAAGAAGATGTTATTATAAAACCCCAGATTCAGGACTTCCCTTGTGGTCCAGTAGTTAAGAATCCACTTGCCAATGCAAGAGACGTAGGTTCGATCCCTGATCAAGGAAGATCCCCCATGCTTCGGGGCAACTAAGCCCATGCACCACAACTACTCTAGAGCCCAAGAGTCGCACTACTGAACCCACACGCTGCACCTACTGAAGCCCTGGC
The DNA here is from genome assembly GCF_003369695.1 of Bos indicus x Bos taurus. Taxonomy (NCBI): domain Eukaryota; kingdom Metazoa; phylum Chordata; class Mammalia; order Artiodactyla; family Bovidae; genus Bos; species Bos indicus x Bos taurus. The sequence goes on from NC_040083.1 coordinate 42,782,682, forward strand.
TCCTAGAGCCTATGCTCCACAGTAAGAGAAGTCACTGCAATGAGAAGCTCCCACACTGCCACAAAGAGTAGTCCTCACTCACCGCAACTGGAGGAAGCCCTTGCAGAGCAACGAAAGAGCCAGTAGAGCCAAAAAAATAAGTTAATTTTTTAAATGCTAGATACAAAAAGAACCTTAAGATTTATATAGAACACCCTCCAATTTTACAAAGAAGGAAATCCTCAGGGAGACGAAGGACCTTCCTCATCATGAAGGCTACTTAATAGTGAGACCTGGACATAGGACCAGTCCCAGGCTCTCACTCCAGGAATCACTTTACTGCTGTACCCATGACACTAACAGAATTCTGGAGATAAGAAGAGCCTGGATATCACCTATGTCTCTCTCTTTTTTTAAAAAATTTATTTATTTATTTATTTTACTTTACTTTACAATATTGTATTGGTTTTGCCATACAGCAACCTGAATCTGCCACGGGTGTACACGTGTTCCCAATCCTGAACCCCCTCCCACCTCCCTCCCCATACCATCCCTCTGGGTCATCCCAGTGCACCAGCCCCAAGCTTCCGGTATCCTATATCGAACCTGGACTGGCGATTCGTTTCTTATATGATATTATACATGTTTCAATGTCATTCTCCCAAATCATCCCCCCCTCCCTCTCCCACAGAGTCCAAAAGACTGTTCTATACATCTGTGTCTCTTTTGCTGCCTCGCGTACATCACCTATGTCTCTTATACAGTAAACACAAGAATCAAGATTTCAAATAACCCTCTCACTGAAGAATTAAAGAGTTTCCAAGTCAGCTTCAACCATTCTTAATAAAATGTATCATCTTGGAAACTCACTCTTAGATATAAAAATTGCCAAGTCACTTAATCCATGAATCAAGTGGAATGAATTTTGAGAACTTCTGAGTCATCTAATGAAAAGTGTTTGAGTCCTCTCTTTGTATACATTGTACACTCTGCTTAACAGCTTTCTCCATCTTCTTTGTCTAGAGAAACACTGTTCACCTATTCATTTGATACCTCCTTTGAAGTCTTCCCTGTCATGCCAACACTAACTTGGTTTCCCCTTCTCTTTATCACCACATGACTTTTACAAATGAATAAAATATAAGACAGTATGTGATAAGTGCTATAATACAATTTTACCTTCTATCTCCCCCAAAGAAGAATAAGTTCCTAGGGACCCTGTGCCATGATTAATCTCTAAAAAGTAGTGTATGGTCAACAAGTATTTATTGAATGATTAAAGGCAATGATGATTCATTATCAGTGTCACATGTTTCCCAGAAACAATTGGATTTACTCAGTGTTTTTACTGACTCTAAAATTCTTAGAATTAATTTTATCCTCTGATAAGACTCTTTGTGGAGTGTATAATGAAACAGACTTTTAAGAGCTCTGGCAGAACATTCTTCATTCAGTTGTGAGTTGGAAAAAGATGGAATAATCTACCTCTGAAAATGTAAGTTCCCATTCATTGGAAATGTTTAAAGAGAGAGTAGACAACAGCCTGGAGGGTGTCTTAGAGGAGACGTGAACATGGGGTGAGAAGTTGGACTAAATACCCTTCAATACTCTTTCTACCTAGCATACCTCCTGAGACCCAGATTGTTGGTAGAGGGACCATGAGTCCTTCACTCCATTAGAAGGAACTGGGGAAATATGGGTGGAAAGAAGTGACAGCAACTTTGGGGAACTAGCCTAACTGGGAAACCACTCAATCCTCTGAGCGGTCACACCAAGGAGAGGAAGCCCACTTGTTCTGGGTGGCCCCAGTAGGCCATATGAAGCAAAGGGAGTGTTATGCAAATAATATGCCAATGGTAGAAAGAACATTCTGATAACTAAACCAACCTAATAGAGGAATAAGCATCCTAGGTAGGAATGAGGACCTTTCCTTAGAGGTGCTCAACAAAGAGGTCAAATGGCCAACTGTTTGGGATGGAATTGGGTGGATTTTCATCCTCATTAGAAGGCAGGGTTATATTTAAGATGTCCACACATTCCACTTTTTCCTACATTGTACTAGTTTGCAGCTGTTGTTCTTACATAATTATTAGTTGTTCCTCATTTTACTTTCAAAAGTGTCCCAGTTTGAAAGATAAACCATGTGGTCACCACACTTACATTAGTTGACTCTAATATCCCTTTCAACATTAACAGTCTTGCTCAGTGTTCTGCCAAGGGGTAGGAGCTTTATAAAGGATGGGATGTCTCAGCTGGGTTGGGGATTTGAGACTGAATGAGACATATCTCAGGATCCCACTAGATTATCTCTTCCGTCTCATTGTTTCCAACTATCACTATCCGTGAAAACTTCTCAAAAGGTTGGTGCATTGATCTCCAACCTCCCTACTAGGTCATGAATTTTCATTGACCTTATGGAGAGCGACAATTTGATACCCTATGGAGGCACCTCTAAGGAAACATAGTTTGCATGGTTTGAAGAAAAATAGCATAGAATTTGTTATAGGAGTATTTTCTAAACACATCTTTGATAGTACAAATTCATATGATATAGTAATAAAATACAGGAATTAATATTATATATTTATTTACAGAAATTCATGTAAAGCTTCTTGATCTTATCACAAAACTTGAGGAATTGTGTAAAGGCGAAGTGAATATTCTGTGCTAAATTTCACACTGCAATGAAAAATTAAAAGTTCTTGCTTGGTGCCATACAATTTTTGCCTTCTCAGTATATTTTAAATAATAATTGGGTCTTCAAACAGGAAAATGTGTGGATATTTGAAGCTTATATTTCCCTGTCTCTAAGTAATATTTATGAATATCAGAGCTGAAGAAGGGTCACAGAGTTTCACACATATCCAAAGCTTTGTCACAGCTCTCTCCAGGGTGTCCATGAGTAAATTAGAAAGTGGAAATGAAAACAATGCTTGTAGAGGCAGCCCAATAAATTCTTTGGAGAAACCCTAGTGAGTCACAAAGTAAAGGTGTCAGAATCTAGGCCAACTTACCTTTGCAAGGATGCATTCAGCATCACCGGGTGCCACCCGGCATGACTCATGTCTTGTCTCAGAGAGTTCAAAATTTCAACAGAATTCAAGGTTGTAAAACTCAGCACTGGGAGTATGGTCTGCAAAGCTATAACATCTGGCATCACCTGAGTATTCATAAGAAATGCAGAATCTGAGGCCCCATGCTCGACCTGCTAAGTCAGCATCTGCAACTGGCAAGATCCTAGATAAATTCATATGCATGTCAAACATATAAGAACTTAAAAGTTCTAATCACAAGAAATGACTATAAACTATGTGAGGTGAGGGATGTCAGCTAAACTTATTGTGATCATCATATACATATATATATAATCATTATGTTGTACCCCTTAAACATATGCAAAGTTACAGTCGGTGATATCTCAATAAAACTTGGGGTGGCGGGGAGAGTATGAGAAACACTAGCCAAGGACACTTACTCACCCAAA